>NW_025721520.1:1200000-1548333 GCF_922984935.1 Meles meles
ATGCAAAACGTGCCCTCCCCATTACCCACCACCTGTCCCCACAACCTCCCACCCCTGACCCTTCAAAACCCTCAGGTTGTTTTTCAGAGTCCATAGTCTCTTATGGTTCGCCTCCCCTTCCAATTTCTTTTTTTAATAAACATATAATGTATTTTTAATCCCCAGGGGTACAGGTCTGTGAATCGCCAGGTTTACACACTTCACAGCACTCACGATAGCACTTACCCTCCCCAATGTCCATAGCCCCCTCCCCCTCTCCCAATCCCACCTCCCCCCAGCAACCCCCAGTTTGTTTTGTGAGATTAAGAGTCATTTATGGTTTGTCTCCCTCCCAATCCCATCTTGTTTCATTTATTCTTCTCCTATCCCCTTACCCCCCCCCATGTTGCTTCTCCATGTCCTCATATCAGGGAGATCATATGATAGTTGTCTTTCTCCGATTGACTTATTTCACTAAGCATGATACTCTCTAGTTCCATCCACGTCATCGCAAATGGCATGATTTCATTTCTTTTGATGGCTGCATAGTATACCATTGTGTATATATACCACATCTTCTTTATCCATTCATCTGTTGATGGACATCTAGGTTCTTTCCATAGTCTGGCTATTGTAGACATTGCTGCTATAAACATTCGGGTACACGTGCCCCTTCGGATCACTATGTTTGTATCTTTAGGGTAAATACCCAGTAGTGCAATTGCTGGGTCATAGGGTAGTTCTATTTTCAACCTTTTGAGGAACCTCCATGCTGTTTTCCAGAGTGGTTGCACCAGCTTGCATTCCCAACAACAGTGGAGGAGGGTTCCCCAGGGAGACTTTTAAATGCAACGGGGGCTCAGCAACATGCAGGATTCTCCTCCCCTGAGGGTTGGACGCAGCTTCCAAGAGCCATGTTGCATTCTTGGGAGAGGAGGTGTTCTGTTTCGTGGCTCAGGAATCAAGTGTTGGGCCATATGTAGGTGTTCAAGTGTTTGCCTCTGGAGGCAGATTCCTGCAAACCTAAGCTAGGGTTCCATTGAGGTCCTAGGCTTATGTCCAGTTCAATCTTCTTTCTCTGGGCCATTGTCCGGGTGTCTGCCTGGAGGTAGTTTGCTGGCATGTGTCTGAATGTGCCTTTTTTTCCAAGTCAGCCAACGAATTTGGGGTCGGCCCAGGGATATTGCAGGTGTCTCCCAATCTGGAGGGTTCGTGCAAATATGATGGGCAGAACTTCCTTCAGGTGGGTAGCCAGAGTCCTGCCCTGTGGCTCCAGTGACGCCATCATGGAAGGACTGTCATCCAGGACTTTGGGGACAAAAGTCTGCAAACACAAACTCGGGATACGGTTGGGGCGAGGAGATGGTAGGCCTGATGTGCGGACTGTGAGGGTAGTACCGTGGGATCTCAAATTAGTTTGATGGGGAGGCAGGAGCGTCAACTTTTCTCTCTGGGTTGTGTGTCTTGGTTTGCCATGGAATGTAGCTGTATCCTCATTGGGCCTTGGGAGATTCTGCCTTTGTGAGGATTCTGCCCGGCTCTCAGTGTTTGGTGTCTTTCGGGGGGATGGGAACAGTGCTGTTTTCCATCTCAGGGGTCCTGCCATAGCTGGGATTCCCGAGTAGGCTTCTGGCTCAAGGCACCAGGAGAACCTGACGAGGGTGAGGGTTTAGGCCTAGGGGCATGTCAGGCCCCATATGCCGGGTCCTGGTCCAGCTAGCAAAGGTGCTGGTTTGTAAGTGGGCTCAGGCTGAGGGTCACAATGCCTGTTTGTAGCCAGGGTAGCCCTCCTGGGTGGGCGTGGTCTCATGGCACATGCAGCTGCCTCCCACACTGAGGGATAAACCCACTTCCCCACAGCAAGATTTTTCCATCGTGGGGAAGGAGGAGTGGTCTTTGATGCTTGAGGTCCCCACATAGGCTGGGATACCCAGGTTTCATAGAGGTGACTGTCTCTGGCCATGGCATGTCCCACATGCAGGATATGGGGCCCGTTACCTGGGGGTCTGATGGGAGGTCAGGCATGGGGCTGTGTCAGTCAGAGCATTAGTGCACAGGGTGGCCTAGGACATTGGGGTGCCATCGAGGTCCATGCAGGTTAATCCTTACGTGGGGATTTTTGACAGACCCCTAGGGCCCTTCTTCTCTCTGGAGGGCAGGCAGGAGACTGCGTTGTGGCTCCTGAATGAACAATCTGGAAGGCTGGCCTGCCAAGAGGGTGATGACAGAATTCAGAACTCACAAGTGCCCATTCATTTCAGTGCAGAGCACATGGCTTCTCCAATGTGCAGTGTCTGACTCGAGATCTCCAGCATCTGAGTCAGGGCACGTATCAGATGTTCACTCACAGTGGTTTTGTCTCCATGATAGCCCACGAATTTAGTGGTGGCCTCATAAGGCCATGGAGGTCTTCCCAGGCTGGGGCTTGTGAGCTGCTTCAAACAGCAAGTTTTCCTTCCGTGGGACAGGGTGCTCTGTTTGGATGGCATCAGGTTCCACTGTATGGAAAGATGTCATAGCAGAAGTCACCACATGGATGCCTGGAAAAACCAGCTCTGCTTACAATTCCAGCCCAGAAACAAGTCCGTTTTGATCTGGTGGCTGTGGGGCAATGAGGTCAGGTGGCTGAGATGACAGGGAGCCTCATTGTGATGGGTAACAATGCTGGTTTGTGTTCAGGGAGACCTTAGAATGTGGCGGGGTCTCAGGCGCCTTGCAGGTTTCTCCTCCCTGAGGGTTGGACGCAGCTCCCTAGAGCCAGGTTGCCTTCTGGAGACAGGTGGTGTTCTGTTTTGTGGCTTACTGATCAAGTGTTGGACCGTATGTATGTATTCCAGAGTTTGCCTCTGGAGGCAGATGCCTGCAAATTTAAGCGAGGGTTCCATTCAGTTCCTAGGGGTATGTCAGATTGCATCTTCTGACTCAGGGCCATTCACCTGGTTGTCTTCCTGGAGGTAGTTGTCTGGCATGTGTCCAAATGCATCTTTTTTCCAAGTTGGCCAACGAATTTGGGGTGGGCTCAGGGAGGGTTTGTGCATATGTGATGGGCAGAATATCCTTCAGGTGGGCAGGCAGAGGCCTGCGATGAAGCCCCAATACTCGCCTTGACATGAGTGACAAAGGGCTGAGTTATTCTTTTTTTTTTCTATTTTATTTATTTTTTCAGCGTAACAGTATTCATTCTTTTTGCACAACACCCAGTACTCCATGCAAAACGTGCCCTCCCCATTACCCACCACCTGTTCCCCCAACCTCCCACCCCTGACCCTTCAAAACCCTCAGGTTGTTTTTCAGAGTCCATAGTCTCTTATGGTTCGCCTCCCTACCCAATGTCCATAGCCCGCTCCCCCTCTCCCAATCCCACCTCCCTCCAGCAACCCCCAGTTTGTTTTGTGAGATTGAGTCATTTATGGTTTGTCTCCCTCCCAATCCCATCTTGTTTCATTTATTCTTCTCCTATCCCCCTACCCCCCCATGTTGCTTCTCCATGTCATCATATCAGGGAGATCATATGATAGTTGTCTTTCTCCGATTGACTTATTTCACTAAGCATGATACGCTCTAGTTCCATCCACGTCGTCGCAAATGGCAAGATTTCATTTCTTTTGATGGCTGCATAGTATTCCATTGTGTATATATACCACATCTTCTTGATCCATTCATCTGTTGATGGACATCTAGGTTCTTTCCATAGTCTGGCTATTGTAGACATTGCTGCTATAAACATTCGGGTACACGTGCCCCTTCGGATCACTATGTTTGTATCTTTAGGGTAAATACCCAGTAGTGCAATTGCTGGGTCATAGGGTAGTTCTATTTTCAACATTTTGAGGAACCTCCATGCTGTTTTCCAGAGTGGTTGCACCAGCTTGCATTCCCACCAACAGTGGAGGAGGGTTCCCCTTTCTCCACATCCTCTCCAGCATCTGTCATTTCCTGACTTGTTAATTTTAGCCATTCTGACTGGTGTGAGGTGATATCTCATTGTGGTTTTGATTTGTATTTCCCTGATGCCGAGTGACGTGGAGCACTTTTTCATGTGTCTGTTGGCCATCTGGATGTCATCTTTGCAGAAATGTCTGTTCATGTCCTCTGCCCATTTCTTGATTGGATTGTTTGTACTTTGGGTGTTGAGTTTGCTAAGTTCCTTATAGATTTTGGATACTAGCCCTTTATCTGATATGTCGTTTGCAAATATCTTCTCCCATTCTGTCAGTTGTCTTTTGGTTTTGTGAACTGTTTCCTTTGCTGTGCAAAAGCTTTTGATCTTGATGAAATCCCAATAGTTGATTTTTGCCCTTGCTTCCCTTGCCTTTGCCGTTGTTCCTAGGAAGATGTTGCTACGGCTGAGTTTGAAGAGGTTGCTGCCTGCATTCTCCTCAAGGATTTTGATGGATTCCTTTCTCACATTGAGGTCCTTCATCCATTTGGAATCTATTTTCGTGTGTGGTGTAAGGAAGTGGTCCAATTTCATTTTTCTGCATGTGGCTGTCCAATTTCCCCAGCACCATTTATTGAAGAGGCTGTCTTTTTTCCATTGGACATTCTTTCCTGCTTTGTCGAAGATTAGTTGACCATAGAGTTGAGGGTCGATTTCTGGGCTCTCTATTCTGTTCCACTGATCTATGTGTCTGTTTTTGTGCCAGTACCATGCTGTCTTGATGATGACAGCTTTGTAATAGAGCTTGAAGTCCGGAATTGTGATGCCACCAACTTTGGCTTTGTTCTTCAATATTCCTTTGCTATTCGAGGTCTTTTCTGGTTCCATATAAATTTTAGGATTATTTGTTCCATTTCTTTGAAAAAAATGGATGGTATTTTGATAGGGATTGCATTAAATGTGTAGATTGCTTTAGGTAGCATAGACATTTTCACAATATTTATTCTTCCAATCCAGGAGCATGGAACAGTTTTCCATTTTTTTGTGTCTTCCTCAATTTCTTTCATGAGTACTTTATAATTTTCCGTGTATAGATTCTTAGTCTCTTTGGTTAGGTTTATTCCTAGGTATCTTATAGTTTTGGGTACAGTTGTGAATGGGATTGACTCCTTAATTTCTCTTTCTTCAGTCTTGTTGTTGGTGTACAGAAATGCAACTGATTTCTGTGCATTGATTTTATATCCTGACACTTTACTGAATTCCTGTACAAGTTCTAGCAGTTTTGGAGTGGAGTCTTTTGGGTTTTCCACATATAGTATCATATCATCTGCGAAGAGTGATAGTTTGACTTCTTCTTTACCAATTTGGATGCCTTTAATTTCTTTTTGTTGTCTGATTGCTGAGGCTAGGACTTCTAATACTATGTTGAATAGCAGTGGTGATAATGGACATCCCTGCCGTGTTCCTGACCTTAACGGAAAAGCTTTCAGTTTTTCTCCATTGAGAATGATATTTGCGGTGGGTTTTTTCATAGATGGCTTTGATAATATTGAGGTATTTCTATTTTTTGGAACCATTTCAGGAGAATAGGAATGAGTTCTTCTTGAAATGTTTGGTAGAATTCCCCTGGGAAGCCGTCTGGCCCTGGGCTTTTGTTTGTTTGGAGAGTTTTGATGACTGTTTCAATCTCCTTACTGGTTATGGGCCTGTTCAGGTTTTCTATTTCTTCCTGGTTCAGTTGTGGTAGTTTATATGTCTCTAGGAATGCATCCATTTCTTCCAGATTGTCCAATTTGTTGGCGTAGAGTTGCTCATAGTATGTTCTTATAATTGTCTGCATTTCTTTGGTGTTAGTTGTGATCTCTCCTCTTTCATTCATGATTTTATTGATTTGGGTCCTTTCTCTTTTCTTTTGGATGAGTCTGGCCAGGGGTTTATCAATCTTATTGATTCTTTCAAAGAACCAGCTCCTAGTTTCATTGATTTTTTCTATTGTTTTTTTGGTTTCTATTTCATTGATTTCTGCTCTGATCTTTATGATTTCTCTTCTCCTGCTGGGTTTAGGGTTTCTTTCTTGTTCTTTCTCCAGCTCCTTTACGTGTAGGGTTAGGTTGTGTACTTGGGACCTTTCTTGTTTCTTGAGGAAGGCTTGTACCGCTATATATTTTCCTCTCAGGACTGCCTTTGCTGTGTCCCACAGATTTTGAACTGTTGTGTTTTCATTATCATTTGTTTCCATGAATTTTTTCAATTCTTCTTTAATTTCCTGGTTAACCCATTCATTCTTTAGAAGGATGCTGTTTAGTCTCCATGTATTTGGGTTCTTTCCAGCTTTCCTCTTGTGATTGAGTTCTAGCTTCAGAGCATTGTGGTCTGAAAATATGCAGGGAATAATCCTAATCTTTTGATACCGGTTGAGACCTGATTTGTGACCCAGGATGTGATCTATTCTGGAAAAGGTTCCATGTGCACTAGAGAAGAATGTGTATTCTGTTGCTTTGGGATGAAATGTTCTGAATATATCTGTGATGTCCATCTGGTCCAGTGAGTCATTTAAGGCCTTTATTTCCTTGTTGATCTTTTGCTTGGATGATCTGTCCATTTCAGTGAAGGGAGTGTTCAAGTCCCCTACTATTATTGTATTATTATTGATGTGTTTCTTTAATTTTGTTATTAATTGGTTGATATAGTTGGCTGCTCCCACATTAGGGGCATAGATATTTAAAATTGTTAGATCTTCTTGTTGGACAGACCCTTTGAGTAGGATATAGTGTCCTTCCTCATCTCTTATTATAGTCTTTGGCTTAAAATCTAATTGATCTGATAGAAGGATTGCCACCCCAGCTTTCTTCTGATGCCCATTAGCATGGTAAATTGTTTTCCACCCCCTCACTTTAAATCTGGAGGTGTCTTCGTGTCTAAAATGAGTTTCTTGTAGGCAACATCCTGATGGGTTTTGTTTTTTTATCCATTCTGATACCCTGTGTCTTTTGATTGGGGCATTTAGCCCATTAACATTCAGGGTAACTATTGAGAGATATGAATTTAGTGCCATTATTAGCCTGTAAGGTGACTGTTACTGTATATTGTCTCTGTACCTTTCTGATCTACTACTTTTAGGCTCTCTCTTTGCTTAGAGGACCCCTTTCAATATTTCCTGGAGAGCTGGTTTGGTGTTTGCAAATTCTTTCAGTTTTTGTTTGTCCTGGAAGCTTTTGATCTCTCCTTCTATTTTCAATGATAGCCTAGCTGGATAGAGTATTGGCTGCATGGTTTTCTCGTTTAGTGCTCTGAATATATCATGCCATCTCTTTCTGGCCTGCCAGGTCTCTGTGGATAAGTCTGCTGCCAATCTAATATTTTTACCATTGTATGTTACAGACTTCTTTTCTCGGGCTGCTTTCAGGATTTTCTCTTTGTCACTAAGACTTGTCAATTTTACTATTAGGTGACGGGGTGTGGACCTATTCTTGTTGACTTTGAGGGGGGTTCTTTGCATCTCCTGGATTTTAATGCTTGTTCCCTTTGCCATATTAGGGAAATTCTCTCCAATGATTCTCTCCAATAGACCTTCTGCTCCCCTCTCTGTTTCTTCTTCTTCTGGAATCCCAATTATTCTAATGTTGTTTCGTCTTATGGTGTCACTTATCTCTCGAATTCTCCCCTCATGGTCCAGTAGCTGTTTGTCCCTCTTTTGCTCGGCTTCTTTATTCTCTGTCATTTGGTCTTCTATATCAGTAATTCTTTCTTCTGCCTCATTGATCCTAGCAGTGAGAGCCTCCATTTTTGATTGCACCTCATTAATAGCTTTTTTGATTTCAACTTGGTTAGATTTTAGTTCTTTAATTTCTCCAGAAAGGGCTTTAATATCTCCAGAGAGGGTTTCTCTAATATCTTCCATGCCTTTTTCGAGCCCGGCTAGAATGTTCAGAATCGTCATTCTGAACTCTTGATCTGACATATTACCAATGTCTGTGTTGATTAGGTCCCTAGCCTTTGGTACTGTGTCTTGTTCTTTTGTTTGTGGTGATTTTTTCCGCCTTGTCATTTTGTCCAGATAAGAGGGTATGAAGGAGCAAATAAACTACTAAAAGGGTGGCAAAGACCCCGGAAAAATGCGCTGTAACCAAATCAGCAGAGACCCCAAATTGTGGGGGGGGAGAAAGGGGATAAAAACCGGTTCTTTCAGAAAGTGGTTGATTTTCTGTTTCTAGAGTTGCTGTTCTTCTTCTCTTCGCTCTCCCGTTGGATTTGTAGGTGTTTGCAATGTTTAGATAAGCTATCGAGCTGATCTCCTGTTACCTGATGTAGTCTCAGGCTGCTACTTCTCCGCCATCTTAACTCCTCCCCTCCGGGCTGAGTTATTCTCAATGAAATTGGAAGGGGTCCAAGGAAAATATCATATGGCTTCACATATATGTGGACCATGAGGAGTACCATGGACATGAGTAAAATCAAGGGAAAACAGAAAGAGAAGAACTCAGACAGGGAGACAAACCAGGAGAGACTCAGGTCTCTGGGAACCAAGCTGAGGGTTACAGAAGGATGAGACGTGCCAGAAATGAGGGAACTGGTTCATGGTATGGAGGTGGTGTGGCGGACATGAACAGACATTTCTGCAAAGAAGACATCCAGATGGCCAACAGACACATGAAAAAGTGCTCCACGTCACTCGGCATCAGGGAAATACAAATCAAAACCACAATGAGATATCACCTCACACCAGTAAGAATGGCTAAAATTAACAAGTCAGGAAATGACAGATGCTGGCGAGGATGTGGAGAAAGGGGAACCCTCCTCCCCTGTTGGTGGGAATGCAAGCTGGTGCAACCACTCTGGAAAACAGCATGGAGGTTCCTCAAAATGTTGAAAATAGAACTACCCTATGACCCAGCAATTGCACTACTGGGTATTTACCCTAAAGATACAAACATAGTGATCCGAAGGGGCACGTGTACCCGAATGTTTATAGCAGCAATGTCTACAATAGCCAGACTATGGAAAGAACCTAGATGTCCATCAACAGATGAATGGATAAAGAAGATGTGGTATATATACACAATGGAATACTATGCAGCCATCAAAAGAAATGAAATCTTGCCATTTGCGATGACGTGGATGGAACTAGAGCGTATCATGCTTAGTGAAATAAGTCAATCGGAGAAAGACAACTATCATATGATCTCCCTGATATGAGGACATGGAGAAGCAACATGGGGGGGTAGGGGGATAGGAGAAGAATAAATGAAACAAGATGGGATTGGGAGGGAGACAAACCATAAATGACTCAATCTCACAAAACAAACTGGGGGTTGCTGGGGGGAGGTGGGATTGGGAGAGGGGGAGCGGGCTCTGGACATTGGGGAGGGGAGGCGAACCATAAGAGACTATGGACTCTGAAAAACAACCTGAGGGTTTTGAAGGGTCAGGGGTGGGAGGTTGGGGGAACAGGTGGTGGGTAATGGGGAGGGCACGTTTTGCATGGAGCACTGGGTGTTGTGCAAAAAGAATGAATACTGTTACGCTGAAAAAATAAATAAAATGGAAAAAAAAAAGAAATGGAGGTGGTGTGGCATATATGCTGTTGATAAGCACTCGGTGGTATATGCAACTAAAGAATCAGGGAACATTATCTAACAAAAATAGGAGGGAAGAAAGGCTGTCTTTCCGAACAAAAGAAAAAGTATTGAAAAGAAAGAAAAACAGACCATTTCCCATGTATATGAAGAAAGAAATAGGAAAGTAAGGAAGTATAGTTTTATTATCTTACTGGTTAAAATAGTATGCAATTTGTTTCCTATGAGGTCCTTATCTGAATTGGGTATTTGGACATTGCAAATTACATTCTTCTCTCTTCCTACATTTCGGGAATAGATGAGAAGAACCGAATTTGCCTTCATTAAATGTCTCAGAGTGTTGACCAGCAAATTGATTTGATCAGGGTTTATGGGTGGTGGGAGGTGTTTGAGGAATACTTCAAACACATTCTTCATTACCTGAGACATCAGATGTGTATGCTCATGGCCTAGTCTTGGTAGTGGGTATGTGTCTTGGAATTTATCCTTTTCTCACAGGTACTGGATTTGCAGGCAAACTTGTGTGTAGGGGACTTTTAGGTCAGGTTGTTTAGGAGAGTTTAGTCCGGAATGCTTTAATTAATTCTTGATAGGTAAGAAGTTAACTTTTCCAGTTTTGTCGGTATCTGATGTTGATAGTTTTTTTTTTTTCCTTAAGGCATTTTCTCTGAGGTTTGTTTCCATGAGTGCTACTCCTCACTTGCTCCCTAAATTCTGTGGGATCTTTTAAGTGTGTGGTGTGTGTGGGGGAATTGGGAGGGAGGGTGTGTTTCACAAAACTCTTAGAATGATATTTTAATAGATATGAAGCCGCTTTTCTTTGGACAACAATTCACCTTCAATACTATTGAAACTCATGTTCCATCTCGTTTGGCACATTTCATGCAATGAATGTCCCATTTAATCCTCTTTTAGAAACACAGACTCTTCCTAACCTGCCACGGAAAAAACACCAAATTTTGTATGCCCGGTTAGAGTCTCATTGCATGTCCTTTATTCTTGCTTTTTCACATGTTCCTTTCCTTCCAGGAGAGAGTGAAATCATTTGTTATTTGTCATTCTGTGATTGACAGATGGGACACAGCACAATTCTCGCCACGTTTCTGCCATATGTGGAAAGTTTCAAGATTCCTTCTTGCTTATGGCTGGGTAAGATCTGTGGTGCATTGGGAGGACAAGGAGATTGCAGAAATGTCTGGGAGCACCAGGCTTGTCTTCAGCCATCAGCACAACAGGAAGATGACAACATCAATGGAACATGGCGTCAATGAACCTGAAGCCTTGAAATCAAACTCCACGGTGAAAGAGAGAAGAAGTCACAGAGACCATGGGAGAAGGGTGTAGACTGAAAGTCTCCATTCATAGGCACACATGAGCCCACCAAGATAAACCTCACAATATTCAGTCCAGACACCAAACACTCCAAAGAGCAGGCAACGAGTGCCTCTGCAGAGGACTGGCCCAGAATAGAGTGGAGAGCCACAACCCAAACCATTGGGCACGCCACATATACCAGACACTCCACCAAGGGTCAGCCAGTGGAACTCCATGACATCTTCATCCTAAAGAAATTACTCTCAGGTTAGAAAATAGAAGGTGCTTTCCTAATGCAGAGAAGAGTACAGATACCTGAACTAAGGCCACGATGGAAGAATCAATTGATGCCGAGGCAAAGGAACAGGAACTGTTTATGGCTAAGAAATTGAAGTGAAACCTGTACATGTCACATGCCAGGGGGAGGATTTAAGCAGCAGCCAAGATACTCATTCTGGATCAGATAAACCTAGAAGGAATCACGGAATCTCGGACCACAGTGATAAAGGCGATAAATATAATTAAATAAAATGAAGAGGCCCTTATGAAAAGATTTGTTGGCAGGATGGATGCAAAGTTCAGGAAGCTGGCAGAACCAGGGGATCCAACGAGGTACATGGAATACAAATAAAAAAAAAAAAAGCGAAGCAAAGGAGAAAAGGAATAATGATGGAACATGACAATGGACTTTGGGAAATCCATGTCTGCAACGAATATCTATGAGTGCTTATTGTAGTAGACTTAGAAGAGCAGAGTCTGTGTCATCTGAGTTCTTGTCCTCGTCATCCTCACCTCTTTGTCATTGGGAGCGGCATCCTCATCTACGTTGCCTCTATGTAAGAAATGACCCCAATCGGTGGTTTCATTTTCGATGCTTGGCGTGAAATAAAGCTTTGCTTGATTTTCGCTTTGTGTCAGTCTTGTTCCTTTGATCACGGACTCTAACATTGGGGGTTCGCCCGAGATCAAATAATGAGAACTGAGCCAGCATCAGAATTTATGGGAAAAGCCTCCGGAGGTATTGGGATCTTGTTCGTCTGTGTGGTTGGAACTCCCAGGGTATGGCCACCGGGGACAAGCTAGACTCAGCTATGCTCTCCAGGGCTGAAGTGGATGCGGGGATGCTCCATTCCTCTGTTGGTAGATCGACATGGGATTTGAGTCCCCCTTGGTGGATGGGGGGGTTCAAGGCCCCCTAGATGGTCAGGGGGTTCGAGTCCCCCTAGATGGTCACCAGGGCATATGGTTCAGGATGTACTTGATAGATGTGCTAAATGTCAGGCAGTTCATGTGGGAAGTACTTAAATGGGTAAGGTTCCTGTATAAACCGAATATGGTGAGGTTTAGCTTGGAAGGCTCTGGAGTGCCTGTGAAAGGAGGCTTTCAACCCACTCAACCTTACTAAGGCCTGCTGAATGCTGTGGTCAAGAGAGACGATGTGGGCAGGGTCTTTCTTCTAGTCCCCATGGAGGGTCTGTTCTCCTGGTACTAAGCAACGTGGCCTGAGGAAGGTAGTCCCGACAGATTTCCAGGGTTGGGACTATGTGATTGCAGGCAAGGCGGCTAATGTCCTCACCATCCTTTCTGTGGCCACTAGCTCTGGCTTTATGCTGACGGTGGTAGAGCCCCAAGATTCTTTTGCCCCATTGAGGCATTTCCACAAAGAGTGCACAGCAATAAACAATAATCATACCACTATGTCAACAAGTATTGTTTCTGATCATGGTTTCCAGGCTGTATGCACCTGGTGGCTTGCTGGTGTGCTCTGCAGGAGAAACACGGTGTTCTCTGGAGTCTATGTCTGTCAAGCATGCGGATCTGAGATACCCGTGCTTCAAGTTCCTTTATTTGCAAATACTCATGCCATTCAGACCGTTTCCATTTCTACGCCAACAGCTATGGGTCAACTTGTGTGTTCCCAGTGTGCTCCTCTCTCCTGGGCCTTTGTCTTTGGCCAGGCTCCTTGCCCTCTTAAGCACCAACCGTCTTCTTCTCCCCTAAGACATGTCTAAACCTTTCTCCCATGGTCTCTGAGACTTCTTCTCTCTTTCACCGTGGAGTCTGATTTCAAGGCTTCACGTTCATTGACACCATGGTTCCATTGATGTGGTCATCTTCCTGTCGTGCTGATGGCTGAAGAAAAGCCTGGAGCTCCCAGACATTTTTGCAATCTCCCTGTCCTCCCAATGCACCACAGACTCTTACCCAGCCATAAGCAAGAAGGAATATTGGAACTTGCCACATGTGGCAGAAAGGTGGTCAGCATTGGGCTTTGGCCCATCTGTCAGTCACAGAAAGACAAATCACATCCGATATCACTAAATCCTGGAAGGAAAGGAACATGTGAAAAAGAAAGAAAAAATGGCATGCAATGAGACTCTAACCGGGCACACAAAATTTGGTGTTTGTTCCATGGCAGGTTAGGGAGAGTCTGTGTTTCTAAGAGAGGATTAAATGGGACATTCATTGCAGGAAATGTGGTCGAACGAGATGGAACATGAGTTTCAATATGTTAGAAGGTGAATTGTGATCTAAAGAAGAGCGGCTTCATATCTCTTAAAATCTCAATCTAAGTATTTTGTGAAACACACCCTCCCTCCCACCCCCCCCCCACACACACACTGAAAAGTGTCCCACAGAATTTAGGGAGCAAGTGAGGAGTAACACTCATGGAAACATACCTCAGTGCAAATACCTTGCGGAAAAAATATCAACTTCAGAAACCGACAAAACTGGAAAAGTTAACTTCTTACCTACCAAGAAGTAAATAAAGCATTCAGGAGTAAACTCTCCTAAGCAACCAAACCTAAAAGTCTCCTACACACAAGTGTGCCAGCAAATGCAAGACCTGAGAGAAAAGGATAAATTCCAAGACACATACCCACTACCAAGAATAGGACATGTACATACACATATGACATCTCAGGTAATGACAAAAGTGTTTGAAGAATTCCTCAAACACCCCCAATGCCCCAAAAGCCAGGTCAAATAAATTTCCTCCTCAGCACTCTGAGATATTTAATCAAGGCAATGCCAGTTCTACTCATCTATTCCCAAAATGTAGGAAGAGGGAAGAATCTAATTTGCAATATCCAATGACCCAATTCAGATTAGGACCTCATAGAAACGAATTGCATACCATTTTAATCAGTAAGATAATAAAATAATACTTCATTTCTTGCCCCCTTCTTTCTTCATCGACATGGGAAACGGCCTCTTTTTCTTTCTTTTCAATACTTTTTTCTTTTGTTCGGGAAGCCAGCCTTTCATTCCCACATACTTTTGTGAGATAGTGTTCCCTGATTCTTTAGTTGCATATACCACCGAGTGCTCATCAACAGCATATAAGCCACACCACCTCCATACCATGAACCAGATCCCTCATTCCTGGCATGGCTCATCCTTCTGTAACCCTCAGCTTGGTTCCCAGAGTCCTGAGTCTCTCCTGGTTTGTCTCCCTGTCTGACTTTTTCTCTTTCCATTTTCCCTTGATTTTACTCATGTCCATGGTACTCCTCATGGGCTACATATGAGTGAACCCATATGATATTTACCTTGGACTCCTTCTGATTTCATTGAAAATAACACAGCTCTATGTCAATCATGTCAAGGCGAGTATCGGGACTTCATCTCACTTGATGTCGGAGGTATAATATGTGGCCTGGATGGACCACACCTTCTTTATCCAGTAGCATGCTGAAGGGCATCTCGGCTCCTTCCACAGTTCTGTTAGAGTGGGCATGGCAGACCATCGATTTAGGCAGTTCCTTTTCCTCTGAATTAAGAGAGTTGGTCAACATGGCTCTCCCCATGACTTCGGCACATAAAGTTAACTGATGATGACAGGTGTGCTCTCCAGGACTCTTCTTTCAGGGGTAGCGATCATGCAAAATGTCACTCTCCTTGAAGCTTTTGCAAAGGTGTTTCAGGTAAAGTCAGCTAGACAGAAGCCTCCTCTCTTAGGACTGGTGTTTCAGAATAACAGGAGATCAGAACACGGAGAGCAAAATGAATCCATGCCCTAGAACGTTTCCTTGAAATGTGACTTTCCTTCCCTTATTCCTTTCTTATCATCCAAGCTGACCAAGCACCAAGGGCAGACCCTTCTCCCTAGAACAAATTGGTAGAAGACCTTACAAAAGTACGCTCTCACCCATAGGATGTCAAAACTCCCAGAGATCTCCTGATACCCAAGAGGCCTCCCTTTTGTTTGAGATCTCTAGACATTGCAGTAGAAATAGGATCCCCTGGCTCTCTGTGGAGAAATGTTGGCTGAAATGATGGTACACCGAATGTCATGTTTTGGTTTTTTTTTTTCTCTTTGTATAGAAAGGTGAAGTGGGAGAGAAATAGAAAAGACCACCTGAGTTCATGAGCAGGCAATCAGGGCTCTTCTTTGGTCCTTCCCAGGGCTTTCTATTAAAGCCATAGGACTCATAGCTCGTGAGAGAGGGATTGCTGCTTTAGAGAATTCAGCTTCTATGACATCACAGTTTTTACCTCCTAGCAACCACTCCTCCCCAAATCATGTCTAGTCACGCCACATGGCTTTAATAATCATGGGTTAGCCGGGAGGTGCCAGAGCCCTCCCAAACCATGGGAGCTGCCTCGTATTTCACCAAGATAGTTTTCTAAGCGAGTTGGTGTCACCTTCTCCATGGCCGAACTTATAGTCTTTGGCCAGGACTGTTCCCACCAGCCCTCTGCACTCCTGAGAAGGGCAAGCATCCAAAATTCCATCTTACCCCCTGAAAGGTCAAGAAATGGTCAGGACTACAAGCAAGCCTCAGGCCAGGAACTCCACGCTCCGCACATGTGCATGGTCCTCCGACCCAATCAGGACCCTTGTGACCAGGACAAGGGCCACCCGAGGAAAGCTCCCAGTGAACACCCGCAACCATGCCAAAGACATGCCTGTAGTCTTCAACAGCGAGGACACGAGTTCCTCTAGCATCTTCAATAACCATACCTAGAAGGCCTCCCCATCTTCCAAGCTGACCATGCACCAAATGCAGACCTTACACCCTAGAATCTTAAGCACAGGATGGACTCATTGTTTTGGAGCCAACAGGAGCAAGCACGTAGCCTGGTGGAGGAGACACATTGCCCATGTGAAGCCATCAGATAGGCTTTCATGCTAGTTTCAGGAAGACATCATGTATCTACAAAAGGACTCATTGAAGAGGATTCAATGGCTGAAGATCCCTGAGCATTCCCGCAGGGTGTTGCAGCTTCCTTTTTTGGAAGTTATTGAAGATGCTACAGCACAAGTCTGCCTTAAGCCTCCCATTTTCATTCTGCAATGGTTTTCTTGGGATAAACAAACAGTGCCTGTTGTGTATGATGGGCATGTTCTAAAGGAGCCAGGTGAGGAGGAACAATGGGAGAACAAGGGTCCATTGCAGCAGGACAAAGAGCGGATGCTCCATGCTGGTGGGGAGATGCAGGAAGACAAAGTAGAGGAGAACAAACAAGGGAGCTAGAGACAAGTCTGGCATTTTAGGATGGTGGGAGTTGCTCTGGACCTGGCTACATTCCATAGGGGCATAGGTTCAAATGGAATTAAGCATCTTCTGGACCCCTCAAAACTTATCAACTGTTTCTTGTTGTTGTTGTTGTTTTCAACGATGTGCTTGCATGTATGGGACAGAGAGAGACAGTGAAAACATAATCAGTGAGGGAGCTGGAGAGGGAGAAGCAAACTTGCTTCTGAGTGGGGACCCTGAGGTGGGAGATATTCCAATGAGCCAGGGATAATTAGCAGAGCTGAAGGCCACTTCTGAACTGATGGAGACATGCCTGGACACAATCTTTGTCTTCTTAACACCTCATTGTTCTAGACAAGAACTCCTTCTCTGTTATTGTTTAGATATGCAGGGGATATGGTTTGGGCTTGGGCTGGTGTGGCTTGCTGTATACAACGTGCTGCTAGAGGTCGCAGAGCTTGTCGCCTCAAAGTAAGGCACTTGGGTTTAGAAGCACTCTTTTCCCAAGCATACTTGGGTGAAGAAAATTCCTCCATTGCTAGCATTGGAAGGTTGAAGGACACTATGTCTTGTGTTGTCTGCTTCTGTGGATGGTGCTGGGAGTCCTCTGTGCCTAGGAATCTGGATCTCCCTTTCTGCCCCCAGATGAGGGATGTTTGCAGCTCTGATTTCTCAAAGAAATGTTGGGACCAATATTTTTTCTGTCTTCTAGGTGTCCTTCAATAAGCACCCATAAACATTCATTGTGGTCACGGATTTCCCTACGTCCATTGTCATGTTCTATCATGCTTCCTTCTCTCCTTTGCTTTGCTTCTTTTTTTCCCAGTACTTGTATTCCATGTACCTCATTGGATCCTCAGGTTCTTTTAGCTTCCTGAACTTTGCATCCAGTTTGCTAACAAATCTTTTCATAAGGGCCTCTTCATCTTATTTAATTTTATTTTATCACCTTTATTTCTGTAGTCCGAGACTCCCTGATTCCTTCTAGGTTTTTCTGATCCAGAGTGAGTATCCTGGATCCTGCTTAAATCCTCCACCTGGCATGTGGCATATACAGGTTTCACTTCGATTTCTCGTCCATGACCAGTTCCTGTTCTTTTGCCTCAGCATCAATTGATTCTTCCATAGTTGCTTTAGTTTAGGTCTCTGCATTCTTCCCTGTACTCGAAAAGCACCTTCTGTTTTCTATCCTGAGAGTAATTTCTTTACAATAAAGCTGTCATGGAGTGCCACTGGCTGACCCTGGATGGAGTCTCCGATATATGTGGAATGCCCACTGGGGTGGGATGTGACTGTCCACTCTCTTCTGGGCCAGTCCTCTGCAGAGGCACTCGTTACCTACCTTTGAGAATTTTTAGTGTCTCGACCAAATATGGTGAGTTATAGCTTGGTCGGCTCTGGTGTGCCTATGAAAGGAGACTTTCAACTCACTCAAACTTACTAGACTGCTTTATGCTGCGGTCGTGAGAGGCTGTGGGCAGGGATTTCTTCTAGTTCCCAATGGATGGCTGCTCTCCTTGTACTTAGCAATGTGATCTGAGGAAGGTAGTTGCAAAAGGTTTCCATGGTTGGGACTACGTGATTGCAGGTGAGGCAGCTAATGTCCTCACCATCCTGTCTGTGGCCACTAGCTTGGGCTTTATGCTGATGGTGGTAGAGCCCCAAGATTCTTTTGCCCCCATCGAGGCATCTCCACAAGCAGTGCCTATCACAGATGCACAGCAAGAAACAATAATTAAACCACTGTGTCAACAGGTATTGCTTCTGATCATGGTTTCCAGGCTGTCTGCACCCGGTTGCTTGCTGGTGTGCTCTGCAGGAGAAACACAGTGTTCTCTGGAGTCTATGACTGACAAAGCATGCTGATCTGAGATACCTGGGCCTCAAGACACTTGATTTGCAAGTACTCATGCTATTCAGACCATCTCCATTTCTACGCTGAGAGCTATGTGTCAGCATCCTATTTGTGGGTTCCCAGTGTTCTCCTCTCTCCTGGGCCTTTGTCTTTGGCCATGGCTCCTTGCTCTCTGAAGCACCAACAATCCACTTCTCCCCGAAGACTTGCCTACAACCTTCTCCCACGGTCTCTGCTACTTCTTCTCTCTTTCACCATGGAGTTTGATCTCAAGGCTTCAGGTTCATTGACGCCATGGTTCCATTGATGTGGTCATTTTCCTCTTATGCTGATAGCTGAAGACAAGCCTGGAGATCCCAGACATTTCTGCAATCTCCCTGTCCTCCCAATGCACAATAGCCTCTTACCCAGCCATAAGCAAAAGGAATCTTGTAACTTGCCATATGTGGCAGAAAGGTGGCGAGCATTGGGCTGAGTCCCATCTGTCAGTCACAGAAAGACAAATACCATACGATTTCACTCACTCGTGGAAGTAAAGGAACATGTGTACAAGCCAAAAAAAAAAAAAAAAAAAAAAAAGGACACACAATTCAACTCAAAAAGGCACACAAAATTTGGTGTTGTTCGACGGCAGGTTATGGAGAGTCTGTGTTTCTTAGAGAGGATTAAATGGGACATTCATTGCAGGAAATGTGGCCAAACGAGATGGAACATGAGCTTCAATATGTTTGAAGGTGAATTGTGATCCAAAGAATAGTGCTTCATATCTCTTAAAATATCAGACTAAGAGTTTTGTGAAAAACACCCTCCCTCCAAAATCCCCAACCACACACACACTTAAGAGATTCCCACAGAATTTAGGGAGCAAGGGAGGAGTAGCACTCATGGAAACAAACCTCAGAGAAAATACCTTAAGGAAAAAAAGTATCAACGTCAGAACCCGACAAAAACAGAAAAGTTAACTTCTTGCCTATCAAGAATTAATTAAAGCATTCCGGACTAAACTCTCCTAAACAACCTAACCTAAAAGTACCCTACACACAAGTATGCCCGCAAATACAATACCTGAGAGAAAAGGATAAATTCCAAGACACATACCCACTACCAAGACTAGGTCATTAACTTACACATCTGACATCTCAGATAATGACGAAAGTGTTTTAAGCATTCCTTCAAACACCTCCCAACACCCAAAAAGCCTGGTCAAGCAAATTTGCTGGTCAACACTCCGAGACTTTTAATGAAGGCAATGCCGGTTCTTCTCCTCTATTTCAGAAATGTAGGAAGAGGGAAGAATCTAATTTGCAATGTCCAAAGACCCAGTCAGTTAAGGACATCATAGGAAACCAATTGCATACCATTTTAATCAGTAAGATAATAAAACTATACTTCATTTCTTTCCTCTTTCTTTCTTCAACTACATGTGAAACGGCATGTTTTTCTTTCTTTTCAATACTTTTTCTTCTGTTCGGGAAGACCGCCTTTCATTCCTCCTACTTATGTGAGATAGTATTCCCTGATTCTTTAGTTGCATATACCATCGGGTGCTCATCAACAACATATATGCCACTCCACCCCCATACCATGAACCAGTTCCCTCAATCCTGGCACGTCTCATCCGTGTAACTCTCACCTTGGTTCCCAGAGTCTTGAGTCTCTCCTGGTTTGTCTCCCTGTCTGACTTCTTCTCTTTTCATTTTCCCTTGCTTTTACTAATGTCCATGGTACTCCTCACGGGCCACATATCAGTGAAGCCATATGATAATTCCCTTGGACTCCTTCCGATTTCACTGAGAATAACCCAGCCCTGTGTCAATCATGTCAAGGCAAGTATTGGGGCTTTATCCCCCTCGATGTTGGAGGTATCATCTGTGGCCTGGATGGACCACGTCTTCTGTATCCAGTAGCCTATTGAAGAGCTTCTTGGCTCCTTCCACAGTTCTGCTAGAGTGGGCATGGCAGGCCATCGATTTACGCAGTTCCTTTCCCTCTGAATTAAGAGAGTTGTTCAACATGGCTCTTCCCATGACCTCGGTATGTAATATTAACTGATGAAGACAGGTGTGCTGTCCAGGGATCTTCTATCAGGGGTAGCGATCATGCAGAATGTCACTCTCCTTGAAGCCTTTGCAAAGGTGTTTCAGGTAAAGTCATATAGACAGAGCCCTCATCCCTTAGGACTGGTGTTTCAGAATACCAGGATATCAGGACATGGATAGCACAATGCATTCATGCCCTTGCACATTTCCTTGAAATGTGACTTTCCTTCCCTTATCTTCCAATCTGACCAAGCACCAGGGTCAGACCCTTCTCCCTAGAACAAATTGGGAAAAGAACCTACGAAAGGATGCTCTCACCCATAGGATGTCAAACCTCCCAGAGATCTCATGATACACAAGAGGCCTCCCTGTTGGTTGAGATCTCTAGACGTTGCACTGGAAATAGGAACACCTGGCTCTCTCTGGAGAAATGTTTGACGACAGGATGGTACACCAAATCTCATGTTATTTTTTCTTTGTATAGAAAGTTGAAGTGGGAATGAAACCACAAAGACCACCTGAGTTGATGAGCAGGAACTCAGGGCTCTTCTTTGGTCCTTCCGAGGGCTTCTATTAAAGACATAGAACTCATAGCTCATGAGAGAGGGATTGCTGCTTCAGTGAAGTCAGCTTCTGTGACGTCACAATGTTTTCACCTCCTAGCAACCAGTCCTCCCCAAAACATCTCTAATCACTCCATATGGCTTTAGTAGTCATGCGTCAGCCAGGAGGTGCCAAAGCCCTCCCAAACCTTTGGAGCCGCCTGGGTATTTCACCAAGACAGTTTGCAAAGCGAGTCAGTGTCACCTTCTCCATAGTCGAATTTATAGTCTTTGTCCAGGCCTGTCACCACCAGCCCTCTGCACTCCTGAGAATGGCAAGGATCTACAATTCCATCTTACCCCCAAAAGGTCAAGAAATGTTCAGGACTACAAGCAATCCTCAGGCCAGGAACTCCATGCTCCGCACATGTGCATGGTCCTCTGACCCAATCAGGACTTTCGTGATCAGGGAAAGGGCCACCCGAGGAAATCTCCCTGTGAAAACCTACAACCATGCCAAAGACATGCCTGTAGTCTTCAACAGCGAGGAAATGAGTTCCGCTAGCATCTCTAACAACCATACCAGAAGGCCTCCCCATCTTCCAAGTTGAATAAGCACCAAAGGCAGACCCTACCCCCTTGAATCTTAGGCTTAGGACAGACTCATCGGTTTGGAGCCAACAGGAGCAAGCACAGAGCCTGGTGGAGGAAACCCATTGCCCATGGAAAGGATTTTGTGCCAGTTTCAGGAAGACAACATGTTTCTCAAAAGGATGCCTTGAAGAGGATTCGACGGCCGAAGATCCCTGAGCATTCCCGCAGGGTGTTGCTGCTTCTTTCTGTGGAACTAAATGGAGATGCTGTAGCACAAGGCTGCCTTAAGTCTCCCATTTTCATTCCGCAATGGTTTTCATGGGATAAACACACAGTGCCTGTTGCAGATGATGGACGTGTTCTAAAGGAGCCAGGTGAGGAAGAACAGTGGGAGAACAAGGAGCCATTGCAGTGGGACAGAGAGCGGATGCAGGAAGACGAAGAAGAGGAAAACAAACAAGGGAGCTCAGAGCCAAGGTCTGGAATTTTCGGATGGTGGGAGGTGCTCTGCACCTGGCTGCATTCCATAGGGCATAGGTCCAAATTGAATAAAGCACCCTCTGGCCCCAGACAATCCTTATCTACTGTTGCTTGTTGTTGTGGTTGTTGTTTTTCAACAATGTGCTTGCATGTATGGGACACAGAGAGACAGCGAGAACACAATCAGTGAGGGAGCTGGGGAGGGAGAAGCAAACTTGCCTCTGAGTGGGGAACCTGAGGTGGGAGACTTTCCAATGAGCCTGGGATAAGGAGCAGAGTGGAAGGCTGCTTCTGAATTGACGGAGCCACCCCTGGACATAATCTTTGCTTTCTTAACACCTCATTGTTCTAGACAAGAACTCCTGCTCTATTACTGTTTAGAAATGCAGGGGATATGGTTTGGGCTTGGGCTTGTGTGGCCTGCTCTATACAACGTGCTGCTAGCGCTGGTATAGCTGGTCTCCTCGAAGTAAGGCACTTGTCTTCAGAAACACTCTTCTCACAAGCCTATTTGGGTGAAGAGAATTCCTCCATTGCTACCTTTGGAAGGGTGAATGACACTATGTCTTCTCTTGCTCTGCTTCTGTGGATGGTGCTGGGAGTTCTCTGTGCCTCAGAATCTGGATCTCCCTTTCTGCCCCCAGATGAGGGATGTTTGCAGCTCTGATTTCTCAAAGAAATGTTGGGATCAATATTTTCTCTGTCTTCTAGGTCTCCTAAAATAAGCACCCATAGACATTCATTCCAGTCACGGATTTCCAAAATCCATTGTCATGTTCCATCATTCTTCCTTCTCTCCTTTGCTTTGCTTCTTTTTGTCCCAGTACTTGGATTCCAGGTACCTCATTGGATCCTCTGGTTCTGCCAGCTTCCTGAACTTTGCATCCAGCCTGCTAACAAATCTTTTCAGAAGGGCCTCTTCGTTTTATTTATTTTTTTTATCACCTTCATTTCTGTAGTCTGAGACTCCCTGGTTCCTTCTAGGTTTTTCAGATCCAGAGTGAGTATCCAGGCTGCTGCTTAAATACCCACCCAGCATGTGACATATACAGGTTTCACTTCCGTTTCTTGGCCATGACCTGTTCCTGTTCTTATGTCTCAGCATCAATTGATTCTTCTATCGTGTCCTTAGTTCAGGTCTCTGTATTCTTCCCTGTATTTGAAAAGTGCCTTCCGATTTCTACACTGAGAGTAATTTCTTTAGGATGAAGATGTCATTCAGTGCCACTGCTGATCCTTGATGGAGTCTCCGGTATATGTGGCATGCCCACTTGGGTTGTGACTGTCCACTCTCTTCTGAGCCAGTCCTCTGCAGTGGCACTCGTTGCCTGCTGTTCAGAGCGTTTGGTGTCTGGACAACATATGGTGTGGTGTAGCTTTGTCGGCTCTGTTGTGCCTATGAATGGAGACTTTCAACCCACTCACACTTACTAAGGCCTGCTGAATGTTGTGGTCAAGAGTGAGGATGTGGGCAGGGCTTTCTTCTAGTCCCCAATGGAGGGTCTCTTCTCCTGGTACTAAACAACGTGGACTGAAAGAAGGTAGTACCAAGAGGTTTCCAGGGTTGGAATATGTGATTACAGGTTAGGCAGCTAATGTCCACACCGTCCTCTCTGTGGTCACTAGCTCAGGTTTATGCTGACGGTGTTAGAGCCCCAAGATTCTTTTGCCTCCATCGAGGTATCTCCACGAATAGTGCCTATCACGGATGCACAGCAAGAAATAATAATCATACTACTTTTTCAACAAGCATTGTTTCTGATCATGGTTTCCAGGCTGTCTGCACCTGGTTGCTTGCTGGTGTGCTCTGCAGGGGAAACAGTGTTCTCTGGAGTCTATGACTGACAAAGCATGCTGCTCTGAGATACCTGGGCCTCAAGACCCTTTGTTTGCAAGTACTTGAGCCATTCAGAACGTCTCCATTTCTACACCAACAGCTATCGTTCTGTATCCAACTTGTGGGTTCCCAGTGTGCTCCTCTCTCCTGGGCCATTGTCTTTGGCCATGGCTCCCTGCCCTATGAAGCACCACCGTCCACTTCTGCCCTAAGACATGTCTAAACCCTTCTCCCATGGTCTCTGCGACTTCTTCTCTCTTTCACCATGGAGTTTGATTTCAAGGTTTAAGGTTCATTGACTCCATGGTTCCATTGATGTGGTCATCTTCCTGTTGTGCTGATAAGTGAAGACAAGCCTGCAGCTCCCAGACATTTCTGCAATCTCCCTGTCCTCCCAATGCACCACAGACTCTTACCCAGCCATAAGCAAGAAGGAATCTTGAAACTTGCCACATGTGGCAGAAAGATGGCGAGCACTGTGCTGCGGCCCACCTATCAGTTACAGAAAGACAAATAACATACGATTTCACTCACTCGTGGAAGGAAAGGAACATGTGAAAAAGCAAGACAAAAGGACACACGATGAGACACTAACCGGGCACACAAAATTTGGTGTTTGTTCGATGGCAGGTTAGGGAGAGTCTGTGTTTCTTAGAGAGGATTAAATGGGACATTCATTGCAGGAAATGTGGCCAAACGAGATGGAACATGTATTTCAATATGTTTGAAGGTGAAATGTGATCCAAAGAATAGTCCTTCATATCTCTAAAAATATCATTCTAAGTGATTTGAGAAACACACCCTCCCTCCCACCTCCCCCCCCACACACACTTAAAAGGGTCCCACAGAATTTAGGGAGCAAGTGAAGAGTAGCACTCATGGAAACAAACCTCAGAGAAAATACCTTAAGGAAAAAAAATTATCAACGTCAGAAACCAACAAAACTGGAAAAGTTAACTTCTTACCTATCAAGAATTAATTAAAGCATTCAGGACTAAACTCTCCTAAACAACCTAACCTAAAAGTCCCCTACACACAAGTATGCCTGCATATCAATACCTCAGAGAAAAGGATAAATTCCAAGACACATACCCGCTACCAAACTAGGTCATGAACATACACATCTGATGTCTCAGGTAAAGAAGAAATTATGTGAAGCATTCCTCAAACACCTCCCAACACCCAAAAAGCCAGGTCAAACCTATTTGCTGGTCGACATTCCGAGACATTTAATGAAGGCAATGCCGGTTCTTCTCATCTATTTCCGAAATGTAGGAAGAGGAAAGAATCTAATTTGCAATGTCCAAAGACCAATTCAGTTAAGGACCTCATAGAAACCAATTGCATACTATTTCAATCAGTAAGATAATTGAAACTTCCTTATTCCTGGCCTGGAATATTAAGCGGATTTGGTCTTTCCAGGCATCCATGTGGTGACTTGTGATACTACGTCTTTCCACATGGGCGACCCTGATGCCATCAAAACAGATGCTCCCTCTCCCACAGAAAGAAATCATGCTGTTCGGAGCAGCTCACAAGTCCCAGAATGGGAAGGCCTCCAAAGCCTCAATAGGGACCTCTCCATTCGTCGGCCATCACGTACACTAACTCCAGTGAGAGCGAACATCTGACATCTGTCCTGACTCAGGTCCTGGAGATCTCAAGCCAGACGCTGCACATTGGAAATGCCATGTGTTCGGCCCTGAACGGAACTGGCACTTGTGTGTTCAGAATTCTGTCCTCACACTCTTGGACCACCAGCCCTCCAGAATGTTCATTCAGGAGCCACAACACAGTCTTCTGCCTGCTCTGAAGAAAGAAGAAGAGCCCTAGGCATCTGGCCAGAATCCCCACGTGAGAATCAACCTGCACAGACGGCACCTCAATATCCTAGGACTCCCTGTGCACTAATGCTCTGTCTGACACAGCCCAAGCCTTGACCTTCCATCAGCTCCCCAGATATCGGGCCCCATATCCTGCACGTGGATATGTGCCAAGACCAGATACTGTCACCTCTACACAACCAGGGTATTCAGGCATTTGTGTCCACACCATAGCTCAAGTCCTGGCCTATTAGGGAACCTCAAGCATAAAAGAACACTCCTCCTTCCCCATGAGGGGAAAAGCTTGTTGTGGGATGGGGGTCTAACCCTCAAACTGGGAGCCAGCTGCATGGCCCATGTACCACACCCACTCAGGAGGGCTGCCCTGGCCACAAACAGGCATTGGGAACTTCAGGCTGAGCCTGATTTCAAACCAAGCCCCTCGCTAGCTGGACCAGGAGCTCGCTATCAGGCCTGACATGCCCATAGGCCCAAATCCTCACCCTTGGCCGGGTTCTCAAGGCGCCTGGACACAGAAGCTGACTCTAAATCCTGAGACGGAAAACAACACTCTTCCGTTCCCCCCTAAAGACACAAAACCCTTGTGAGTTGGGCAGAATCCTCACAGAGGCAGAATCTATCGTGGTCCCATGAGGCTACCGCTCCATTCCATGGCCAAGCGAGACACACAACCCAGACAGAAAGGCCCGTGCTCCTGCCTCCCATTCACGCTCATTTCAGATCTTGCGGCATTGCCCTGACAGACCGCAGATCGGCCCTACCATCACCTCTCCCCTAACCTTATGCCAAGTTTGTGTTTGCAGATTTTGTCCCCAAAACCAGGGCCAACAGGCCCTCCAGGATGGGGTCTCTAGAGCCAAAGCCCAGGACTCTGACTGCCCACCCGAAGGAAGTTCTGCCCGTCCACATTTGCACAAATTCTCCAGATTGGGCGACACCTGAAATGCCCCTGAGCCCACCCCAAATTGTTTGGCATCCTTAGAAAAAAGATGTATTCAAACACAGGCCAGAAACCTACCCCCAGGCAGAAACCAAAGTCAATGGACCTGTGTCAGAAGATGGAACCTGACATAACCCTAGGACCTCAATGGAACCCTAGCTTAGGTTTGCAGGCATTTGTCTCCAGAGACAAACTCAGGAATACTTACATATGGTCCAACACTTGATCCCTGAGCCACAAACCAGAACACGCCCTGTCCCCAGAAGGCAACCTGGCTCTTGGAAGCTGCGTCCAACCCTCAAGGGTGGAGAATCCTGCATGGCGCCTGACCCCCGCTACATTCTAAGGTCTCCCTGGACAAAAGCCAACATTGTGACCCATCAGAATGAGGCTCCCTGTCACCTCAGCCCACTGGGAACTTTTCACCAGAGCCACCAGATCCAAACGTCCATGTTCCTGGGCTGGTATCGTAAGTGGAGCTTGGCTTTCCAGGCATCCATGCAGTGACTTCTGCTACAACGTCTTTCCTACTGGGGGACCCTGGTGACATCCAAATGGACTCCCACTTTCCCGCAGAAAGAAAGCGTGCTGTTGGGAGCAGCTCACATGCCCCAGCCTAGGAAGACCTCCATGGCCTCATGAGGCCACCCCTCCATTCGACGGCCATCATGAACACAAACTCCAGCATGAGTGAGCACCCAATTTCCTAGCCTCCCTGTGCACTAATGCTCTGTCTGACATAGCCTGAGCCCCGACCTCCATCAGTCCCCAGGTAACAGGTCCCATATCCCACAGCTGGACATGCCAAGGCCAGAGACTGTCATCTCTACCCAACCTGCTTATTCAGGAGTCTGTGCCCAGACATAGCTCAAATCCCAGCCTATGGGGGAACCCACTCCTCCTTCCCCACCACAGGAAAAGCTTGTTGTGGGGATGGTGTTCTAACGCATATAGTGGTAGCCAGCTGCATCGAACATGAGTCCCCGCCCACTCTGGAGGGCTTCCCTGGCCACAAACAGGCAGTATGACCCTTAGCCTGAGCCTGCTTTCAAAACAGCACCCTTGCTAGCTGGACCAGGAGTCACATATCGGGCCTGACATGCCCCAGGCCCAAATCCTCACCCAGAAGCCGACTCTGGAATCTCTGCTATGGCTTGACCCTTGATACAGAAAAGAGTACTCTTCCCTTCCCCCAAAAGAAACCAAACCCTTCGGAGCTGGGCAGAATCCTCACAGGGGCAGAATCTCCCATGGCCCCATGAGGCTACTGTTCCATTCCGTGGCCACCCGAGACACACAACCCAGACAGACCCCCGCTGCGCTCCCGCCTCCCCTTTTTAACTAATTTCAGATCCTGTGGCACTGCCTTCACGGTCCGCAGATCAGGCCTCCCATCACGTCACCCAGAACCCTATCCCGAGTGTGTGTTTGCAGACTTCTGTCCCCAAAGCCCGGGCCAACAGACCCTCCAGGATGGTGTTAGGGTCCATGATCAAAGGAACGAGACTGACACAAAGCAAAAATAAAGCAAAGCTTTATTTCGTGCCAGGCATCAGAAATCAAACTGACTGGTAGGTGGCCGGGCCTTGCTGGGGGCCACCGCCTCCTTGCCCTGGGTCCCTCCTAGAGGCTCCCTCCCTCACCCTCACTGTACCACAGGCCGATCTCTGGGACATGGCCACTCCTGATGAGGCTTCTCCTGAAGAGGCCGCTCATGACGAGGCCGCTGCCAACAAGGCCGCTCCCTGGATGAGGCCGCTCCTCAAGAGGCAGCTCCCCGGACCTGTGACATGGAGCAGCGGCGCCGCTGCCAACGAGGCCACTCTGGATGAGGCCGCTCATGACAAGGCCGCTGCCAACAAGGCCGCTCCCCTTACGAGGCTGCTCCGGACGATGCCGCTCCCCGACCGACTAGTGACAGCGCCACTGCTCGGGCAATGAGGCTGCTGCAGATGAGGCCACTTCCAGGGATGAGGCCACTTGCAATGAGGCTGCTCGCGATGAAACCGCTCATGATGAGGCCGCTCCAGATGGGGTCGCTCCCCAAGACAAGGCCGCTGAAGATGGGGCCACTCCCTGGGACGAGGGCGCTCCTGACGAGGCCACTCCCTGACCGTCTAGTGACAGTGCCGCTGCTCGGGCAGTGAGGCCACTCAGGGCGGTGCTGCTGCTTGGGGCAGCAAGGCTGTTCCAGTTGAGGCCCCTCCCCGTGACGAGGCTCCCAGCAATGTTGCTCCTGACAAAGCTGCTCCCAGCGGCGCCACTGCTTAGGGCAGCGAGGCTCGAGGAAATGCCGCTCCCGATGCTCCTGATGACGAAAACGGCGCTGTCACTCTCCACAATCCCAATACGACCACTCCTATCGCTACCCTAACAGCTCCCAATGGCTCCCCTAATGGCTACTCTAATGGCTCCTGCTACCCCCTACTCTAACTCCTCCTGCTACCCTCCCCTCCGCAGCCACACAGCCCAGCCTTTATAGAGGTGTTTATCCTGGCCCACACACAGGTGGCCAATGGGATTGAACTCATCTCAGTAAATATACACAAGCCACACTCATTGGCCATCTCCATCTAGCTGGCCTGGCCCGCCCGTACATTCGACCTTTTTCTTTGGAAAATCCTAGACCTTTCAGTCAGTTCTATGGTCTCTTGGTGTAAGGGGGCTACATTGAGCATGTAATACTGGGGCCAAAAAGTAATAGTAGTGCACAGTCAGCTGATGAGTTAGCCATTCAAAACTTTGTATAACCTTTTCCATTTATTCCTAATTCCATTCATCTAATTTCCCACCTATAATTTTCATAAACAGGTAACAGTAGGAGCAACAATAAACTCGCATTGTTTTTAGTCTTAGCTTTAGTCCATGGTCAGCAGGGTCTGTCAGCTGCACCTTCCATCTCTGGGGGACGTCCTCGTCCTCGGCCCTTTTGACGTGACCTGCATGAATCCAGGCCCTAATGCCTTCTACTTTTATTGCCATGGGGGTGGTCAAGATAACAGTAATTTGTCCCTTCCAGCAAGACTTCAAGTTTCCCACTTGATAGCAACATATCCAAACCAATCCCCTGGGTTGGTAAGGATGTGGTTCCACCTCCGTCTCCATCCCAGTGTGGGCAGTCCAGATCCCTGAGTGGGCTTTTTTGAAGACAGACTGTAATGCCTGCAGTGACTGGAGTACATATTGATCAGTCATTTCTGCTAGGGCAACCTCCTGTAGTTGAGGACGGAGGGGTCTCCCAAACATTCTTTCAAATGGGGTCACCTTGTTTAAATAGGGTGTACAACATGCCCTGAGGAGGGCTAAAGGAAGGAGATCCACCCTTCCACTGCCAGTCTCAAGAATTAATTTTGTCAAGGTCTCTTCAAGAGTCCGGTTCATTCTCTCTACTTGCCCGGAACTCTGGGGCTGGTAGGCACAATACAGTTGCCAATTAGTGCCCACAGCCTTGGCCAATGCCTGTGAGACTGAACTCACAAATGCAGGGCCATTGTCTGACCCGATTGTGAGAGGCATCCCAAACCTAGGAATTATTACTTCTAGTATCTTTTTGGCTACCACTTCTGCCGTCTCATGTTTGGCGGGAAAATTATCTACCCAGACTGAAAAGGTATCTACAAAAACTAACATGTACTTGTGCCCATATTTTCCAGGTTTCATTTCTGTATAATCTATTTCCCAATAAATTCCTGGTTCCTTACCTCTTTCTCTTTCCCTCTTCCCATTTTCATTCTTCCCACATTAACTATCTGGCATTGAGCACATCTATCAACTACATCCTGAACCATATGCCCTAATTTAGAAACCTGGAACTGCTTGCCTATAAGCTCCTTGAGTTTGTTCATCCTCAAATGAGTACCCTGATGTAGTTGGTCTACTAACTTTTTGCTCAGTCTTCGAGGAAGAATTATTTTTCCTGCTTCAGTCTTATCCCAGTCCCCTTCATAGTCCAATTTAACCCATTTTTGTAAATACTTTAAATCTTCTTCTGAATAGTTCGGTTTTTCTGGTAGGGCTGCAGCCTGGAGTGTAACCAGTTCTTGCACTGTTTCTTGAGCTGCTTGTTTTGTGGCTTGATCTGCTAATTGGTTTCCTTTTAAAATCAGATCAGTCCCCTTTTGGTGTCCAGGGCAATGCATAACGTCCACCTCTTTTGGGTCCCAAATAGGCTGGAGGAGAGCCAATATTTCTCCTCTGTTTTTAATTCCTTTTCCTTGTGTTGTTGATAGGCCCCTTTCTTCATAAATAGCCTCATGAATATGGAGAGTAACAAAGGCATACCTGCTTTTGGTATAGTTGGCGGTTTTACCTTTTGCCACATGCAGTGCCTTAGTGAATGCAATCAGTTCCACTTTTTGTGCCAAAGTTCCGTGTGGCAGGGATGCTGTCCAGAGTTTATGCTCAGGAGAAACTACCACAGGCCCCCCCCCATACCTCTTTCCATTGACCATGTATCTACTCCCATCTGTGAACAGAGCCATCTCGGCATCCAGCAGGGGAATGTATCTGAGATCCGGTCTTATTCCTGCTATTTGGGTTAGTACCTCCCCACAGTCATGTTTGTGGTCAGCCAGCTCCTCTGTCAGCAGCATGGCTGGATATAGCATAGCTGGGGCAGGAAGGTCACTCTTGGTTCATTGAGGAGGAGGGCCTGATACCCCGTCACTCAGGCATTTGTCATCCATCGGACTGGTGGAGTCTGGTGAAAGCACTCGATAGCATGTGTGGTGGTTATGATGAGATTTTGACCCAAAGTCAATTTACTCGATTCCTTGACCAGGTGGGCTGTGGCAGCAATTGTGCAGAGGCAAGGGGGGAACCCAGCTGCTACTGGATCTATTTCTTGCTAAGATAGGCTACTGGCCTTTGCCAAGGCCCCAGGGTCTGAGTTAAAACTCCTTTGGCCACCCCTGCTTTTTCATCCACATGCAAGTGGAAGGGCTTGGTAACATCTGGGATGGCCAATGCTGGGGCACGCAGTATGCCTGTTTGTAATTCCCGAAATGCTCCCTTGGCCTCAGCTGACCACTCTATCATAGTGAGCCCCCCTTTTGCCAGTTCGTAGAGAGGTCGGGCAATCTCTGCAAACCGCGGTATCCACAGCCTACAGTAGCCCACTCTCCCAAGAAACTCCCTCCCTTGTCAGGTCGTGGTGGGGTGGGGGTATCGGGTGATCACCTGTTTCCTGGCCTCAGACAGTGAACTCACTCCCTCGTGAAGATCAAAACCTAGATAAGTGACATGGCTCTGACAGAGCTGTGCTTTCTTTGATGACACCCGATACCCTTTTTCCTGCAGTGTCTGTAAGAGAGCTCTTGTCCCCCGCAAGCATGACTCAAGTCCTCAGCGGCTATCAGCATGTCATCAACATACTGTAAAAGAGTGACTCCTGGGTTGGAGGTCCTGTACTCATACAAATCCTCGTGTAGGGCTTCATCAAAAATGGTGGGAGAATTCTTGAATCCTTGGGGAAGTCTTCTCCAGATGAGTTGGCCTTGAAACCCTTTCTGTGGGTTGGACCACTCCAAAGCAAAAAAGGGGCTGAATTCCCTTGCTAAAGATATGCAGAAAAATGCATCCTTATGATCTAGGATGGTATACACAGTTCTCCAGGAGGGAGAGTAGGGTATAGGGGTCAGGCACTGTTGGGTGGATATCTTCAACCCATTTATTAACTTCCCGCAAGTCCTGAACAGGTCGGTACTCCCCAGTCTTGGCCTTTTTGATGGGCAGCAAAGGTGTGTTCCTTGGAGATTTGCAAGGAACTAGGATCCCATCTCCTCGGAGGTTGTTAATTTATTTTCTGATCCCTTCCTTTGTTTCCGGGGGAAGGGGGTACTGCCGAATGTGAATAGAGGTAGCTATCACCTTTAATTGTACCACCATGGGAGGTTGATCCTTGGCCAAGCCAGTGGGCTTCCCTTCTGCCCACACCTCGGGAAACTCGACCTGTAGGATTTGGAGAAGTCTCCCCCCTTTTTCTCCTCTGGATTTGAGACTGTTTCATAAAGGAAGTAATCATCTACTCCTACCATAAGCACCTGTACAGTGGGTTGTCTCAAGGTTACAGTCATGTCTCCTTCTGAGAACTGAATGCAAACTCGTAACTTTGGGAGGAGATCTCTTTCCATCAAGTTATATGGGGCATTATGGAGGACGAAAAATTGATGTTTAACTACTCCCGAGGCTAAATTTAATGTACTTTCTGTTGTCCATTTATGTCTCTCTGTGCCATTTGCTCTTTGTACCCAGACTTCTTCTCCAGATAGTTTTCCCATAGGTTTAAGGAATGATGAATATTGGGCTCCCCTATCCACCAAAAAATCAACTCATTTCCCCTCCACTTAAATTTTTACCCGAGATTCGGGGAGGGTCTCCAAACCATGGCCCTTTCAGTCTCCGATGGTGAGCATTGCTGTCTTCCTTTTGGGGCACACCATTTTCCTTTACAGTAAGTGTACTGATCTGAATCTAAGTCTTCCCGCCTGCCTTCTCTGTGGTTAGGCTCTTCCTTCCATTTACTATCCCCAACCTGTTTCCTCCCCGTCTCATGTAATGCCAAATCTTAACCAGTTTTTTTGTTCTGTTTTTCATCCTCTTGTGAATCCCTCTTGTTAAACACCTTTTCTGCTATTCCCACTAACTCAGTCAGATTCTTCCCTTCAAAACCTTCTATTTTCTGAAGTTTCCTCCTTATATCTGGGGATGACTGACTAACAAACACATGATTCATTGCCCTCTTATTTTGGGGTGCCTCAGGATTGATTGGGTTATACATTTTATAGGCTTCAATTGCCTTTATGGAAATCTCCTGGAGACTCATTCTTACCTTGAGTCAAAACTAATTTTAGAGAAATTTATGGGTCTCCTTGCAGCTGCACAGAGGCCTCCCAGTAGAGCCTGGCTTTAGAAACGTAAACTCTCCTTACCTTCATTGCAATTTGGATCCCAGTCAGGGGGTCCCCTTGATCAGTAGTCTTCCATTCAGCACGGACAATGTCCCTGCCAAGTCTCTCGTTTATCCCCTTATGGGTTTCTCGCATGTTGCGATCCCTCTCTTCTGTGTTAAAGAGAGCCTAAGGAGCTGTTGAAAATCCACCCAGGTAGGTTGGTGGGTAAGAAAAACAGTCTCCAAGAGAATAATTAAATCCTGAGGGTAGACAGAAAACGATTAGTGTTGTGTCTTCCAGTTATAGATGTCGGAAGAGAACGGGATATAGCTTAGGTGGGGGCGCCTTCTCCCATCCGGTAGAGTAACTTCACGGCAGCATTGGCGCTGAAAGTACTGGTGAAGTAAATGGAGGATGAGGGGAATAGAGGAAAGGGGGAGGATCAGGGTGGTCTCTCTGCTTGGTGGTCCCATAGGTAGATCTCGAGCGCGTATGAGATGGACTGGTAAAGACATCTCGGGACTGAGAGTCAGATTTAGGGGACAGATAAAGTGGGGGGGGGGAATTCCACATCCTCCACATCCGATGGAGTTAGGACGGTCTTCTTCCCTGGCTCCCCTCATCTGTCTGTTCTGGTTTTGGTGCTCTGACCTGCCTTAGAGGGAGAGAGATGGTTTCATTAGCAGGGGGAAGGTGGGACTTGAGCCATGACGGTGGCTCTTCTATCAGGTATCACCAGGCCACAATGTATGGTATTTGGTCTCAATGTAGATCAAAGACCTCCCTCAGTGTAGAACAGATCTGAGCCAAGGCAAATGTTCCTTCCGGCAGCCACCCTGTGGAGCAAGTGGGCCACTCTAATTAACAGAGTGTTTTTAGTTTTCCCGGGTAAACCTTTTCACCTGAGTGGCTTTACCTTGGAAATCCTTGAAATGTTCGAGAACAAGACCTAGAGGTGTTACAGCTCCCTTACTCCCTGCTTGTCCCATTTCTCCAAATACAACAAACAACACAACAGACAATTAAAAAAACAAGGCAGACACAACCACAGGCCCAGCGATCCCCATCCATAGCCTGTTGCTGGTGGAGACTTCCTTGGTCCCTACAAACACAACAAACAAAAGATCCTGGCCAATACAACTGCAGGCCCAATGATTCTTACCCAGAAGCTGCCACTGGTGGGGGCTTTCATTACCCCCCAACTGTCTAGTGGGACTCGAACTCCCCTACCGTCTAGGGGAACTCAAACCCCCATACATCTAGGGGGACTCAAACCCCCATACGTCTAGAGGGAATCAGACCCCCCGTACACCTAGGGGGACTCGAGACCCCTGTCAATATACCAGCAGAGGAATGGGGCATCCCTGCATCCATTCCAGACCTGGGGAGCATGGTCATGTCCAGCTTATCCCCAGTGGGCTATACCCTGGAGCTCCACAACCAGACAGACAGATAAGATCTCAATAGAGGCTTTTTCCAGAAATTCCAGTGCAGGCTCAGTTATCGTCATTTGATCCTGGATCAAGCCCCCAGTGTTGGGATCCGCGATCAAAGGAACATGACTGACACAAAGCGAAAAACAAGGAAAGCTTTATTTCATGCTGTGCATCAGAAATCAAACTGACTGGTAGGTGCCCGAGCCTTGCTGGGGGCCACTACATTCTTGCCCTGGGGTCCCTCCTGGAGGCTCCCTGCCTCACCCTCACTGTACCACAGGCCACTCACTGCAAAAAGGCCGCTCCTGACGAGGCTGCTCCCGGGACTCCTGACAGCGTGAGCAGTGATGCCACTGCCAACGAGGCCACTCCAGATGAGGCTGCTCACAACGAGGCCACTGCCAATGGGGCCGAACCCCGGGATAAGGCCGCTCCTGACGAGGCTGCTCCCTGACCGTCTAGTGACAGTGTCACTGCTTGGGCTGCGAGGCCACTCGTGGCAGTGCCAGTGCTCAGGCCAGCGATGCCGCTGCAGATGTGGCCACTCCCGGGGATGAGGCTCCCAGCAATGCCACTACCGATGCTCCTGATGATGAAAAGGGTGCTGTCACTCTCCACAACCACGACACTACCTCTCTTACCAAAACCCTAACGGATCCCAAAGGCTCCCCTAATGGCTACTCTAATGGCTCCTGCTTCCAGCTACTCTAACTCATCCTGCTACCCACCCCCTGCAGCCTCACAGACCAGCCTTTAAAGAGGTGGTTGAGCCCGACCCACACACAGGTGGCCAATGGAACTGCAACTCACCTCTGTAAATATATGAATATCACACTGATTGGCCACCTCCATCTAGATGGCCTGGCCCGCCCCAACAGACGGGGCCTATGGAACCACAGCACAGACTCTGCCTGCCCACCCAAAGGAAACTCTGCCCGTCACATATGCACAAACCCTCCAGATTGGGAGACACCAGAAATTCCCCTGAGCCCTCACCAAATTCGTTTGCCGCCTTGGACAAAAGTCGCCTATGGACACAGTCCAGGCACCTACCTCCAGGCAGACACCCATGTCAACGGCACTGAGTCAGAGATGGAACCTGACATAGCGCTAGGTTCTCAACGGAACCCTAGCTTAGGTATTCAGGCATCAGTATCCAGAGGCAAAATCTGGAATACCTACATATGGTCCAACACTTAATCCCTGAGCCAGAAAACAGAACACGCCCTGTCCCCAGAAGGCAACCTGGCTCCTGGGAGCTGTGTCCAAACCTCAGAGGTGAGAATCCTGCATGGCGCCTGAGACCCCGCCACATTCTAAGGTCTCTGTGGACATAAGCCAGCATTGTGAACCATCAGAATGAGGCTCCCTGTCACCCCAGCCCCTTGGGAACTTTTACCCAGAGTCACCAGATCCAAATGGCCTTGTTCCTGGGCTAGAAGGCGAGGAGGAACTGGGCTTTCCAGGCATCCATGTGGTGACTTCTGCTAAGACTTCTTTCCATATGGGTTACCCTGGTGCCATCCAAACGGACTGCCCCTGTCCTGCAGTAGGAAAACTTGTTGTTCAGAGTAGCTCACAAGTGCCAGACTGGGAAGACCTCCATGACCTCAAGAGGCCACCCGTCCACTGGTCGGCCATCATGGACACAAACTCCACTGTGAGCGATCATCTGACATGTACCCTGACTCAGCTGCTGGAGATCTAAAGTCAGATGCTGCACATTGGAAATGCAAGGTGCTCTGCACTGAATGGACCCGGCACTTGTGTGTTCAGAATTCCGTCCTCAGCCTCCTGGCCCTGCAGCCTTCCAGATTGTTCATTCAAGAGCCCCAACGCAGTCTTCTGCCTGCCCTCCAGAAAGGAGAAGAACCCTAGGTGTCTGCCGTGAATCCCCACGTGAGGATCAACCTGCACGGACCTCGACGGCACCCCAATGTCCTAGGCCGCCCTGCGCACTAATGCTCTGTCTGAAAAAGACTGAGACCCAACCTCCCAACAGCCCCCCACGTAGCGGGACCCATATCCTGCAGGTGGGACGTGCCAAGGTCAGAGACTGTCATCTCTACCCAACCTGGGTATTCAGGCTTCTGTGTTCAGACCATAGCTCAAATCCCAAACTATGGGGGAACCTCAAGCATCAATGAGCACTCCTCTTTCCCCAAGAGGGTAAAAGCTTGCTTTGGGGATGGAGGTCTAACCCTCAGGGTGGGAGCCAGCTGCATGGCCCAAGAGACCATGCCCACCCAAGATTGCTTCCCTGGCCACAAAGAGGCATTGTGACCCTTAACCTGAGCCGGCTTTCAAATCAGCCCCCTCAATAGCTGGAGCAGGAGCCCGCATATAGGGTCTGACATGCCCCTCGGACCAAATCCTCACCCTCGGTCGGGTTCTCCAGGAACCCTGATCCAGAAGCTGACCCTGGAATCCATGCTATGGCGGGACCCCTGAGAAGGAAAACCGCAGTCTTCCCTTCCCCTGAAAGACACCAAAATCTTTGGAGTCAGGAAGAATCCTCACAGAGGCAGAATCTCTCATGGCCATAGGAGGCCAACCATTCATTCCGTGGCCAACCCAGACACACAACCCAGACAGAAAAGCCTGAGCTCCTGCCTCCCCATTGCCCTAATTTTTGCTCCTGAAGCACTGCACTCACGGTCAGCAGATCGGGCCTGCCGTTACCTCGCCCCTCACTCTAACCCGAGTTTGTGTTTGCAGATTTTATCCCCAAAGCCCTGGCCAAGAGGCCCTCCAGGATGGGGCCTCTGGAGCCTCTGCACAGGACTCTGCCTGCCCTCCCATAGGAAACTCTGCCTGCCACAAACCCTCCAGATTGGGAGACACCAGCAAGGTCCTTGAGCCCACCCAATTTCGTTGGCCTCTCTGGACAGAAATGCACAGTCTGACACATGCCAGACACCAGCCTCCAGGCAGACACCCAGGTCAATGGCCCTGAGTCAGAAGAAGGGAAATGACATAACCCTAGGACCTCAACAGAACCCTAGTTTATGTTTGTAGGCATCTGTCTCCAGACGCAAACTCTGCAATACCTACATATGGTCCAACACTTGATCCCCGAGCCACAAAACAGAACACCTCTTTCCCCAGAAGGCAACCTGGCTCTTGGGAGCTGCGTCCACCTCTCAGGAGAGGAGAATCCTGCATGGAGACTGAGCCCCCGACACATTGTAAACTCTTGCTGGACACAAGCCAGCATTTTGAACTATAAGCATGCAGCTCCCTGTCAACTCAGCCCCCTGGCCAATTGCCCTAGTGTATCCAGATCTAAAATGCCTTGTTTCTGGGCTAGAATGATAACCTGAGCTGGGATTTCCAGACTCTTTTTGGTGAGATCTGCTACCACGTCTTTCCATATGGGGGACTCTGCAGCCACCAAAACGGAGCCCCCTTGTACCGCAGAAGGAAACCTTGCTGTTCTGAGCAGATCACAAGTCCAGCCTGGGAAAACCTCCATGGCCTCAAGAGGCCACCCCTCCATTATCAGGCATCATGGACACAAACCCCAGTGTGAACGACCATCTGACACTCGCCCTGACTCAGGTGCTGGAGATCTCGAGTCAGAAGCTGTATATTGTAACTTCCATGTAATCGGCACTGTACTGAATCGGAACTTGTGCATTCAGACACCCTTCCTCACCCTCCTGGCCTGAAAGACCTCCAGATTGTGAATTCTGGAGCCACAATGCAGCCTTCTTCCTGCCCTCCTGAAAGAAGAAGGGCCCTATGAGTTGCCGAGAATCCCCATGTGAGGATCAACCTGCAGGGCCCTAGATGGAACTCTAATATCCAGACTGCACTGTGCACTCATGCGCTGTGTGACACAGCCTGATCCCCAACCTCCAGTCAGTCCCCCAGGTAGCGGGCACCATCTCCTGCAGGTGGGACCAGCCAGGACCCTAGGCTGTGATCTCTACCCAACCTGGGTGTTCAGGCATCTCTGCATAGACCATAACTGAAATCCCGCCTATGGGGGAACTTCAAGCAGACGAGAACACTCCTCCTTCCCCACGGCTGGAAAATCTTGCTGTGGGGATGGGTGTGCAAACCTCAGTTTGGGAGCCAGCTGCATAGCCCATGAGACCACGCCCACACAGGAGTCCCAATCTGGGCACAAACAGGAATTTTGAAAATCAGCCTGAGCCTGCTTTAAACAAGCCCCCTCACTAGCTGGACCAGGAGCCCACATATCGGGCCTGCCATGCCCTTAAGTCCAATGCTCACCCTAGGTCGGGCTCTCCAGGTGCCCACACCCAGAAGTCGACTCTGGAATCCCTGCTATGGAGGGACTCCTGAGATGGAAAACATCTCTCTTCCCTTCATCCAGAAAGACACCGAAAACTTGGGAGACGTGCAAAATCACCCCAGAGGCAGAATCTCCCATGGGCCCATGAGGCCACCTATCCATTCCGTGGCCAAGCAAGACACACAGCCCAGAAAGAAAAGCCTGTGCTCCCGCCTCCCCGTCGCCCTAATTTCAGATCCCGAGGCTCTGCCCTCACGGTCTGCAGATTGGGTCTGCCATCACATCGCCCCTCACCCTAACCCCAGTTTATGTTTGCAGACTTGTGTCCCCAAAGCCCTGGCCGACAGGCCCTCCAGGATGGGGCCTCTGAGGCCACAGCAGAGGATTCTGCCTGCCCTCCAAAAAGAAACTCTTCCCATCATATTAGCACAAACCCTCCAGATTGGGAGACACCTGCAAGGCCCCTGATCCCACCCAATTTCGTTGGCCGTTCAGGACAGAAATGCACAGTCTGACACATGCCAGACACCTACCTCCAGGCAGACACCCAGGTCAATGGCCCTGAGTCAGAAGATGGAAAATGACATGCGCCTAGGACCTCAATGGAACCCTCGCTGAGTTTGCAGGCATCTGTCCCCAGTGGAAATTTTGGAGTGTAAGGGTCCATGATCAATGTTACGAGACTACACAAAGCAAAAATCAAGCAAAGCTTTATTCCAGGCCAAGCAGAGAAAATCAAACCAAAAGTTTGGGGCCATTTCTTACTTCTAGCGATGACAACGAGGATGACACTCCTGATGACAAAGAAGCGTTAATGACGAGGACAACAACCCTGATGACACAGACTCTGCTCCCCATGATGCCACTATGACAAGGCCACTCCACAGACGAGGCCGCTGTGGACGAGGCTACACGCTGGACAAAGTCTGCACCCGATGATAAAGAGGCTGCTCCGGACCAGGCCACTTTCAGATGCGGCTGCATGCCGACGATGCGGCTCCCCGGAATGATGCCGCTCTGGCGAGGCTGCATCTCGGGGAAATGAGGCCAGTCTTGGCAAAGCCACGGGGACGCAGTTCTCGTGCTCTTCTGCTGCCTGGGGAGGTGAGGCCGCTGGTTGTGGTGCTGCTGTGAAGGGCGGGGCAGCTCCCAGCAGTGCTGCTCGGGATGATCCGGATGATCCTGAATCTTTGACGCTCCTGAGGACCCCGACGCTATCTCTCCTACAACTACACTAACAGCTCCCAATGGCTACTCTAATGGCTACTCTATCTCCTTCTACTACTCTAACGGCTATTCTAACTCCTACTACTTCTCTAAAAGCTATTCTAATTCCTCCTACTTCTCTAATGGCTATTCTAACTCCTCCTACATCTGGAAGGCTATTCTAACTCCTCCTACTTCACCCCCCCCAGCCTCACAGACTAACCTTTATAGAGGTGGTTGAACTAGCCGCCCACACAGGTGGCCAATGAGATTTCAACTCAGCACAGTTAATATATGCACACCCCACAGATTGGATAAGGCAATCTGGCCAGGCCCGCCCCAATATCCAGGGTTTACAAGTAAGTTCCTCTGGCTAACCAGGCCCCTACATTAGTACCTACATATGTTCCAATGCTAGGTCCTTGATCCAAAAACAGAATACATCCTGTCCCCAGAAGGCAACCTGGCTCTTGGGAGCTGCTTCCAACACTCAGGGGAGGAGAATCCTGAATGGCGCCTGAGTTTCTGCCACATTCTAAAGTCTCCCTGGACATAAGCCAGCATTTTGACCCATAAGCATGCGGCTCCCTGTCAACTCAGACCACTGGCCAATTGCCCAAGAGTCACCAGATCCAAAATGTCTTGTTCCTGGCTAAAATGATAAGCTGAGCTGGGATTTCCAAACTCTTTTTGGTGAATTCTGCTACCATGCATTTCCATATCGGGGACTCTGCAGTCACCAAAATGGAGCTCCCCTGTACTGCAGAAGGAAAGCTCGCTGTTCAGAGCAGCTCACAAGCCCCAGCCTGGGAAATCCTCCATGGCCTCATGAGGCCACCCTTCCATTCATCTACCATCATGCACACAAAATACAGCATGAGCGACCATCAGACACTCGCTCTGACTCAGGTGCTGGAGATCTCGAGTCAGACATTGCACATTGGAACTACCATGTGCTCGGCACTGAAGAGAAACAGCGCTTGTGCGTGCAGACTTCCGTCCTCACCCTCCTGGCCAACAAGCCCTCCAAATTGGGAATTCTAGAACCACAACGCAGCCTTCTGACTGTGCTCCGAAAAGAAGAAGGGTCCTATGGGTCTGCCCAAAATCCCCATGTGAGGATCAACCTGCATGGCTCTAGATGGAACCCCAATATCCAGGCCGACTGTGCACTAATGCTCTGTGTGACGCAGTGTGAGCTCTGACCTCTAGTCAGCCCCACAGGTAGCAGACCCCATCTCCTGCAGGTGGGAGCAGACATGGCCCTATGCTGTCATGTCTACCCAACATGGGTGTTCAAGCATCTGTGCCCAGATAATAATTCAAATCCTGGCCTATGGGGGAACTTCAAGCAAAAAGGAGTACTCCACATTCCCCATGGCTGGAAAAGCTTGCTGTGGAGATGGGGGTCACACCCTCAGAGTGGGAGTCAGCTGCATAGCCCATGAGACCACGCCCACCCAGGAGGTCCGCCCTGGGCACAACCAGGCATTGTGACCCTCAGCCTGAGCCTGCTTTCAAACAAGTCCCCTCGCTAGCTGTAAGAAGAGCCCGAATGTTGGGCCTGACATGCCCCTAGGGCCAAATCCTCACCCTCCGTCGGGTTTTCCAGGGACCCAGACCCAGAAGCCAACCCTGGAATTCCTGCTAAGGGGGGGGCCACTGAGACGGAAAACAGCTCTCTTCCCTTCATCCAGTAAGACACTAAAACATTGGGAGCCATGCAAAATCCCCACTGAGGCAGAATCTCCCATGGACCATGAGGCCACCACTCCATTCCATGGCCAACCGAGACACACAACCCAGAAATAAGAACCCACACTCGTGCCTCCCCGTTGAACTAATTTCCGATCCGAGGCACTTCCCTCACGGTCTACAGATCGGGCCTCCCATCATCTCTCCCCTCACCCTAAACCGAGTTTGTGTTTGCAGACTTTTGTCCCCAAGGCCCTGGCCACAGGCCCTCTTGGATGGGGCCTCTTGAGCCACAGCACAGGACTCTCCTGCCCTTCCAAAGGATATTCTGCTTGTCACAGTTGCACAAAACCTCCAGATTGGGAGACACATGCAAGGAACCTGAGCCCACCCAATTTCTTTGGCAGGTCTAGTCAGAAATGCACAGTCTGACACATGCCAGACACCTACTTCCAGGCAGACTCCCAGGTCAATGGCCTACGTTAGAAGATGGAAACTGACATGCCCCTAGGATCTCAACAGAATCCTAGCTTAGGTTTGCAGGCATCTGACCCAGAGGAATGGTCATAGTACTTACCTATGTTCCAACACTGGGTCCCTTATGTAAAATACAGCACACCACCTGTCACTAGAAGGCAACCTGGCTCTAAGGAGCTGTGTAAAACCCTCAGGGGTGGAGAATTCTGCATGGCGCTTAGCCTCCACCACATACTTACTTCTCATGGACATAAGCCAGTATTGTGATCCATCAGCTTGAGGCTCCCTGTCAACACAGCCCCCTGGGCAATTCGCCCCAGAGCCACCAGATTGAAACTGCCTTATTCCTGGGATGCAAGTGTAAGCTGAGCTGGGATTGCCAGGCATCCATGCAGTGAGATCTGCTACAAAGACTTTCCATATGGAGGACACTGAATCCATCAAAACGGACTCCACCTGTCCCATAGATGGAAATCTTGCTGTTCAGAGCAGATCACAAGTCCCAACCTGGGAAAACCTCCCTGGAATCTTGAGGCCTCGCCTCCATTCGGCTGCCATCATGGAAACAAATTCAAGCATGAGCAACCATTCGACACTCCCCCTGACAAGGGTCCTAGAGATCTCGAGTCAGACGCTCAACATTGGAATTATCATGCACTCGTCACTCAACTGAACCAGCGCTTGTGAGTTCAGATTTCGGTCCTCAACTTCATGGCCAGTAGGCCCTCTAGATTGGGAATTCTGGAGAGACAACACAGCCTTCTGCATGCCCTCCAGAAAGAAGAAGGGCCCTACGGTTTGTCCAGAATCCCCATGAGAGGATCTACCTGCATGGCCCTCGATGGCACCCCAATATCCTAGGATGCCCTGTGCACTAATGTTCTGTCTGACACAGCCTGAGCCCTGATCACCCATCAACCCCCCACGTAGTGGGCCCCATATCCTGCAAGTAGGACGTGCCAAGGCCAGACTATCATCTCTACCCAAACTGGGTATTCAGGCATCTGTGCAGAGACCATGACTCAAATCCCGGCCTATGGGGGAATCTCAAGCACAAAAGAACAATCCTCCTTCCCCACGGCAGGAAAAGCTTGCTGTGGGGATGGGGTCAAACCCTCAGTGTTTGAGCCATCTGCATGACCGGTGATACCACGCCCAGATGTAAGTGTGGCCCTGGCCACAAACAGGCATTTTGACTCAGCCTGAGCCCGGTTTCAAACAAGACCCCTCTCTAGCTGGACCAAGAGCCCTCATAGAGGGCCTGCCTTGCCCCTAGGCAAAAATCCTCACCCTCAGTCTCGTTCTCCAGAAGCACTAACCCAGAAGCCAACTCTGGGATCCCTGATATGGCCCAACCCGTGAGACGAAAACAGGACTCACCCCTCCCCCCAAAAGACACCAAACCTTTGGGAGCCGGTAAGAATCCCCTTAGAGGCAGAATCTCCCATGGCCCCATGAAGCCACCCCTCATTTCCGTGTCCATCCGAGATACACAACCCAGACAGAAAAGCCTGTGCTCCTGCCTCCCCGTCGAACTAATTTCAGATCCCGGAGCACTGCTCTCAAAGACCGCAGATCGGGCCTGTCATCACCTCGACCCTCACACTAACCTTATTTTGTGTTTGAAGAATTTTGTCCCCAAAGCCCTGGCTGACAGCCCTCCAGGACGGAGGAGGCTTCCTCTGAAGCCAAATCGTAGGACCCTGCCTGCCATCCTGAAGGAAAATGTGCTCGTCACAGTTGCACAAAACCTCAAGATTGGGAGACAACTGCAAGGACCCTGGGCCAACCCCAATTTCGTAGGCCGCTCTGAAAAAAAGGGGGATTCTCACACATGCCAGACACCTACCACCAGTAAGACGCCCAGGTCAATGGCCCAGGGTCAAAAGATGGATCCTGACATGCCTTAAGGACTTCAACAGAACCCTAGTTTAAGTATTAGCCTTAAGAGCGATTATATGTTTTAGAAGCATAAGTGCCTTTATCCAACCTGCCTAGCATCCGTCCTTGTTCTAACTTCATTCCTCAACTGAGGAAACACTGACACATATGAGTGTTCCCGTTACGAGTGATTATACGTTTTGGAATCATGGGGCTTTGGCGTGAACTTAACTCAGAATGTCCAACCTGCCTAGCGTCTGTCCTTGTTGTAACATCTTTCCTCAACTGGGAAAACACTGCCCCATAAGACTGTTAGCCATAAGATCAAATATAGCTTTTGGAAGCATAAGGGCCTTGGCGTGCATATAACACAGATTATCCAACCTGCTTAGAGTCCATCCTTATTCGAACTTCTTTTCTCAACTGGGAAAACTTTGCCCCGTATGAGTGTTAGCCGTAGGAGCGATTATATATTTTGGAAGAAAAAGGGGCTTGGCGTTCACTTAAGTCAGAGAATCCAACCTGCTTTGAGTCCAGCCTTGTTCTATTTTTTTTTTATTTGTCTATTTACAGCGTAACAGTGTTCATTGTTTTTGCACCACACCCAGTGCTCCATGCAGTACGTGCCCTCCCTATTACCCACCACCTGGTTACTCAACCTCCCACCCGCCTCCCTTCAAAAAGCTCTCGTTGTTTTTCAGAGTCCATATTCTCTCATGGTTCATCTCCCCTTTCAGTTTCCTTCAACTCCCTCTCCCCTCCATTTCCCCTGTCTTCTGTGTTCTTTGTTATGCTCCACAAATAAGTGAGACCATATGATACGTGACTCTCTGCTTGACTTATTTCGCTCAGCATAATCTCTTCCAGTCCCGTCCATGTTGCTACAAAAGTTGGGTATTCATCCTTTCTGATGGAGACATAATACTCCATTGTGAGTCCAACCTTGCTCTAACTTCATTCCTGAAGTGGGAATACACTGCCATTTATGAGTTTTCGCCTTAAGAGTGTTTATATGTTTTGGAAGCCTAAAGCCTTGGCATGCACTTAACTCAGATTATCCAAACAGCCTAGAGTCCATCCTTGTTCTAACTTCTATCCTCAACTAGGGAAACACTGCCCCATATGAGTGTTTGCCTTAAGAGCGATTATATGCTTTGGAATCATATGGGCCTTGGCCTGTACTTAAATCATAGTATCCAACCTGCCTAGCGGCTCTCCTTGTTCTAAACTCTTTCCTCAACTGGGAAATCACTGCCATTTAATGGGTTTTCATATTAAGCGGGATTTTAAGTTTTGGAAGGATAATTGTCTGGGCGTGCACTTAACTCAGAGGATATAAACTCTTAGGGTCCGTCCTTGTTCTTACTTCTTTTCTCAACAGAGAAAATTCAGTCACATATGAGTGTTAGCCCTAAGAGTGATTATAAGATTTTGAAGCATAAGGGGTTTAGTGTGAACTTTACTCAGAGGATGCAACCTGTCTAGCATCTGACCTTATTCTAACATCTTTCCTCAACTGGGAAAACTCTGCCCTTTAATGGGTTTTTGTATTAAGCAGGATTATATGTTCTGAAGCATAAGGACCTTGGCGTGCACTTAGCTCAGAGTATCCAACTTGCTTAGAGTCGATCCTTGTTCTAACTTCTTTTCTCAACCGGGAAAATTCTGCCCCATATGAGTTTTAGCCATAAGAGCGATTATAGGATTTGGAAGCATAAGGGGTTGGCGTGTACTTAACTCAGAGTATCCAACCTGCCTAGCATCCCTCTTTATTTTAACTTCTTTCCTCAACTGGGAAAACACTGCCATTTAACGGGTTTTCGTATTAAGCGGGATTTTAGGTTTTGAGAGCATAAGGGCCTTGGCGTGCACTTAACTCAGAGTATCCAAACTACTTAGAGTCAATCCTTGTTCTAACTTCTTTTCTCAACCAGGAAAACTCTGGCCCATATGAGTGTTATCCATAAGAGCGATTATATGTTTTGGAAGCATAAGGGCCTTACCGTGCACTTAACTCAGAATATACAACCTGTCTAGCGTCCGTCCTTGTTCTAACTTGACTCCTCAATTGGGGAAACACTGCCACATATGAATGTTCACCTTAAGAGCGATTATACGTTTTGGAATCATAAGGGCCTTGGCTTGCTCTTAACTCAGAGTATCTAAAATACCTAGCGTCTTTCCTTGTTGTAGCATCATTCCTCAACAGGGAAAGGACTGCCATTTAAGGGGTTTTGTAGTAAGCGGGATTTTACGTTTAGGAAGCATAAGGGCCGTGGCGTGAACTTAAATCAGATTATCCAAACTTCCTAGATTCCGTCCTTATTCTAACTTCTTTCCTCAACTGGAAAACACTGCCATTTAATGGGTTTTCATATTAAGCGCGGTTTTACATTTTGGAAGCCTAAGGGCCTTGGTGTGCACTTAACTCAGAGTATCCAACCTGCTTAGAGTCCGTCGTTGTTCTAACTTCAATCCTCAACCAGGGAAACACTGCCACATATGGGTGTAAGCCTATAGAGCGATGATATGTTTTGGATACATAGGGACCTTGGCGTGCACTTAACTCAGTGTATCCAAACTGCCTAGCATCTGTCCTTGTTGTAAAATCTTTCGTCAACTGGGAAAACAGTGTCATTTAACCGGTTTTTGTATTAAGAGGGAATTTAGGTTTTGGAAGCATAAGAGCCTTGTCTTGCACTTAACTCAGAGTATCGAACCTGCCTTGTCTGTCCTTGTTGTAACATCTTTCCTCAACTGGGAAAACACTGTCATTTAACGGGTTTTCATATTAAATGGGATTTTACATTTTTTAAACATAAGGGCCTTGGCGTGTACTTAACTCAGAGTATCCAACCTGCCTAGCGTCTCTCCTTGTTGTAACACTGCCCCATATGAATGTTAGCCTTAAGAGCAATTATAGCTTTTGGAATCATAATGACCTTGGCGTGAACTTAACTCAGAGTATCCAACCTGTGTAGAGTCCATTCTTATTCTAACTTCTTTTCTCAACCGGGAAATCTTCCCCATAGGAGTGTTAGCCATACAGCAATGATAGGTTATGGAAGCATAAGGGCTTTGGCGTGCACTTAACTGAGAATATCCAACCAGCCTGGTGTCCGTCCCTCTTCTAACTTCTTTCCTCCATAGGGAAAACACTGCCATTTATAAGTGTTACTCTTAAGAGGCATTATACGATTTGGAATCTTAAGGCCTTAGCGTGCACTTTACTGAGAGTATTCAACCTGCCTAGCATCCGTCCTTCTTCTAACTTCATTCCTCAACTGGGGAAACACTTCCACATATGAGTGTTCGCCATACGAGCGATTATAGGTTTTGGAATCATAGGGGCTTGGTCTGAACTTAACACAGAGTATCTAACCTAACTAGCATCTGTCCATGTTGTAACATCTTTCCTCACCTGGGAAAACACTGCCATTTAACGGGTTTTCATATTAAGCGCGGTTTTACATTTTGGAAGCCTAAGGGCCTTGGTGTGCACTTAACTCAGAGTATCCAACCTGCTTAGAGTCCGTCGTTGTTCTAACTTCAATCCTCAACCAGGGAAACACTGCCACATATGGGTGTAAGCCTATAGAGCGATGATATGTTTTGGATACATAGGGACCTTGGCGTGCACTTAACTCAGTGTATCCAAACTGCCTAGCATCTGTCCTTGTTGTAAAATCTTTCGTCAACTGGGAAAACAGTGTCATTTAACCGGTTTTTGTATTAAGAGGGAATTTAGGTTTTGGAAGCATAAGAGCCTTGTCTTGCACTTAACTCAGAGTATCGAACCTGCCTTGTCTGTCCTTGTTGTAACATCTTTCCTCAACTGGGAAAACACTGTCATTTAACGGGTTTTCATATTAAATGGGATTTTACATTTTTTAAACATAAGGGCCTTGGCGTGTACTTAACTCAGAGTATCCAACCTGCCTAGCGTCTCTCCTTGTTGTAACACTGCCCCATATGAATGTTAGCCTTAAGAGCAATTATAGCTTTTGGAATCATAATGACCTTGGCGTGAACTTAACTCAGAGTATCCAACCTGTGTAGAGTCCATTCTTATTCTAACTTCTTTTCTCAACCGGGAAATCTTCCCCATAGGAGTGTTAGCCATACAGCAATGATAGGTTATGGAAGCATAAGGGCTTTGGCGTGCACTTAACTGAGAATATCCAACCAGCCTGGTGTCCGTCCCTCTTCTAACTTCTTTCCTCCATAGGGAAAACACTGCCATTTATAAGTGTTACTCTTAAGAGGCATTATACGATTTGGAATCTTAAGGCCTTAGCGTGCACTTTACTGAGAGTATTCAACCTGCCTAGCATCCGTCCTTCTTCTAACTTCATTCCTCAACTGGGGAAACACTTCCACATATGAGTGTTCGCCATACGAGCGATTATAGGTTTTGGAATCATAGGGGCTTGGTCTGAACTTAACACAGAGTATCTAACCTAACTAGCATCTGTCCATGTTGTAACATCTTTCCTCACCTGGGAAAACACTGCCATTTAACGGGTTTTCGTATTAAGCGGGATTTTACGTTTTGGTAGCAAAAGGGCCTTGGCGTTCATGTAACTCAGAGTATCCAACCTGCTTAGAGTCCGTCCTTGTTCTAACTTCTTTCCTCAACTGGGAAAACACAGTTATTAAATTGGTTTGCATATTAAGTGGGATTTTATGTTTTGGAAGCATAAGGGGCTTGGCGTGCACTTAACTCTGAGTATCCAACTGACGAGGTTCCGTCCTGGTTGTAACTTCTTTCTTCAAGTGGGAATACGGTGTCATTGATGAGGGTTTTCCAAGAGTGTTTATACATTTTGGAATCATAAGGGGCTTGGTGTGCTCTTAACTCAGATTCTCCAACCTGCCTAGCATCTGTCCTTGTTGTAACATCTTTCCTCAACTGTGAAACACTATCCCATATGAGTGTTAGCCATAAGAGCAATTAGGTGTTTTGGAAGCAAAAGGGGCTTGGCGTGCACTTAACTCAGAGTATCCAACCTGCATAGAGGCCAACCTTGTTCTAACTTCTTTACTCAAGTGGGAATACACTGCCATTTATGAGTGTTCATCTTAAGAGAGTTTAAACGTTTTGGAAGCGTAAGAGCCTTGGTGTGCACTTAATTTAGAATATCCAACGATCCTAGAGTCCATCCTTGTTCTAACTTCATTTCTCAATGGGGAAACACTGCCACATATGAGTGTTCACCCTACGAGCGATTATATGTTTTGGAAGCATAAGGGGCTTAGTGTGCACTTAACTCAGAGTATCCAACTTGTCTAGCCTCTGTACTTGTTCTAACATCTTTCCTCAACTGGGAAAACACTGTCATTTAATGGGTTTTCATATTAAGTGTGATTTTACTTTTTAGAAGAATAAGGGTCTGGGCGTGCATTTAACTAAGAGGATCCAAACTGCTTAGAGTCCATCCTTGTTCTTACTTCTTTTCTTCACAGAGAAAACTCTGCCACATATGAGTGTTAGCCCTTAGAGTGATTATATGTTTTGGAAGCAAAAGGGACTTAGCGTGCACTTAACTCAGAGTATCCAACCTGCCTAGCGTCTGTCCTTGTTGTAGCATCTTTCCTCAACTGGGAAAACACTGCCACTTTACAGATTTTCATATTAAGCGGGATTTTACGTATGGAAATTCAAGGGCCTTGGCGTGCACTTAACTCAGAATATTCAACCTTCTTAGAGTCCAACCTTGTTCTAGCTTCTTTCCTCAAGAGGGAATACACTGCCATTTATGAGTGTTCGCCTTAAGAGCATTTGTACGTTTTGGAAGCATAAGAGCCTTGGAGTGCATTTAACTCAGAGTATCCAACATCCCTAGCGTCCGTCCTTGTTCTAACTTCATTCCTCAACTGTGGAAACACTGGCACATATAAGTGTTCGCCTTATGAGCAGTCATACATTTTGGAACCATGGGGCCTTGGCATGCACTTAACACAGAGTATCTAACTTACCTAGCATCTGTCTTTTTTGTAACATCTTTCCTTAACTGGAAAAACACTGCCATTTAATGGGTCTTCGTATTAAGCGGGATTTTAGTTTTAGGAAGCATTAGGGACTTGCTGTGCACTTAACTCAGAGTATCCATCCATACTAAAGTACATCCTTGTTCTAACTTATTTCCGCAATAGGGAAAACATTTCCTTATATAAGTGTTTGCCTTAAGAGCTATTATACGTTTTAGAAGCATAAGGGCCTCATCGTGCACTTAACTGAGAGTATCCAAACTGCCTTGCGTCTGTCCTTGATGTAACATCTTTCCTCATATGGGAAAACACTGCTCCATATGAGTGTTAGCCTTAAGAGCGATTATATGTTTTGGAAGCATAAGGGGCTTGGCTTGCGCTTAACTCAGAGTATCCAACCTGCTTAGAGTTCAACCTTTTTCTTACTTCTTTCCTCAAGGGGGAATACACTGCCATTTATGAGTGTTCACTTTAAGAGCATTTAAAAGTTTTAGAAGCATAGGAGCCTTGGCGTGCACTTAACTCAGAATATCAAACCAGCCTATATTCCGTCCTTTTTCTAACATCATTCCTCAACTGGGGAAACACTGTCACATATGAGTGTTCGTCTTAAGACTGATTATATGTTTTGGAATCATACAGTCCTTGGGGTGTACTTAATTCAGAGTATTCAACCTGCCTAGTGTCTGTCCTTGTAGTAATATCATTTCTCAACTGGGAAAACACTGCCCCATATGATTGTTAGCCGTAATAGTGATTATAGCTTTTGGAATGATAAGGGCTTGCCGTGAACTTAACTCAGAGTATCCAAACTGCATAGAGTCCATCCTTATTCAAATGTCTTTCCTCAGTAGGGAAAACACTGCCATATATAAGTGTTACCCTTAAAGTCGTTATACGATTTAGAAGGATAAGGGCCTTGGCATGCATTTAAATGAGAGTATCTAACCTGCCTTGCGTCCATACTTGTTCTAACCTCTTTCTTCAACTGGGAGAACACTGCCATTTAATGGGTTTAATTTTAAGCGGGATTTGACATTTTGGAAGCATTAGGGCCTTGGCGTGCACTTAACTCAGAGTATCCAACCTGCTTAGAGTCTATCCTTGTTCTTTTTTTTAAGATTTTATTTATTTATTTGACAGAGAGAGATCACAAGTAGATAGAGAGGCAGGCAGAGAGAGAGAGGGAAGCAGGTTCCCCGCTGAGCAGCGAGCCTGATGCGGGACTCAATCCCAGGACCCTGAGATCATGACCTGAGCCGAAGGCAGCGGCTTAACCCACTGAGCCACCCAGGCGCCCCGAGTCTATCCTTGTTCTAACTTATTTTCTCAACCGGGAAAATGCTGCCCCATAGGAGTGTTAGCCATAAGAGTGATGATAGGTTATGGAAGCATAAGGGCTTTGGCATGCACTTAAGTCATAATATCTAACCCGCCTGGTGTCTGTACTTCTTCAAATTTCCTTCCTCTGTAGGGAAAACACTGCCATATATAAGTGTTACCCTTAAGATTATACAATTTAGAGGCATAAGGCCTTGGTGTGCACTTAACTCAGACTATCCAACCTTCCTAGAGTCCGTCCTTGTTCTATCTTCTTTCCTGAACTGGGAAAACACTGCCCAATTTGAGTGTTAGCCATAAGAGAAATTATGTGTTTTGGAAGCATAAGGGGTTTGGCGTGCAATTAACTCAGAATATCCAACGTGCTTAGAACAACGTTTTCTTAACTTCTTTCCTAATGTGGGAATATACTGCCATTTATGAGTGTTCGCCTAAAGAACGTTTTTACGTTTTGGAAGCATAAGAGCTTTGGCATGCACTTAATTCAGAGTATCCAACATGCCTAGCTTCCCTCCTTGTTCTAATTTCTTTCCTCACTGGGAAAACACTGCCATTTAATGGATTTTCATATTAAGCGGGATTTTATGTTTTGGAAGCATAAGGGTCTGGGCGTGCACTTCATTCAGAGGATCCAAACTGCTTAGAATCCATCCTTGTTCTAACTTCTTTTCTCAACAGAGAAAACTCTGCCACATATGATTGTTAGCCATAAGAGCGATTATAGGTTTTGGAAGCCTAAGGGGCTTGGCGAGCCCTTAACTCAGAGTATCCAAATTGCCTAGCATCTCTCCTTGATTTAACTCCATTCCTCAACTGGGGAAACCCTACAACATATGAGTGTTATCCTTAAAAGCGATTATGTTTTGGAAGCATAAGGGCCTTTTGTGCACTTAACTCAGAGTATCCAATCTGCCTAGCATCCGTCCTTGTTCTAACTTATTTTCTCAAATGGGAAAACACTACCATTAAATGTTTTTTTCATATTAAGCGGGATTATACATTTTGGAAGCATAAGGGCCTTGTCCTGTACTTAACTCAGAGTATCCACCCTGCCTACAACTTCTTTCCTCAACAGGGAAAATAGTGACATTTAATGGGTTTTCATATTAAGCGGGAATATACATTTTATAAGCATAAGGGCCTTGGCATGCACTTAGAGTATCCCAGCAGCCAAGAGTCCGTCCCTGTTCTAATATCTTTCCTCAATATGGAATACACTGCCATATATAAGTGTTTGCCTTAAGAGCCATTAAATGTTGTAGAAGCATAATGGCATTGGCATGCACGTAACTCAGAGTATCCAACCCACCTAGCGTCCATCCTTTTTCTAACTTCATTCATCAACTAGGAAAACCCTGCCACATATGAGTGTTCGCCTTAAGAGCGATTATACGTTTTGGAATCATAAGGGCCTTGGCGTGCAATTAACTCAGAGTATCCAACCTACCTAGGGTCGCACTTTGTTCTAACTTCTTTCTTCAACTGGGAAAACACTGCCATTTAATGGGTTTTCTTCTTAAGTGGGATTTTACATTTTGGAAGCTTTAGGGCATTGGTGTGCACTTAACTCAGATTATCCAACCTGATTAGAGTCTATCCATGTTCTCACTACTTTTCTAAACAGGGAAATCTCTGCACCATATGAGTATTAGCTAAAAGAGCGATTATATATTTTGGAAGCATCAAGGCCTTGCCATGCACTTAACTCAGTGTATCCAACCTGCCTAACTTCGATCATTGTTGTAACATCTTTCGTCAAGTGTAAAAACACTGCCCTATATGAGTGTTAGCCGTAAGAGCGATTATAGCTTTTGGAAGGATAAAGGCCTTGGCGTGCACTTAACATAGAGTATCAAACGTGCTAAGAGTCCATCTTTGTTCTAACTTATTTTCTCAACCGGAAAAACTCTGCCCCATATGAGTGTTACTGTAAGAGCGATATATGTTTTGGAAGCATAAAGGGCATGGTGTGCACTTAACTCAGAGAATCCAACCAGACTGGAGTCCGTCCTTGTTCAAACATCTTTCCTCAGAATGGAAAACACTGCCATATATAAGTGTTAACCTGAAGAACCATAATAGCTTTTAAAAGCATAAAGGCCTTGGTGTGCACTTAACTGAGAGTATCCAATCTGCCATGCATCTGTCTTTGTTCTAACTATATTACTCAACTGGGGAAACGCTGCCACATATGGGTGTTCGCCTTACGAGCGATTATAAGTTTTTGAATCATAGGGGCCTTGACGTGCACTTAAGCCAGATTTTCCAACATGCCTAGAGTCCATCCTTGTTCTATCTTCTTTATTCAACTGAGAAAACACTGCTGTTCAATGGGTTTTCATTTTAAGTGGGATTATATGTTTTGAAGGATAAGGGCCTTGGCGTGCACTTAAATCAGATATCCAACCAGCCTAGCGTCCATCCTTGTTCTACCTTCTTTATTCAACTGGGAAAACACTACAATTTAATGGGTTTTCATTCTAAGCGGGATTATACATTTTGGAAGCATAAGGGAGTTGGCGTGCACTTAACTCAGAGTGTCCAACCTGCCTAGATTCCATCCTTGCTCAAACTTCTTTCCTCAAGTGGGAATACACTGCCATTTATGAGTGTTCACCTTAAGAGCATTTATATGTTTTGGAAGCCTAAGGGTCTTGGCGTGCACTTAACTCAGAGTATCCAACCAGGCTGGAGTCCGTCATTGATCTAACTTCTTTCCTCAATAGGGAAAACACTGCCATATAAAAATGTTCGCCTTAAGGTCCATTATACATTTTAGAAGCATAAGGGCCTTGGCGTGCACTTAAGACACAGTATACAACCTGCCTAGCGTCCAAACTTGTTCTAATTGCATTCCTCAAGTAGGGCAACACTGCCATATATGAGTGCTCGCCTTAAGAGCGATTATACATTTTGGAATCATAGGCGCCTTTGCGTGCACTTAACTCAGTGTATCCAACCTGCTTAGAGTCCATCCTTGTTCTAACTTCTTTTCTCAACAGAGAAACCTCTGCCCCATATGAGTGTTAGCCGTAAGAGTAATTATATGTTTTGGATGCATAAGGGCTTGGCGTGCACTTAACTCAGAGTATCCAACCTGCCTAGTGTCTGTCCATGTTCCAACTTCTTTCCTCAAGTGGGAATAATACACTGCCATTTATGAGTGTTCGCCTTAAGATCGTTTATACATTTTGGAAGCATAAGGGCCTTGGCGTGCACTTAACTCAGAGTATCCAACCAGCCTGGAGTCCGTCCTTGTTCTAACTTCTTTTCTCATTAGGGAAAACACTGCCATATATAAGTGTTCACCTTAAGAGCCATTATACGTTTTAGAAGCATAAGGGCCTCGTTGTGCACTTAACTCAGAGTATCCAACCTGCCTAGAGTCCGTCCCTGTTCCAACTTCATTCCTCAAGTGGGAATACACTGCCATTTATGAGTGTTCACTTTAAGATTGTTTATACATTTTGGAAGCATAGGGTCTTTGCGTGCACTTAACTCAGAGTATCCAACCAGCCTGGAGTCCATCCTTGTTCTAACTTCTTTCCTCATTAGGGAAAACACTGCCATATGTAAGTGTTCACCTTAAGAGCTATTATATGTTTTAGAATCATAAGGGCTTCGGCGTGTACTTAATTCAGATTATCCAACCTGCCTAGCTTCCGTCTTTGTTCTAACTTCATTCCTCAACTGGGACAACACTGCTACATATGAATGTTGGCCTTAAGATCCATTATAAGTTTTGGAATCATAGGCACCTTGGCATTTACTAAACTCAGATTATCCAACGTACCTAGTGACCTCCGTGTTCTAACTTCTTTCCTCAACTGGGAAAACAGTGCCTTTTAATGGGTTTTCATTTTAAGCGGGATTACACGTTTTGGAAGCATAAGGGCCTCGGCGTGCACTTAACTCAGAGTATCCAACCAGCCTGGAGTCCGTCCTTGTTCTAACTTCTTTTCTCAACTGGGAAAACTCTGCCCCATATGAGTGTTAGCCATAAGAGCGATTATACATAAGTGTTCGCCTTAAGGGCCACTATAAGTTTTAGAAGCATAAGGGCCTCAGCGTGCACTTAACACAGAGTATCCAACCTGCCTAGCGTCCGACGTTGTTCTAACTTCATTCCTCAACTGGGACAATAGAGCCACATATAGGTGTTCGCCTTAAGAGCATTTATACATTTTGAAATCATAAGGGTCTTGGCGTGCACTTAACTCAGAGTATCCAACCAGCCTGGAGTCCATCCTTGTTCTAACTTCTTTCCGCAATAGGGAAAAAACTACCATATATAAGTCTTTGCCTGAAGAGCCATTATAAGTTTTAGAAGCATAAGGGCCTCAGCGTGCACTTAACTCAGGGTATCTAACCTGCCCTGCGTCCGACCTTGTTCTACCTTCATTCCTCAACTGGGTCAACACTGCCACATATGAGTGTTCACCATAAGAGTGATTATACATTTTGGAATCATAGGGGGCTTCATGTTCACTCAACTAGCGTCCATCCATTTTCTAACTTCTTTCCTCAACATGGAAAGCACTTCCATCTAATGGGTTTTCGTTTTAAGCAGGATTATACGTTTTGGAATTGCAAGGGACTTGGCATTAACTTAACTCAGAGTATCCAACCTCCTCAGAGTCTTCTTTCTTCTTTTGAAAACCGGGAAAACTCTGGCCCATGTGTGTGCTATCCATTAGAGTGATTATAGGTTTTGGAAGCATAAGTGCTTTGACGTGTACTTAACTCAGAGTATCCAACCTCCCTAGAGTCCCTCCTTGTTCTAACTTCTTTCCTCCACTGGGAAAACACTGGCATTTAATGGGTTTTCGTATTAAGCGGGATTTTAAGTTTTGGAAGCATTAGGGCCTTGGCGTGCACTTAACTCAGAGTATCCAAACTGCTTAGAGTCCATTCTTGTTCTAACTTCTTTTATCAAATGGGAAAACGCTGCCACATATGAGTGTTATCCGTAAGAGCGATTATAGGTTTTGGAAGCGTAAGGGCCGTGCCATGCTCTTAACTCAGAGTATCCTTCCTGATTAGCCTCTCTCCTTGTTGTAACATCTTTCCTCAACTGGGAAAACACTGCCCCATATGAGTGTTAGCTGTAAGAGCGATTATATGTTTTTGAAGCATAAGGGCCATGACATGCACTTAACTCAGAGTATCCAACGTGCCTAGCATCTGACCTTGTTGTAACATCTTTATTTAAGATGGGACAACACTGTCCCATATGAGTGTTAGCCGTAAGAGCGATTATACCTTTAGGAAGCATTAGGGCCTTGGCGTGCACTTAACACAGAGTATCCAACCTGCTTAGAGTCCATCCTTGTTCTAACTACTTTTCTCAACAGGGAAAACTCTGCCATATATGAGTGTTACCTGTAAGAGCAATTAAAGGTTTTGGAAGCATAAGGGACCTGCCGTGAAATTAACTTGGATTATCCAACTTGTCTAGCTTCTGTCCTTGTTCTAACATCTTTCTTCAACTGGGAAAACACTGCCATTTAACCGGTTTTTGTAATGAGTGGTATTTTATGGTTTGGAAGCATAAGGGCATTGGCTAGCACTTTACTCAGAGTACTCAACCTGCTTAGAGTCCATCCTTGTAGTAACTTATTTTCTCAAACAGGAAAACTCTGCCCCATATGAGTGTTAGTCGTAAGAGCGATTATAGGTTTTGGAAGCATAAGGGCCTTGGCGTGCACGTAGATTATCCAACTTGCCTAGTGTTCGTCCTTGTTCTAAATATATTCCTCAACTGGGGAAACGCTACCACATATGAGTGTTCGCCTTACAAGCAATTATAGGTTTTGGAATCATAGGGACCTTGGCGTGCACTTAACTCAGAGTATCCAACCTGCCTAGCATCCGTCCTTGTTCTACCTTCTTTCTTCAAGTAGGAAAACACTGCCATTTAATCCGTTTTCATTTTAAGTGGGATTCTACGTTTTGGAAGCCTAAAGGCCTTGGCATGCACTTAGCCCAGAGTATCCAACCTGTTTAGAGTTCATCCTTGTTCTAACTTCTTTCTCCAACCTGGAAAACTCTGCCCCATATTAATGTTGGCCATAAGAGCGATTATAGATTTTGGGAGCATAAGTGACTTGGCATGCACTTAGCTCAGATTATCTAACCTGCCTCTCATCTGTCCTTGATATAACATTTTTCCTCAACTGGGAAAACACTGCCATTTAACGGATTTTCGTACTAAGTTGGATTTTAAGTTTTGGAAGCTTAAGTGCCTTGATGTGCACTTTACTGAGAGTATCCAACCTGCTTAGAGTGTGTCCCTGTTCTAACTTCTTTTCTCAACTGGGAAAACTCTGCCTCATATGAGTGTTAGCCGTAAGAGCGATTATGTGTTTTGGAAACATAAGGGGCTTGGCGTGCACTTAACTCAGATTATCCAACCTGCCTAGAGTCCCATCTTGTTCTAACTTCTTTCCTCTGGTGGGAATACACTGCAATTTATGAGTGTTAGCTTTAAGAGCGCTTACAGGTTTTGGAAGCATAAGGACCTTCGCATGCACTTAACTCAGAGTATCCAACCAGCCTGGAGTCCATCCTTACTCTATCTTCTTTTCTCAACCTGGAAACGTCTGCTTCGTATGAGTGTTAGACTTAAGAATGATTATATGTTTTGGCAGCCTAAGTCTTTGCCGTGCACTTAACACAGAGTATCCAACATGCCTGGAATTCGTCCTTGTTGTAACTTCTTTCCTCAAGTGGGAATACACTGCCATATATAAGTGTTCGCCTTAAGAGCCAATATACGTTTTAGAAGCATAAGGGCCTCGGCGTGCACTTAACTCAGAGTATCCAACCTGCCTAGTGCCCGACCTTGTTCTAACTTCATTCCTCAACTGGGGCAACACTGCCACATATGAGTGTTTGCCTTAAGAGCGATTATACGTTTTGGAATAATAGGCGCCTTGGCGTGCACTTAACTCAAAATATTCAACCTACCTGGCGTCTGTCGGTGTTTTAACTTCTTTCCTCAACTGGGAAAACACTGCCATTTAATGGGTTTTCCTTTTCAGAGGGATTATACGTTCTGGAAGCGGAAGGCCTTGACGTTAACTTAACTCAGAGTATCCACCCTGCTTTGAGACCGTCCTTGTTCTAAATTATTTACTCAACTGGGAAAACTCTGCCCAATATGAGTGTTAGCCGTAAGTGCGATTATATAGGTTTTGGAAGGATAAGGGCTTTGGCTTGTGCTTAACTCAGAGTATCCGACTGCCTAGAGTCCAACCTTGTTCTAACTTCTTTCCTCCACTGGGAAAACACTGCCATTTAATGGGTTTTTGTATTAAGCAGGACTTCACATTTGGAAGCATTAGGGCCTTGGCGTTCACTTAACTCAGCATATCCAACCTGCTTAGAGTCAGTCCTTGTTCTAACTACTTTTCTCAACAGGGAAAACTCTGCCCCATATGAGTGTTAGCCTTAGAGCGATTATATATTTTGGAAGCATAAGGGCCTTGCCATGCACTTAACTTAGAGTATCCAACATGCCAAGAGTCTGTCCTTGTTGTAACTTCTTTCCTCAAGTGGGAATACAGTGCCATATATAAGTGTTCACCTTAAGAGCCAATATATGTTTAAGAAGCATAAGGGCCTTGGCATACACTTACCTCAGAGTATACAACCTGCTTAGAGGACATCCTTGTTATAACTTCTTATCTCAACTGGGAAAACTCTGTCCCATATAAGTGTTAGCCATAGAGCAATTATATGTTTTGCAAGCATAAGGGACTTGGCGTGCACTTAACTTAGAGTATCCAACTTGCTTATATTCCCCCCTTCTTCTAAGTTCTTTCCTGAACTGGGAACAGTCTACCAAGTATGAGTCTTCACCTTAAGAGTGATTTCATTGTTTGGAAGCATAAGGGACATGGCGTGCCCTAACTTAGAGTATCCAACTGGCTTATAGTCCGCCCTTGTTCTAATTTTTTCCTCAACTGGGAACACCCTGCCACTTATGAGACTTAACCTTAAGAGCAATTATACGTTTTGGAAGCATAAGGGGCTTGGCGTGCACTTAACTTAGAGTATCCAACTTGCCTATAGTGCGCCCTTGTTCTAACCTCTTTCCACAACTGAACACACTGCCGCTTATGAATCTTCACCTTAAGATTGAGTTTACTTTTTGGAAGCATAAGCATCTTTGTGTGCACTTAACTCAGAGTATACAACATGCTTATCGTCCGCCCTTGTTCTAAATTCTTTCCTCAACTGGGAACACACTGCCACGTATGAGTCTTACCTTAAGAGCGAATATAGGTTTTGGAAGCATAAGGGAGTTGATGTGCACTTAACTTAGAATATCCAACTTGCTTATAGTCTACCCTTGTTCTAAGTTCTTTCCTCAACTGGCAACACACTGCCAGTTATGCGACTTAACCTTAAGAGCGATTATATGTTTTGGAAGCATAAGGGACTTGGTGTGCACTTAACTCAGAGTATCCAACAAACTTATAGTCCACCCTTGTTCTAAGTTCTTTCGTTTACTGGGAACACACTGCCACATATGAGACTTAACCTAAAGAGCGATTATATGTTTTGGAAGCATAAGGGACTGGGCGTGCACTTAACTCAGAGTATCCAACATGCCTATAGTCTGCCCTAGCTCTAAGTTCTTTCCTCAACTGGGAATGGACTGCCATTTATGAGTCTTTACTTTAAGAGTGATTTTAAGGTTTGGAAGCATAAGGGACATGGCGTGCCCTAAACTTAGAGTATCCAATGGGCTTATAGTTCGACTTTGTTCTAATTTCCTCAACTGGGAACACAGAGCCACATATGAGTATTTGCCTTAAGAGCCTTTATAGGCATTGGAAGCATAAGAGCCTTGGCATGCACTTATCTCAGAGTATCCAACCTGCCTAGCGTCTCTCCTTGTTCTAACTTCTTTCCTGAACTGGGAAAACACTGCCAGAATGTGTTTTTGTATTAAGCGGGATTATAGGATTTGGAAGCATAAGCACTTTGGCGTACATTTAACTCAGAGTCTCCAACCTTCCTAGAGTCCGTCTTTGTTCTAACTTCTTTTCTCAACTGGGAAAATGCTGCCACATATGAGTCTTAGCCAGAAGAGTGAGTATATGTTTTGGAAGCATAAGAGCCTTGGCGTGCACTTAACTTAGAGCATCCAACTTGCTTATAGTCCACCCTTGTTCTAAGTTCTTTCCTTTACTGGGAACACACTGCCAAGTATGAGACATAACCTTAAGTGCTATTATGTTTGGAAGCATAAGGGACTTGGCCTGCCTTTAACTTAGAGCATCCAACTTGCTTATCATCCGCCCTTGTTCTAAGTTATTTCCTGAAGTGGGAACACTGCCTCTTGTGAGACTTAACCTTAAGAGCGATTATACGTTTTGGAAGCATAAAGGACTTGGTGTGAACTTAATTCAGAGTATCCAACTTGCCTAGAGTCCGTCCTTGTTCTAACTTCTTTCCTCAACTGGAAAACACTGCCAGAATGGGTTTTCGTAGTAAGCGGGATTCTAGGTTTTGGAAGCATAAGCGCATTGGCATACTCTTAACTCAGAGTCTCCAACCTGCCTAGCGTCCACCCTTGATCTAACTTCTTTCCTCAACTGGGAAAAAACTGCCATTTATGAGAGTTCGCCTTATGTGTATTTATAGGTTTTGGAAGCATAAGGGCCTTCACGTGAACTTAACTCAGAGCATCCAACATGCTTATAATCTGCCCTTGTTCTAAGATCTTTCCTCACCTGGGAACACCCTGCCACTTATGAGACTTAACCTTAAGAGCGATTATACGTTTTGGAAGCATAAGGGACTTGGCGTGCACTTAACTTAGAGTATCCAACTTGCCTATAGTGCGCCCTTGTTCTAACCTCTTTCCACAACTGAACACACTGCCACTTATGAATCTTCACCTTAAGATCGAGTTTACGTTTTGGAAGCATAAGCATCTTTGTGTGCACTTAACTCAGAGTATACAACATGCTTATCGTCCGCCCTTGTTCTAAATTCTTTCCTCAACTGGGAACACACTGCCACGTATGAGTCTTACCTTAAGAGCGAATATAGGTTTTGGAAGCATAAGGGAGTTGGTGTGCACTTAACTGAGAATATCCAACTTGCTTATAGTCCACCCTTGTTCTAAGTTCTTTCCTCAACTGGCAACACACCGCCAGTTATGCGACTTAACCTTAAGAGCGATTATATATTTTGGAAGCATAAGGGACTTGGATTGCACTTAACTCAGTATCCAGCAAGCTTATAGTCCACCCTTGTTCTAAGTTCTTTCGTTTACTGGGAACACACTGCCAAGTATGAGACGTAACCTTAAGTGCGATTATATGTTTTGGAAGCATAAGGGACTTGGCCTGCCTTTAACTTAGAGCATCCAACTTGCTTATCGTCCACCCTTGTTCTAAGTTATTTCCTATAGTGGGAACACACTACCTCTTAGGAGACTTAATCTTAAGAGCGATTATACATTTTGGAATCATAAAGGACTTGGTGTGCACTTAATTCAGAGTATCCGACTTGCCCAGAGACCGTCCTTGTTCTAACTCTTTCCTCAACTGGAAAACACTGCCAGAATGGGTTTTTGTATTAAGCGGGATTATAGGTTTTGGAAGCATAAGCACATTGGCATACTCTTAACTCAGAGTATCCAACCTGCCTAGAATCCGGCCTTGTTCTAACTTTTTGCTCAACTGGGAAAATACTGCCATTTATGAGTGTTCGCCTTAAGTGCGTTTATAGGTTTAGGAAGCATAAGATCCTTCATGTGAACTTAAAGTATCCAATATGCTTATTATCTGCCCTTGTTCTAAGATCTTTCCTCACCTAGGAACACACTGCCACTTATGAGACTTAACCTTAAGAGCAATTATACGTTTTGGAAGCATAAGGGACTTGGCGTGCACTTAACATAGAGCATCCAACTTGCTTATATTCTGCCCTTGTTCTAAGTTCTTTCCTCAACTGGGAACACGCTGCCACGTATGAGATGTAACATTAAGAGTGATTATATGTTTTGGAAGCATAAGGGACTTGGTGTGCAGTTAACTCAGAAAATCCAACAAACTTATAGTCTGCCCTTCTTATAAGTTCTTTCCTAAACTGGGAACACACTGCCACCAATGAGACTTAACCTTAAGAACAATTATATGATCAGGAAGCATAAGGAACTTGGCCTCATTTAATTTAGAGCATGCAACTTGCTTATAATCCGTCCTTGTTCTACCTTCTTTCTGGAACTGGGAACACACTGCTAGTTATGCAACTTAACCTTAAGAGCGATTATATGTTTTGGAAGCATAAGGGACTTGGTGTTCACTTAATTCAGAGTATCCAACTTGCCTAGAGTACATCCTGTTCTACTTATTTCCTCAACTGGTAAAACCCTGCCAGAATGGGTTTTCGTTTTAAGCGGGATTATATGTTTTGGAAGCATAATCGCATTGGAATGCACTTAACTCAGAGTCTACAACCTGCCTGGAGTCCGTCCTTCTTCTAACTTCTTTTCTCAAGTGCGAAAACTCTGCCACATATGAGTGTTAGCCAGAAGAGTGATTAAATGTTTTGGAAGCATAATGGCCTCGGTGTGCACTTAACTCAGAGTATATAACTTGCTTAGCGGTTTCCCTTGTTCTAAGTTCTTTCCTCATCTGGGAACACACTGCCACTTATGAGTCTTACCTTAACAGCGATTATATGCTTTGGATGCATAAGGGAGTTGGCGTGCACTTAACTTAGAGTATCCAACTTGCTTATAGTCCATCCTTGTTCTAAGTTTTTCCTGAACTGGGAACACTCTGCCACATATGACACTTAACCTTAAGGGCGAGTATACATTTTGGAAGCATAAGGGCTTGGCATGCACTTAACTCAGAGAATCCAACCTGCCTAGAGTCTGTCGTTGTTCTAACTTCTTTCCTCGAGTGGGAATACACTGCCATTTATGAGTGTTCAGCTTAAGAGAGTTTATACGTTTTGGAAGCATAAGAGCCTAGGAGTGCAGTTAACTCAGAGTATCCAACAAGCCTGGAGTCCTTGTTCTAACTTCTTTCCTCAGTAGAAAACACTGCCACATATAAGTGTTCACCTTAAGATCCAATATAAGTTTTAGAAGCATAAGGGCCTCGGCGTGCACTTAACTCAGAGTATCCAAACTGCCAAGCGTCTGACCTTGTTCTAACTTCATTCCTCAACTGCAGCAACACTGCCACATATGAGTGTTCACCTTAATAGGGGTTATATGTTTTGCAATCATAGGGGCCTTTCCGTGCACTTACCTGAGCGTATCCAACCTGTCTAGCGTCCGTCCATCTTCTAACGATATTCCTCAACTGGGGAAACATGGCCTCATATGAGTGTTCGCCTTAAGAATGATTATAAGTTTTGGAATCATAGGGGACTTGGCGTGCACTTAACTCAGAGTATCCAACCTTCCTAGCATCCTTCCTTGTTCTACCTTCTTTCTTCACATGGGAAAACACTGCCATTTAATGGGATTTCGTTTTAAGCAAGATTATACATTTTGGAAGCCTAAGGGCCTTGGTGTACACTTAAATCAGAGTATCTAAACTGCTTAGAGTCCATCCTTGTTCTTACCTCTTTTCTCAACAGAAAAAAACTCTGCCCCATATAAATTTTAGCCATAAGAGCGATTATAGGTTTTGGGAGCATAAGGGACTTGGCCAGCACTTAGCTCAGAGTAACTAACCTGCCTAGCGTCTCTCCTTGTAACATCTTTCCTCAATTGGGAAAACACTGCCATTTAATGGGTTTTCAGATTAAGCGGGATTTTATGTTTTGGAAGCATAAGGGCCTTGGTGTGCACTTAACTCAGAATATCGAACCTGCTGAGTGTCCATCCTTGTTCTCACTTCTTTTCTCAACTGGGAAAACTCTGCCCCATACTAGTGTTAGCCGTAAGAGTGATTATATTTTTTGGAAGCATAAGGGGCTTGGCGTGCACTTAACTCAGAGTATTCAAATTGCCTAGATTCCGACCTTGTTCTAACTTCTTTCCTCAAGTGGGAATACACTGCCACTTATGAGTGTTCGCCTTAAGAGCTGTTCTACGTTTTGGAAGCATAAGGGCCTTGGTGTGCCCTTAACTCATAGTATCCAACCAGCCTGGAGTCCGTCCTTGTTCTAACCTCTTTCCACAATAGTGAAAATACTGACATTATAAGTGTTCGCCTTAAGAGCCATTATACGTTTTAGAAGCATAAGGACCTCGGCATGAACTTAACTCAGAGTATCCAACCTACCTAGCGTCCAACATTATTCTAACTTCATTCCTCAACTGGGGCAACACTCCCACATATGAGTGTTCGCCTTAAGAGCGAATATAGGTTTTGGAATCATAGGCGCCTTGGCGTGCACTAGACTCGGAGTGTCCAACCTGCCTAGCGTCCATCCTTGTTCTAACTTCTTTCCTAAACTGGGAAAACACTGCCATTTAATGGGTATTTGTTTTAAGCGGGATTATATGTTTTGGAAGCACAAGGGCCTTGGTGTTAACTCCGAGTAGCCAACCTGCTTAGAGTAGATCCTTGTTCTAACTTCTTTTCTCAATAGGGAATACTCTGCCCCATATGAGTGTTAGCCATAAGAGCAGTTATATGTTTTGGAAGCATAAAGGGCTTGGCGTGAACTTAACTCAGAGTGTCCCACCTCCCTGGAGTGCGCCCTGGTTCTAAATTCTTTCCTCAGTAGGGAAAACACTGCCATATATAAGTGTTAGCCTTAAGAGCCATAATACGTTTAGAAGCCTAAGGGCGTTGGCCTGCACTTAGCTGAGAGTATGCAACCTAAGTAGCATCTGTCCTTGTTCTAAATATATTCCTCAATTGGGGAAACACTGCCACGTATGAGTGTTCGCCTTAAGAGCGATTTACATTTTGGAATCATAGGGGACTTGGGGTGCACTTAACTCAGGGTGTCCAACCGGCCCAGCGTTCGTCCGTGTTCTAACTTATTTCCTAACCTTGGAAAACACTGTCATTTTTTGGGTTTCCTTTTTAAGTGGGATTACACGTTTTGGAAGCATAAGGGCCTTGGCTTGCACTTATCTCAGAGTATCCAACCTGCCTAGTGTCTGTCCTTGTTGTAGCATCTTTCCTCAAGTGTGAAACACTGCCCCATATGAGTGTTAGCCGTAAGAGCGATTATACCTTTTGGAAGCATAAGGGCCTTGGCGTGCACTTAACTGAGAGTATCCAACCTGCTTAGAGTCCATCCTTGTTGTAATTTCTTTTCTCAACAGAAAAATCTCTGCCCCATATAAGAATATGCCCCATATTCTTACGGTGTTAGCCATAAGAAAGATTATAGATTTTGGAAGCATAAGGGGTTGGTGTGCACTTAACTCAGGGTATCCAACCAGCGTGGAGTGTGCCCTTGTTCTAACTTTTCTCATTAGGGTAAACACTGCCATATATATGTGTTATCCTTAAAAGTCATAATACATTTTAGAAGCATAAGGGCCTCGGCGTGCACTTAACTCAGAGTATGCAACCTGTTAGAGTTGCATACTCTAACTTGTTGTAACTTCTTTTCTCAACCGGGAAAACTCTGCCCCATATGTGTGTTAGCCGTAAGAGCTATTATATGCTTTGAAAGCATAAGGGGCTTGGCGTGCACTTTACTCAGAGTATCCAACCTGCCTGGAGTACGTCCTTGTTCTAAATTCTTTCCTCAGTAGGGAAAACACTGCCATATATAAGTGTTAGCCTTAAAAGTCATAATAGGTTTAAGAAGCATAAGAGCCTTGGCGTGCACTTAACTGAGGGTATCCAACCTGCCTTGCATCCGTCCTTGTTCGAACTATATTCCTCAACTGGGGAAACACTGCCACATACGAATGTTCGCCTTAAGACCGATTATAGGTTTTGGAATTCTAGGCACCTTGGCGTGCACTTAATTCAGAGTTTCCAAGCTGCCTAGCTTCCGTCCTTGTTCTACCTTCTTTCTTCAAATGGGAAAACACTGCCACTTAATGGGTTTTCATTTTAAGCGGGATTATACGTTTTGGAAGCATAAGGGACTTGGAGTGCACTTACCTCAGAGTATCCAACCTGCTTAGAGTCCATCCTTGTTCTAACTGCTTTTCTCAAATGGGAAAACTCTGCCCCATATGAGTGTTAGCTATAGGAGCGATTACAGGTTTTGGAAGAATAAGGGATTGGCGTGCACTTAGCTCAGAGTATCTAACCTGCCTAGTGTCTGTCCTTGTTGTAACATCTTTCCTCAACTGGGAAAACACTGCCCCATATGAGTGTTAGCCATAAGAGCTATTATGTGTTTTGGAAGCATAAGGGGCTTGGCATGCACTTAACTCAGAGTATGCAACCTGCTTAGAGTCCATCCTTGTTCTAACTTGTTTTCTCAATTGGGAAAGCTCTGCCCCATGTGAGTGTTAGCCATAAGAGTGATTATGTGTTTTGGAAGCATAAGGGTCTGGGCGTGCACTTAACTCAGAGGATCCAAACTGCTTAGAGTCCATCCTTGTTCTAACTTCTTTGCTCAACAGAGAAAAGTCTGCCAGACATGAGTGTCAGCCCTAAGAGCGATTATATATTTTGTAAGAATAAGGGGCTTGGCGTGCACTTAACTCAGAGTATCCCACCTCCCTAGCGTCTGTAGTAGTTGTAACATCTTTCCTCAACTGGGAAACACTGCCATTTAATGGGTTTCCTTATTAAGCGGTATTTTACTTTTTGGAAGCATAAGGGTCTCGGGGTGCACTTATCCTAGAGGATTCAAACTGCTTAGAGTCCATCCTTGTTCTAATTTCTTTTCTCAACAGAGAAAACTCAGCCACATATGAGTGTTAGCCCTAAGAGTGATTATATGTTTGGAAGCATAAGGGGCTTAGCATGCACTTAATTCACAGTATCGAACTTGCCTAGCGTCTTTCCTTGTTGTAACATCTTTCCTTAATAGGAAAACACTGTCATTTAACGGGTTTTTGTATTAAGCGGGATTTTATGTTTTGGGAGCATAAAGGCATTTGCTTGCACTTAACTCAGAGTATCTAATCTGATTAATGTCTATCCTTGTTGTAACATCTTTCCTGAACTGCGAAAACACTGCCATTTAACGGGATTTTGTATTAAGTGGGATTTTATATTTTGGAAGGATAAGGGCCTTGGCGTGCACTTAATCTCAGGGTATCCAATGTTCCTAGTGTCTATCCTTGTTGTAACATCTTCCTTCAACTGGGAAAACACTGCCCCATATGAGTGTTAGCCATAAGAGCGATTATATGTTTTGGAAGCTAAAAGGGCTTGGCGTGCACTGAACACAGAGTATCCATCCTGCCTGTCGTCCATCCTTGTTCTAACAGCTTTCCTCAACTGGGAAAAGACTGCAGTTTAATGGGTTTTCGTATTAAGCGGGATTTTATGTTCTGGAAGCTTAAGGGTCTGGGCATGCACTTAACTCAGAGAATCCAAATTGCTTAGAGTCCATCCTTGTTCTAACTTCTTTTCTCAACAGAGAAAACTCTGCCCCGTATGAGTGTGAGCCATAAGAGCGATTATAGGTTTTGGAAGCAAAATCATCTTGGCATGCACTTAACTCAGAGTATCCAACTTCCCTAGCGTCTGTCCTTGTTGTAACATCTTTCCTCAGCTGGGTAAACACTGCCATTTAATGAGTTATTGTATTTAGCAGGATTTTAAGTTTTGAAAGCATAAGGGGCTTGGCATGCACTTAACTCAGAATGTCCAACCTGCCTAAAGTCCGTCCTTGTTCTAACTTCTTTCCTGAACTGGTAAAACACTATCCCAAGTGAGTGTTAGTCATAAGAGCGATTGCGTGTTTAGAAGCATAAGGGGTTTAGCGTGTACTTAACTCAGAATATCCAACCTGCCTAGAGTCCAAACTTGTTCTAACTTCTTTCCTCAAGTGGGAATACACTGCCATTTATGAGTGTTGGCCGTAAGAGCTTTTATAGGTTTTGGAAGCATAAGATCCTTGGCGTGCACTTATCTCAGAGTATCCAACCAGCCTTGAGTCCGTCCTTGTTGTAACTTCAATCCTCAAATGGGGAAACCGTGCCACATATGAGTGTTCGCCTTGAGAGCGATAATATGTATTGGAATCATAGGAGCATTGGCGTGCACTTAACTCAGAGTATCCAACCTGCCTAGCTTCTTTCCTTGTTGTAACATCATTCATCAAATGGGAAAACACTGTCATTTAATGGATTTTCATATTACGTGGGAGTTTAACTTTTGGAAGCATAAGTGCCTTGGCTTGCACTTAAATAAGAGTATCTAACCTGTCTAGTGTCTGTCCTTTTTGTAATATCTTTCCTAAACTGGGAAAACCCTGCCATTAACAGGCTTTTGTATTAAGCGGGATTTTACATTTTGGAAGCATAAGCGCCTTGGCGTGCACTTAACTCAGAGTATCCAACCTGCCTAGCATCTGTCCTTGTTGTAACATCTTTCCTCAACTGGGAAAACACTGCCCCATATGATTGTTAGCCGGTAGAGCGATTATTATGTTTTGGAAGCATAAAGGGCTTGGCATGCACTTAACTCAGGTTATCCAATTGCCTACGAGTGATTATACATTTTGGAATCATAGCAGCCTTGGCATGCACTTAACTCAGAGTATCCAATATGCTTAGCGTCCATCCTTGTTCTACCTTCTTCCTTCTTCTGGGAAAACACTGCCATTTAACGGGTTTTCGTTTTAAGCGGGATTATACATTTTGGAAGCATAAGGGCCTTGGAATGCACTTAACTCAGATTATCCAACCTGCTTAGAGTCCATCCTGGTTCAAACTTCTTTTCTCAACAGGGAAAACTGCCCCATATGAGTGTTAGCTGTATGAGCGATTATAGTTTTTGTGAGCATAAGAGACTTGGCGAGCACTTAGCTCACATTATCTAACCTACCTAGCGTCTGTCCCTGTTGTAACATCTTTCCTCAACTGGGAAAACACTGCCATTTAACAGGATTTCATATTAAGCTGGATTTTACGTTTTGGAAGCATAAAGGCCTCGGTGTGAAATTAAATCAGAGTATCAAACACGCCTACCATCCGACCTTGTTCTAACTTCATTCCTCAACTGGGGCAACACTGCTACATATGAGTGTTCACCTTAAGAACGGTTATAGGTTTTGGAATCATATGTGCCTTGGCGTGCACTTGACTCAGAGTATCCAACATGCCTAGCGTCCTTCCGTGTTCTAAATTCTTTCCTCAACTGTGAAAAACTGTCATTTAATGGTTTCTCGTGTTAAGTGGGATTATAGATTTTGGAAGCACAAGGGCTTTGGCATTAACTTCACTCAGAGTATCCAACATGCTTAGAGTCGGTCCTGTTCTAACTTCATTTTCCAACCAGGAAAACTCTGCCCCATATGAGTGTTCACCGTAAGAGCGATTATAGCTTTTGGAAGCATAAGGGCTTTGACATGTACTTAACTCAGATTTCCCAACCTGTCTAGCGTCCCTCCTTTTTCTAACTTCTTTTCCTCAACTGGGAAAACACGGCCATTTAATATGTTTTCATATTAAGCGGGATTTTACATTTTGGAAGCATTAGGGCCTTGGCGTGCACTTAACCTAGATTATCCAACCTTCTTAGATTCCGTCCTTGTTCTAGCTACATTTCTCAACAGGGAAACTCTGCCACATATGAGTATATGATTTGGAAGCATAAGGGCCTTGGTGTGCACTTAACTCAGAGTATCCAACGTGCCTAGCATCCGACCTTGTTCTAACTTCATTCCTCATCCGGGACAACACTGCCACATATGAGTGTTAGCCTTAAGAGCGATTATACATTTTGTAATCATGGGTGCCTTGGCGTGCACTTAACTCAGAGTATCCAACCTTCCTAGCATCCGTTCATGTTGTAACTTTTTCCTCAACTGGGAAAACACTGCCATTTAATGGGTTTTCGTTTTAAGTGGGATTACACATTTTGGAAGCATAAGGGCCTCGGAATGCACTTAACTCGGAGTATCCAACCTGACTAGCGTCCGAACTTGTTCTAACTTCATTCCTCAACTGGGGCAACACTGCCACATATGAGTGTTTGCCTTAAGAGCAATTACATGTTGTGGAATCATCAGTGCCTTGGCATGAACTTAACTCAGAGTATCCAACCTGCCTACCATCCATCCTTTTTCTAACTTCTTTCCTCAACTGGGAAAACACTTCCTTTTAATGGGTTTACATTTTAAGCGGGATTATAAGTTTTGGAAGCACAAGTACCTTGGTGTTATCTTAACTCAGAGTATCCAACCTGCTTAGAGTCCGTCCTTGTTCTAACTTCTTTTCTCAACCCGGAAAACTCTTCCCTATATGAGTGTTAGTCGTCAGAGCAATTATAGCTTTTGGAAGCATAAAGGCCCTGGTGTGCACTTAACTGAGAGTATCCAACCTTCCTAGCGTTTGTCCTTGTTCTACCTTCGTTCTTCACCTGGGAAAACACTGTCATTTAATGGGTTTTCATTTTAAACGGGATTATACGTTTTGGAATCATGAGGGCCTTGGCGTGCACTTAACTCAGAGTATTCAACCTGGTTCATGTCCGTCCTTGTTCTCACTTCTTTTCTCAACTGGGAAAACTCTTCCTCATATGAGTGTTAGCTATAAGACCTATTATAGGTTTTGGAAGATAAGGGCTTTGGCGTGTACTTAACTCAGAGTATCCAAAATGCCTAGTGTCCGAACTTGATCTAACTTCATTCCTCAATGGAGCAACAGTGCCACTTATGAGTGTTCACCTTAAGAGCGATGATACGTTTTGGAATCATAGGGGCCTTGGCGTGCACTTAACTCAGAGTATCTAAACTGCCTAGCATCTGTCCTTATTGTCAGGTCTTTCTCTGCCATTTAATGGGTTTTTGTATTAAGTGGGATTTTACGTTTTGGAAGCATAAGGGTTCTATCGTGCACTTAAATCAGAGTATCCAAAATGCCTAGTGTCCGTCCTTGTTCTAACTTCTTTCCTCAAGTGGGAATACACTGCCATTTATGAGTGTTCGCCTTAAGAGTTTTATAACTTTTGGAATCATAGGGGCCTTGGCGTGCACTCAACTCAGAGTATCCAACCTACCTAGGGTCCGTACATGTTCTAACTTCTTTCTGAAACTGGGAAAACAGAGCCATTTAATGGATTTTCCTTTTAAGCGGGATTATAAGTTTTGGAAAGACAAGGGCCTTGGCATTAACTTAACTCAGAGTATGCAACCTGCTTAGAGTCCATCCTTGTTCTAACTACTTTTCTCAACAGGGAAAACTCTGTCACATATGAGTGTTAGCCATAAGAGCGATTATAGGTTTTGTAAGCCTAAAGGCCTTGCCATGCACTTAATTCAGAGTATCCAACCTGCCTAGCATCTGTCCTTGTTATAACACCTTTCCTCAAGTGGGAAAACACTGTCCCATATGAGTGTTAGCTGTAACAGCGATTATAGCTTTTTGAAGCATAAGGGCCATGGCGTGCAGTTAACTCAGAGTATCCAAACAGCCTGGAGTCCATCCTTGTTCTAACTTCTTTCTGCTAATGGGAATACACTGCCATTTATGAGTGTTTGCCTTAAGAGCATTTATAAGTTTTGGAAGCATGAGGGCCTTGGCGTGCATTTAACACAGATTATCCAACCAGCCTGGAGTCCTTCTTTGTTTTAACTTATTTTCAATAGGGAAAACACTGCCACATATGAGTGTTCGCATTAAGAGCCATTATAAATTTTAGAAACATAAGGGCCTCCGTGTGCACTTAACTGAGGGTATCTAACCTGCCTAGCATCCGTCCTTGTTCTACTTTCATTCCTCAACTGGGGAAACACTGCCACATATGAAGGTTCGCCTTAAGAGCGATTATACGTTTTGGAATCATAGGGGCCTTGGCGTGCACTCAACTCAGAGTGTCCATCCTGCCAAGCATCCGCCCTTGTTCTACCTTCTTTCTTCAACTGGGAAAACACTGCCATTTAATCTGTTTTCTTTTTAAGTGGTACTACACGTTTTCTAAGCCTAAGGGCATTGGCGTGCACTTAACTCAGATATCCAACCGGCTTAGAGCCCATCCTTGTTCTAACTTCTTTTCTCACCCGGGAAAACTCTGCCCCATATGAGTGTTAGCCGTTAAGAGCAATTATAAATTTTGGAAAGCATAAGGGACTTGGCGAATTTGTTCTAACATCATTCCTCACCTGGAGCAACACAGCCACATATGAGTTTTCCCCTTCAGAGTGATTATACGTTGTGGAATCATCAGCGCCTTAGCATGCACTTAACTAAGAGTATTCAACCTGCCCAGCGTCCGTCCTTGTTCTAACTATTTCTTCAATTGGGAAAACACTGCCATTTAATAAGTTTTCATTTTAAGCGGAATTATACATTTTGGAAGCATAAGGGCATTGGCATGCACTTAACTCAGAGTATCCAACCTGCCATAAGAGCAATTATAGGTTTTGAAAGCATAAGGGACTTGGCATTCACTTAGCTCCAATTATGGAACCTGGCTAGCATCTGTCCTTGTAACATCATTCCTCAACTGGGAAAGCAGTGCCATTTAACTGGTTTTCCTATTAAGCAGGATTATACGTTTGGAAGCATAAGGGCCTTGGCATTCACTTACCTCAGAGTATCCAACCTGCTCAGAGCCCATCCTTGTTCTAACTCGTTTTCTCTACCGGGAAAACTCTGCCCCATATGAGTGTTAGACGTAAGAGTGATTATAAGTTTTGGAAGCATAAGGGGATTAGCATGCACTTAACTCAGAGTATCCAAAATGCCTAGTGTCAGACCTTGTTCTAACTTCTTTCCTCAAGTGGGAATACATTGCCATTTATGAGTGTTCACCTTAAGAACGATGATAAGTTTTGGAATCAGAGGGGCCTTGGTGTGCACTCAACTCAGAGTATCCAACTGGCCTAGCGTCCGTCCATGTTCTAACATCATTTCTCAACTGGGAAAATACTGCCAGTTAATTTTTTTGTTGTTGTTTTAAGCGGAATTAAACGTTTTGAAAGCACAAGGGCCTTGGCATTAGCTTAACTCAGGTTATCCGACCGGCTTAGAATCTGTCCTTGTTATAACTTCTTCCCTCAACCAGGAAAACTCTTCCCTATATGAGTGTTAGCCATAAGAGCATTTATACGTTTTAGAAGCATAAGGGCTTTGGTGTGTACTTAACTCAGAGTGTCCAACCTGCCTAGCATAACTCCTTATTCTAACTTCTTTCCTCAATGGGGAAAACACTACATTTTAGGGGGGTTTTGTATTAAGCCCAATTTTACGTTTTGGAAGCATAAGGCCCTTGGTTTGCTCTTAACTCTGAATATCCAACCTGCTTAAAGTCAATCCTTGTTCTAACTTCTTTTCTCCACCTGGAAAACTATCCCCCATATGAGTATTAGCCATAAGAGGGATTATATGCTTTGGAAGCATAAGGGCCTTGCTGTGCATTTAACTCAGAGTATCCAGCCTGCCTAGCTCCTGTCTTTGTTATAATATCTTTCTTCAATGTGGAAACACTGCCCCATATGATTGTTAGCCGTAAGAGCGATTATAGCTTTTTGAAGCATAAGGGCCTTGGCGTGCACTTAACTCAGAGTATCCAACCAGCCTGGAGTCCATCCTTGTTCTAACTTCTTTCCACAATGGGGAAAACACTGCCATATATAACTGTTTGCCATAAGAGCCATTATACGTTTTAGAAGCATAAAGACCTTGGTGTGCACATGACTCAGAGTATCAAACCAGCCTGGAATCCGTCCTTGTTCTAACTTCTTTCCACAAGTGGCAATACACTGCCATTTATGAGTGTTCTCCTTAAGAGCGTTTATACATTTTGGGACCTTAAGGGCCTCGGCATGCACTTAACTGCAGAGTATCCAACCTGCCTAGCGTCCGACCTTGTTTTTTTTTTTTCCAATTTATTTATTTTTTCAGTGTAACAGTATTCATTCTTTTTGCACAACACCCAGTGCTCCATGCAAAATGTGCCCTCAACATTACCCACCACCTGTTCCCCCAAACTCCCACCCCTGACCCTTCAAAACCCTCAGGTTGTTTTTCAGAGTCCATAGTCTCTTATGGTTCGCCTCCCCTCCCCAATGTCCATAGCCCGCTCCCCCTCTCCCAATCCCACCTCCCCCCAGCAACCCCCAGTTTGTTTTGTGAGATTAAGAGTCATTTATGGTTTGTCTCCCTCCCAATCCCATCTTGTTTCATTTATTCTTCTCCTATCCCCCTACCCCCCCATGTTGCTTCTCCATGTCCTCATATCAGGGAGATCATATGATAGTTGTCTTTCTCCGATTGACTTATTTCACTAAGCATGATACGCTCTAGTTCCATCCACGTCGTCGCAAATGGCAAGATTTCATTTCTTTTGATGGCTGCATAGTATTCCATTGTGTATATATACCACATCTTCTTGATCCATTCATCTGTTGATGGACATCTAGGTTCTTTCCATAGTCTGGCTATTGTAGACATTGCTGCTATAAACATTCGGGTACACGTGCCCCTTCGGATCACTATGTTTGTATCTTTAGGGTAAATACCCAGTAGTGCAATTGCTGGGTCATAGGGTAGTTCTATTTTCAACCTTTTGAGGAACCTCGATGCTGTTTTCCAGAGTGGTTGGACCAGCTTGCATTCCCACCAACAGTGGAGGAGGGTTCCCCTTTCTCCACATCCTCGCCAGCATCTGTCATTTCCTGACTTGTTAATTTTAGCCATTCTGACTGGTGTGAGGTGATATCTCATTGTGGTTTTGATTTGTATTTCCCTGATGCCGAGTGACGTGGAGCACTTTTTCATGTGTCTGTTGGCCATCTGGATGTCTTCTTTGCAGAAATGTCTGTTCATGTCCTCTGCCCATTTCTTGATTGGATTGTTTGTTCTTTGGGTGTTGAGTTTGCTAAGTTCCTTATAGGTTTTGGATACTAGCCCTTTATCTGATATGTCGTTTGCAAATATCTTCTCCCATTCTGTCAGTTGTCTTTTGGTTTTGTTAACTGTTTCCTTTGCTGTGCAAAAGCTTTTGATCTTGATGAAATCCCAATAGTTCATTTTTGCCCTTGCTTCCCTTGCCTTTGCCGTTGTTCCTAGGAAGATGTTGCTACGGCTGAGGTCGAAGAGGTTGCTGCCTGCATTCTCCTCAAGGATTTTGATGGATTCCTTTCTCACATTGAGGTCCTTCATCCATTTGGAGTCTATTTTCGTGTGTGGTGTAAGGAAGTGGTCCAATTTCATTTTTCTGCATGTGGCTGTCCAATTTTCCCAGCACCATTTATTGAAGAGGCTGTCTTTTTTCCATTGGACATTCTTTCCTGCTTTGTCGAAGATGAGTTGGCCATAGAGTTGAGGGTCGATTTCTGGGCTCTCTATTCTGTTCCACTGGTCTATGTGTCTGTTTTTGTGCCAGTACCATGCTGTCTTGATGATGACAGCTTTGTAATAGAGCTTGAAGTCCGGAATTGTGATGCCACCAACTTTGGCTTTGTTCTTCAATATTCCTTTGGCTATTCGAGGTCTTTTCTGGTTCCATATAAATTTGAGGATTATTTGTTCCATTTCTTTGAAAAAAATGGATGGTATTTTGATAGGGATTGCATTAAATGTGTAGATTGCTTTAGGTAGCATGGACATTTTCACAATATTTATTCTTCAAATCCAGGAGCATGGAACATTTTTCCATTTTTTTGTGTCTTCCTCAATTTCTTTCATGAGTACTTTATAATTTTCTGTGTATAGATTCTTAGTCTCTTTGGTTAGGTTTATTCCTAGGTATCTTATAGTTTTGGGTACAATTGTGAATGGGATTGACTCCTTAATTTCTCTTTCTTCAGTCTTGTTGTTGGTGTACAGAAATGCAACTGATTTCTGTGCATTGATTTTATATCCTGACACTTTACTGAATTCCTGGACAAGTTCTAGCAGTTTTGGAGTGGAGTCTTTTGGGTTTTCCACATATAGTATCATATCATCTGCGAAGAGTGATAGTTTGACTTCTTCTTTACCAATTTGGATGCCTTTAATTTCTTTTTGTTGTCTGATTGCTGAGGCTAGGACTTCTAATACTATGTTGAATAGCAGTGGTGATAATGGACATCCCTGCCGTGTTCCTGACCTTAACGGAAAAGCTTTCAGTTTTTCTCCATTGAGAATGATATTTGCGGTGGGTTTTTCATAGATGGCTTTGATAATATTGAGGTATGTGCCCTCTATCCCTACACTTTGAAGAGTTTTGATCAGGAAGGGATGCTGTACTTTGTCAAATGCTTTTTCAGCATCTATTGAGAGGATCATATGGTTCTTGTTCTTTCTTTTATTAATGTGTTGTATCACATTGATTGATTTGCGGATGTTGAACCAACCCTGCAGCCCCGGAAGAAATCCCACTTGATCGTGGTGAATAATCCTTTTAATGTACTGTTGAATCCTATTGGCTAGTATTTTGGCGAGAATTTTTGCGTCTGTGTTCATCAAGGATATTGGTCTGTAGTTCTCTTTTTGGGTGGGATCCTTGTCTGGTTTTGGGATCAAGGTGATGCTGGCCTCATAGAATGAGTTTGGAAGTTTTCCTTCCATTTCTATTTTTTGGAACAGTTTCAGGAGAATAGGAATGAGTTCTTCTTGAAATGATTGGTAGAATTCCCCTGGGAAGCCATCTGGCCCTGGGCTTTTGTTTGTTTGGAGAGTTTTGATGACTGTTTCAATCTCCTTACTGGTTATGGGCCTGTTCAGGTTTTCTATTTCTTCCTGGTTCAGTTGTGGTAGTTTATATGTCTCTAGGAATGCATCCATTTCTTCCAGATTGTCCAATTTGTTGGCGTAGAGTTGCTCATAATATGTTCTTATAATTGTCTGTATTTCTTTGGTGTTAGTTGTGATCTCTCCTCTTTCATTCATGATTTTATTGATTTGGGTCCTTTCTCTTTTCTTTTTGATGAGTCTGGCCAGGGGTTTATCAATCCTATTGATTCTTTCAAAGAACCAGCTCCTAGTTTCATTGATTTTTTCTATTGTTTTTTTGGTTTCTATTTCATTGATTTCTGCTCTGATCTTTATGATTTCTCTTCTCCTGTTGGGTTTAGGGTTTCTTTCTTGTTCTTTCTCCAGCTCCTTTACGTGTAGGGTTGGTTGTGTACTTGAGACCTTTCTTGTTTCTTGAGAAAGGCTTGTACCGCTATATATTTTCCTCTCAGGACTGCCTTTGCTGTGTCCCACAGATTTTGAACTGTTGTGTTTTCATTATCATTTGTTTCCATGAATTTTTTCAATTCTTCTTTAATTTCCTGGTTAGCCCATTCATTCTTTAGAAGGATGCTGTTTAGTCTCCATGTATTTGGGTTCTTTCCAGCATTCGTCTTGTGATTGAGTTCTAGCATCAGAGCGTTGTGGTCTGAAAATATGCAGGGAATAATCCTAATCTTTTGATACCGGTTGAGACCTGATTTGTGACCCAGGATGTGATCTATTCTGGAGAAGGTTCCATGTGCACTAGAGAAGAATGTGTATTCTGTTGCTTTGGGATGAAATGTTCTGAAGATATCTGTGATGTCCATCTGGTCCAGTGTGTCATTTAAGGCCTTTATTTCCTTGTTGATCTTTTGCTTGGATGATCTGTCCATTTCAGTGAGGGGAGTGTTCAAGTCCCCTACTATTATTGTATTATTATTGATGTATTTCTTTGATTTTGTTATTAATTGGTTGATATAGTTGGCTGCTCCCACGTTAGGGGCATAGATATTGAAAATTGTTAGATCTTCTTGTTGGACAGACCCTTTGAGTAGGATATAGTGTCCTTCCTCATCTCTTATTATAGTCTTTGGCTTAAAATCTAATTGATCTGATATAAGGATTGCCACCCCAGCTTTCTTCTGATGCCCATTAGCATGGTAAATTGTTTTCCACCCCCTCACTTTAAATCTGGAGGTGTCTTCACGTCTAAAATGAGTTTCTTGTAGGCAACATATTGATGGGTTTTGTTTTTTTAATCCATTCTGATACCCTGTGTCTTTTGATTGGGGCATTTAGCCCATTAACATTCAGGGTAACTATTGAGAGATATGAATTTAGTGCCATTAGTAGCCTGTAAGGTGACTGTTCCTGTATATTGTCTCTGTACCTTTCTGATCTACTACTTTTAGGCTCTCTCTTTGCTTAGAGGACCCCTTTCAATATTTCCTGGAGACCTGGTTTGGTGTTTGCAAATTCTTTCAGTTTTTGTTTGTCCTGGAAGATTTTGATCTCTCCTTCTATTTTCAATGATAGCCTAGCTGGATAGAGTATTCTTGGCTGCATGTTTTTCTCGTTGAGTGCTCTGAATATATCATGCCAGCTCTTCCTGGCCTGCCAGGTCTCTGTGGATAAGTCTGCTGCCAATCTAATATTTTTACCATTGTATGTTACAGACTTCTTTTCCGGGCTGCTTTCAGGATTTTCTCTTTGTCACTAAGACTTGTCAATTTTACTATTAGGTGACGGGGTGTGGACCTATTCTTGTTGACTTTGAGGGGGGTTCTCTGCATCTCCTGGAATTTGATGCTTGTTCCCTTTGCCATATTAGGGAAATTCTCTCCAATGATTCTCTCCAATAGACCTTCTGCTCCCCTCTCTGTTTCTTCTTCTTCTGGAATCCCAATTATTCTAATGTTGTTTTGTCTTATGGTGTCACTTATCTCTCGAATTCTCCCCTCATGGTCCAGTAGCTGTTTGTCCCTCTTTTGCTCGGCTTCCTTATTCTCTGTCATTTGGTCTTCTATATCACTAATTCTTTCTTCTGCCTCATTGATCCTAGCAGTGAGAGCCTCCATTTTTGATTGCACCTCATTAATAGCTTTTTTGATTTCAACTTGGTTAGACTTTAGTTCTTTACTTTCTCCAGAAAGGGCTTTAATATCTCCAGAGAGGGTTTCTCTAATATCTTCCATGCCTTTTTCGAGCCCGGCTAGAATGTTCAGAATCGTCATTCTGAACTCTTGATCTGACATAGTACCAATGTCTGTGTTGATTAGGTCCCTAGCCTTCAGTACTGTCTCTTGTTCTTTTGTTTGTGGTGATTTTTTCCGCCTTGTCATTTTGTCCAGATAAGAGGATATGAAGGAGCAAATAAACTACTAATAGGGTGGCAAAGACCCCGGAAAAATGCGCTGTAACCAAATCAGAAGAGACCCCAAATTGTGGGGGGGAGAAAGGGGATAAAAAACAGGTTCTGAAAAAAAAAAAAAAAAAGAAAAGAAAAAAATTTAAAAAATAAAACAAATAAAAAATATAAAAAAGAAAGAAAAAATTTATATATTTAGATGAACTAGTCAAAAAACGTTAAAAAAGAAAAGGGTAAAAGTTTTAAAAAAAATTAGCAGAAGAAGAAAAAAGAAAAAAGAAAAAAAAATTGAAAAAAGAAAAAAAAATTGAAAAAAGAAAAAAAAATTGAAGTAGCCGCAAGACTAAAGAATCATGGGGAGAAAGCCATGAGTTCCGTGCTTTGCTTTCTCCTCCTCTGGAATTGCTCTGCTGTCTTAGGAATTGAATCTGCTTTCTCCTTGATAGATGAACTTCGTCCTGGCTGGATATTTTGTTGATCTTCTGGGGGAGGGGCCTGTTGTAGTGATTCTCAAGTGTCTTTGCCCGAGGCGGGATTGCACCGCCCTTACCGGCGGCCACGTCCGACCTTGTTTTAACTTCATTCCTCAACTCAGGCCACACTGCCACATATGAGTGTTCACCTTAAGATCGATTATACGTTTTGGAATCATAGGGGCCTTGGCATGTACTTAACTCAGAGTATCCAACCAGCATAGTGTCTGTCCATGTTCTAAATTCTTTCCTCAATATCGAAAACACTGCCATTTAATGGGTTTTCGTTTTAAGCGGGATTATACGTTTTGGAAGGACAAGGGCCTTGACGTTAACTTACGTCAAAGTATCCAACCTGATTAGAGTCTGTCCTTGTACTAACTTCTTTACCTAACCTGGTAAACTCTGCCCCATATGAGTTTAAGCTGTAAGAGCGATTATATGTTTTGGAAGCATAAGGGCTTTGGCGTGTACTTAACTCAAAGTATTCAACCTGCCTAGCATCCCTCCTGGTTCTAACATCTTTCATCAACTGTGAAAACACTGCCATTTAATGGGATTTTGTATTAAGCGGGATTTTACGTTTTGGAAGCATTAGGGCCTTGGCGTGCACTAACTCAGAGTATGCAACCTGCCTAGAGTCCATCCTTGTTCAACTACTTTCCTCAAGTGGGAATACGCTGCCATTTATGAGTGTTCATCTTAAGAGCCTTTATAAGCTTTGGAAGCATAACAGACTTGGCGTGCACTTAACTCAGAATATCCAACATGCCTAGTGTCCAAACTTGTTCTAACTTCATTCCTCAACTGGGGCATCAGAGCCACATATGAGTGTTCACCTTAAGAACAATGATAAGTTTTAGAATCATAGGGGCTTTGGCGTTCACTCAACTCAGAATATCCAACCTGCCTAGCGTCCATCCATGTTCCTACTTCTTTCCTCATCATGGAAAACACTGCCATCAAATGGGTTTTCGTTTTAAGCAGGATTATACATTTTGGAAGGACAAAGGTGTTGGCGTTAACTTAACTCAGAGTATCCAAACTGCTTAGAGTCCATCCTTGTTCTAACTTCTTTTCCTAACCATGAAAACTCTGCCCCAAATGAGTGTTAGCCATAAGAGCGATTATAGGTTTTGGAACCATAAGGGCTTTGGCGTGTACTTAACTCAGGGTATCCAACCTGCCTAGTGTCCCTCCTTGTTCTAACTTCTTTCTTCAACTTGGAAAACACTGCCATTTAATTGGTTTTTGTACTAAGCAGGATTTTACATTTTGGAAGCATTAGGGCCTTGGCGTGCACTTATCTCACAGTATCCAACCTGCTTAGAGTAGTCCTTTTTCTAACTACTTTTCTCAACAGGGTAAACTCTGCCACATATGAGTGTTAACTGTAAGAGCGATTATATGTTCTGGAAGCATAAGGGACTTGCCATGCACTTACCTCAGAGTATCCAACCTACCTAGCATCTGTCCTTGTTATAACATCTTTCCTCAAGTGGGAAAACACCGCCCCATATGAGTGTTAGCCGTAAGAGCAATTCTAGCTTTTTGAATCATAGGGGCCTTGGCGTATACTTAACTCAAAGTATCTAACCTGCCTAGCATATGTCCTTGTTGTAACTTCTTTCCTTAACTGGGAAAACACTGCCATTTAACGGGTTTTCATAATAAACAGGGTTTTATGTTTTGGAAACATAAGGGCCTCGGCGTGCACTTAACTCAGAGTATCCAACCGGCCTAGAGTCTGTCCTTGTTCTAACTTCTTTCATCAAGTGAATATACACTGCCATTTATAAATATTCACCTTAAGAGCGTTTATACATTCTGGAAGCAGAAGGTCGTTGGCGTGCACTTAACTCAGAATATCCAACCAGGCTGGAGTCCATCCTTGTTCTACCTTCTTTCCTCAATAGGGAAAAAACTGCCATATATAAGTGTTCGCCTTAAGAGCCATTATACGCTTTAGAAGCATAAGGGCCTCGGTGTGTGCTTAACTCAGAGTATCCAACCTGCCTCGCATCCGACATTTTTCTAACTTCATTCCTCAAATGGAGCAACAGTGCCACATAAGAGTGTTCGCCTTAAGAGCAATTATATGTTTTGGAATTATAGGGGCCTTGGCGTGCACTCAACTCAGAGTATCCAACCTGCCTAGCGTCCGTCCTTGTTTACCTTCTTTCTTCAACTGGGAAAACACTGATATTTAATGGGTTTTTGTTTTAAGCGGGATTACATGTTTGGAAGCATAAGGGCCTTGGCGTGCACTAAAATCAGAGTATACAACATGCTTAGAATCCATCCTTGTTCTAAGTTCTTTTCTCAGTTGGGAAAACTCTGCCCCATGTGAGTGTTAGCTGTAAGAGCGATTATAGGTTTTGGAAGCATAAAAGACTTGGCATGCATTTAGTTCAGAGTGTCGAACCTGGTTAGCATCTGTCTTTGTAACATCTTTCTTCAACTGGGAAAACACTGTCACTTAACAGGTTTTCGTATTAAGCGGGATTATACGTTTTGGAAGCATAAGGGGCTTGGTGTGCACTAACCTCAGACTATCCAAACTGCTTAGTCCATCCTTGTTCTAACTCATTTTCTCAAATAGGAAAACTCTGCCCCATATGAGTGTTAGATGTAAGAGAGATTATATGTTTTGCAAGCATAAGGGGCTTGGTCTGCACTTAACTCAGAGTATCCAACCTGCCTAAAGTCCATCGTTGTTCTAAATTCTTTCCTCAAGTAGAAATACACTGCCATTTATGAGTGTTCTGCTTAAGAGCGTTTATAAATTTTGGAAGCATAAGGGCCTTCGCGTGCACTTAACTATGAGCATCCAACCAGCGTGGACTAGGTTCTTGTTCTAACTTCTTTCCTCAATAGGGAAAACTCTGCCATATATAAGTGTTCACCTAAAGAGCCATTATACATTTTACAAGCATAAGGGCCTCGGCATGCACGTAACTCAGAGTATCCAACCTGCCTAGCATCCGACATTGTTCTAACTTCATTCCTCAACGGGGGCATCACTTCCATATATGAGTGTTCACCTTAAGAGCGATTATACGTTGTGGAATCATAGGCGCCTTGGCGTGCACATAACTCAGAGTATATAACCTGCCTAGTGTCCGTCCGTGTTCTATCTTCTTTCTTCAACTGGGAAAACACTGCCTTTTAATAGATATTCGTTTTAAGAGGGATTACACGTTTTGGAAGCATAAAGGGCTGGGCGTGCACTTAACTCAGAGTATCCAACCTGACTAGCGTCCGACCTTGTTCTAACTTCAATCCTCAACTGAGGCAACACTAACACATATGAGTGTTCGCCTTAAGAGCAATTGTATGTTGTGGAATCATCAGCGCCTTGAAATGCCCTTATCTCAGAACATCCAACCTGCCTAGTATCCGTCCTTTTTCTAACTTCTTTCTTCAACTGAGAAAACAGTGCCATTTAATGGGTTTATGTTTTAAGCGGGATTATAAGTTATGGAAGCACAAGGGCCTTGGTTTTAACTTAACTCAGAGTATCCAACCTGCTTAGAGTCCGTCCTTGTTATAACTTCTTTTCTCACCCGGAAAACTCTTCCGTATGTGAGTGTTATCCGTAAGAGCGATTATACATTTTGGAAGCATAAGGGCGTTGGCATGTACTTAAATCAGAGTATCCAACTTGTATAGCATCCCTCCTTGTTCTAACTTCTTTCCTCAACTCGGAAAAACTGCATTTTAGGGGGTTTTCGTATTAAGCAGGATTTTACATTTTGGAAGCATAAGGCCCTTGGCATTTCTTAACTCTGAGTATCCAACCTGCTTAGAGTCCATCCTTGTTCTAACTTATTTTCTCAACCTGGAAAACTATTCCCCATATGAGTGTTAGCCGTAAGAGGGATTATATGTTTTGGAAGCATAAAGGACTTGCCGTGCATTTAACTCAGAGGATCCAACCTGCCTAGCGCCTGTCTTTGTTATAATATCTTTCTTCAAGTGGGAAAATACTGCCCCATATGAGTGTTAACCATAAGAGTGATTATAGCTTTTTGAAGCATAAGGGTCTTGGCGTGCACTTAACTCAGAGTATCCAACCAGCCTGGAGTCCGTCCTTGTTCTAACTTCTTTCCTCAATAGGGAAAAAACTGCCATATATAAGTGTTCACCTTAAGAGCCATTATATGTTTTGGAATCATAGGGGCCTTGGCGTGCACCTAATTCAGAGTATCCAACAAGCCTAGTGTCCGTCCGTGTTTAACATCATTTCTCAGCTGGGGAAACACTGCCATTTAATATTTTTTTTGTTGTTTTAAGCGGAATATAAGTTAAGCACAAGGGCCATGGCGTTAACTTAACTCAGGGTATCCAACCTGCTTAGAGTCCGTCCTTGTTCTAACTTCTTTCCTCAACCGGGAAAACTCTTCCCTATATGAGTGTTAGCTGTAAGAGCGATTATACATTTTGGAAGCATAAGGGCTTTGGTGTGTACTTAACTCAGAGTGTCCAACCTGCCTAGCATCTTTCTCTGTTCTAACTTCTTTCCTCAACTTGGAAAACGCTGCCATTCAATGGGTTTTTGTATTATGTGGGATTTTACATTTTGGAAGCCTTAGGTTCTTGGCGTGCACTTAGAGTATCCAACCCGCATAGTCCGTCCTTGATCTAACTACTTGTCTCAACAGTGAAAATCTGCCACATATGAGTGTTAGCCATAAGAGCTATTAAATGTTTTGGAAGCATAAGGGCCTTGCCATGCACTTACCTCAGGGTACCCAAGCTGTATAGCGTCTGTTCTTGTTGTAACATCTTTCCTCAACTGGGAAAACACTGCCTCATATGAGTGTTAGCCATATGAGGGATTATAGCTTTTGGAAGCATAAGGGCCTTGGCGAGCACTTAATTCAGAATATACAACCAGCCTGGAGTCCATCCTTGTTCTAACTTCTTTCCTCAGTAGGGAAAACACTGCCATGTATAAGTGTTTGCCTTAACAGCCATTATACGTTTTAGAAGCATAAGGGCCTTGGCATGTGCTTAACTCAGAGTATCCAACCTGCCTAGTGCCCGTCCCTGTTCTACCTTCTTTCGTCAACTGGGAAAACACTGCCATTTAATGGGTTTCCGTTTGAAGCGGGATTATACAATTTGGAAACATAAGAGCCTTGGCGTGCACTTAACTCAGAATATACAATCTGCTTAGAGTCCTTCCTTGTTCTAACTTCTTTTCTCAACCGGGAAAACTCTGCCCCATATGAGTGTAACCCGTTAAGATGGATTATATGTGTTGGAAGCATAAGCGGCTTGGCATGCACTTTACTCGGAGTATCCAACCTGCCTAGAGTCCATCCTTGTTCTAACTTCTTTCATCTAGTGGGAATACACTGCCATTTATGAGTGTTCGCCTTAAGATCGTTTATACGTTTTGGAAGCATAAAGGCCTTGGCGTGCACTTAACACAGAGTATTCAACCAGCCTGCATTCCCTCCGTTTTCTAACTTCTTTCCTCAACCGGGAAAACTCTACCCCATACGAGTATTAGCCATAAGAGTGATTATTTGTTTTGGATCATAGGGGCCTTGCCGTGCATTTAACTCAGAGTATCCAACCTGCCTAGTGTCTGTACTTGTTGTAACATCTTTCCTCAACTGAGAAAACACTGCCCCATATGAGTGTGAGCCGTAAGAGTGATTATAGCTTTTGGAATCATAAGAGACTTTGCGTGAACTTAACTCAGAATATCCAAACTGCATAGAGTCCATCCTTATTCTAACTTCATTCCTCAGTAGGAATAACACTGCCATACATAAGTGTTACCATTAAGAGCTATTATACGATTTAGACGCATAAGGGCCTTGGCTTGCACTTAACTGAGAGTATCCAACCTGCGTAGCATCCGACATTGTTCTAACTTCATTTCTCAAGTGGGGAAACACTGCCACATATGAGTGTTTGCCTTACGAGCGATTATACATTTTGGAATCATAGGGACCTTGGCGTACACTTAACTCAGATTATCCAACGTGCTTAGAATCCCTCCTTGTTCTAACTTCTTTTATCAACAAGGAAAATTCTGCCCCATAGGAGTGTAAGCCGTAAGAGAGATGATAGGATATGGAAGTATAAGGACATTTGCTTGCACTTAAGTCAGAGTATCTAACCCTCCTGACATCCGTCCTTCTTCTAACTTCCTTCTTTGGAGGGAAAACACTGCCACATATAAGTGTTACCCTTAAGAGCCATTATACGATTTAGAAGAATAAGACCTTGGTGTGCAATTAACTCAGAGTATCCAATCTGCCTGGAGTACATCCTTGTTCTAACTACTTTCCTCAACTGGGAAACACTGCCATTTAATGGGTTTTCATATTAAGTGGGATTTTACATTTTGGAATCATAAGGATCTTGGCATGCACTTAACTCAGAGTATCCAGCCTGACTAGAGGCCGTCCTTGCTCTAACTTCTTTCTTCAAGTCGGAATACGGTGCCATTTTTTAGTCTTTGCCTTAAGAGTGTGTATAGGTTTTGGAATCATAAGGGCCTTGGCGTGTACTTAAGTCAGAGTATCCAACCAGGCTGGAATCCGTCCTTGTTCTAACTTCTTTCCCCAATAGGGAAAACATTGCCATATATGATTGTTTGCCTTAAAAACCATTATACGGAAGATGGCGGAGAAGTAGCAGGCTGAGACTACATCAGGTAGCAGGAGATCAGCTCGATAACTTATCTAAACATTGCAAACACCTACAAATCCAACGGGATAGCGAAGAGAAGAAGAACAGCAACTCTAGAAACAGAAAATCAACCACTTTCTGAAAGGTAGGACTGGTGGAGAAATGAATCTAAAACGACGGGAAGATAGACCGCAGGGGAAGGGCCAGCTCCTGGCAAGCGGCAGAGGAACGGAGCACAAAATCAGGACTTTTAAAAGTCTGTTCCACTGAGGGACATTGCTGCTCCAGAGGCTAAACCAGGGTGAAGCCCACGCGGGGTCAGCGTGGCCCCAGGTCCCGCAAGGTCACAGAAGGATCAGGGGTGTCGGAGTGTCAGAGAGCTCGCAGGTATTAGAACGGAGAAGCCAGCTGCAGAGACAGAGCCGAGGACAGAACTCTCAGCTCGGGGTTACCTTGAACTGGTCGCGGGCTGGGTGAGCTCGGAGTGCGGCTAGAGGCTGGGGATACGGGAGTGATTGGGTGCTGTCCTCTGGGGGTGCACAGAGGAGTGGGGCCCCAGGCTCTCAGTTCCTCCGGGCCGGAGACTAGGAGGGAGCCATTTTCATTCCCGTCCTCCGGAACTCTACGGAAAGCATTCAGGGAACAGAAGCTCCCAAAAGCAAACCTGAGCAGATTACTTAGTCCGGCCCCCGGTAAGGGTGGTGCAATTCCGCCTCGGGCAAAGACACTTGAGAATCACTACAACAGGCCCCTCTTCCAGAAGATCAACAAAATATCCAGCCAGAACGAAGTTCATCTATCAAGGAAAGTAGGTTCAATTCCTAAGACGGCAGCGCAATTCCAGAGGAGGAGAAAGCAAAGCACGGAACTCATGGCTTTCTCCTCATGATTATTTAGTCTTGCAGCTACTTCAATTTTTTTTTCTTTTTTCAATCCTTTTTTTTTCTTTTTTCTTCTTCTGCTAAATTTTTGAAAACTTTTACCCTTTTCTTTCTTAACTTTTTTGACTAGTTTATCTAAATATATATATTTTTTCTTTCTTTTTTATATTTTTTCTTTATTTGTTTTATTTTTTAAATTTTTTTCTTTTTTTTTTTTTGAACTTCTTTTTATCCCCTTTCTTCCCCCCACAATTTGGTGTCTCTTCTGATTTGGTTACAGCACATTTTTCTGGGGTCTTTGCGACCCTTTTAGTAGTTTATTTGCTCCTTCATATCCTCTTATCTGGACAAAATGACAAGGCTGAAAATATCACCACAAACAAAAGAACAAGAGACAGTACCGAAGGCTAGGGACCTAATCAACACAGACATTGGTAATATGGCAGATCAAGAGTTCAGAATGATGATTCTGAACATCCTAGCCGGGCTCGAAAAAGGCATGGAAGATATTAGAGAAACCCACTCTGGAGATATTAAAGCCCTTTCTGGAGAAATTAAAGAACTAAAATCTAACCAAGATGAAATCAAAAGCTATTAATGAGGTGCAATAAAAAATGGAGGCTCTCACTGCTAGGATCAATGAGGCAGAAGAAAGAATTAGTGATAAAGAAGACCAAATGACAGAGAATAAAGAAGCCAAGCAAAAGAGGGACAAACAGCTACTGGACCATGAGGGGAGAATTCGAGAGATAAGTGACACCATAAGACGAAACAACATTAGAATAATTGGGATTCCAGAAGAAGAAGAAACAGAGAGGGGAGCAGAAGGTCTATTGGAGAGAATCATTGGAGAGAATTTCCCTAATATGGCAAAGGGAACAAGCATCAAAATCCAGGAGATGCAGAGAACCCCCCTCAAAGTCAACAAGAATAGGTCCACACCCCGTCACCTAATAATAAAATTTACAAGTCTTAGTGACAAAGAGAAAATCCTGAAAGCAGCCCAAGAAAAGAAGTCTGTAACATACAATGGTAAAAATATTAGATTGGCGGCAGACTTATCCACAGAGACCTGGCAGGCCAGGAAGAGCTGGCATGATATATTTAGAGCACTCAACGAGAAAAACATGCAGCCAAGAATACTCTATCCAGCTAGGCTATCATTGAAAATAGAAGGAGAGATCAAAAGCTTCCAGGACAAACAAAACCTGAAAGAATTTGCAAACACCAAACCAGCTCTACAGGAAATATTGAAAGGGGTCCTCTAAGCAAAGAGAGAGCCTAAAAGTAGTAGATCAGAAAGGTACAGAGACAATATACAGTAACAGTCACCTTACAGGCTAATAATGACACTAAATTCATATCTCTCAATAGTTACCCTGAATGTTAATGGGCTAAATGCCCCAATCAAAAGACACAGGGTATCAGAATGGATAAAAAAACAAAACCCATCAATATGTTGCCTACAAGAAACTCATTTTAGACACGAAGACACCTCCAGATTTAAAGTGAGGGGGTGGAAAACAATTTACCATGCTAATGGGCATCAGAAGAAAGCTGGGGTGGCAAACCTTCTATAAGATCAATTAGATTTTAAGCCAAAGACTATAATAAGTGATGAGGAAGGACACTATATCCTACTCAAAGGGTCTGTCCAACAAGAAGATCTAACAATTTTAAATATCTATTCCCCTAACGTGGGAGCAGCCAACTATATCAACCAATTAATAACAAAATCAAAGAAACACATCAATAATAATACAATAATAGTAGGGGACTTGAACACTCCCCTCACTGAAATGGACAGATCATCCAAGCCAAAGATCAACAAGGAAATAAAGGCCTTAAATGACACACTGGACCAGATGGACATCACAGATATATTCAGAACATTTCATCCCAAAGCAACAGAATACACATTCTTCTCTAGTGCACATGGAACATTCTCCAGAATAGATCACATCCTGGGTCACAAATCAGGTCTCAACCGGTATCAAAAGATTGGGATCATTCCCTGCATATTTTCAGACCACAATGCTCTGAAGCTAGAACTCAATCACAAGAGGAAAGCTGGAACGAACCCAAATACATGGAGACTAAACAGCATCCTTCTAAAAAATGAATGGGTCAACCAGGAAATTAAAGAAGAATTGAAAAAATTCATGGAAACAAATGATAATGAAAACACAACGGTTCAAAATCTTGGGACACAGAAAAGGCAGTCCTGAGAGGAAAATATATAGCAGTACAAGCCTTTCTCAAGAAACAAGAAAGGTCTCAAGTACACAACCTAACCCTACACGTAAAGGAGCTGGAGAAAGAACAAGAAAGAAACCCTAAACCCAGCAGGAGAAGAGAAATCATAAAGATCAGAGCAGAAATCAATGAAGTAGAAACCAAAAAAAAAAAAAAATAGAAAAAATCAATGAAACTAGGAGCTGGTTCTTTGAAAGAATCAATAAGATTGATAAACCCCTGGCCAGACTCTTCAAAAAGAAAAGAGAAAGGACCCAAATCAATAAAATCATGAATGAAAGAGGAGAGATCACAACTAACACCAAAAAATACAGACAATTATAAGAACATACTATGAGCAACTCTACGCCAACAAATTTGACAATCTGGAAGAAATGGGTGCATTCCTAGAGACATATAAACTACCACAACTGAACCAGGAAGAAATAAAAAACCTGAACAGGCCCATAACCAGTAAGGAGATTGAAACAGTCATCCAAAATCTCCAAACAAACAAAAGCCCAGGGCCAGACGGCTTCCCAGGGGAATTCTACCAAACATTTAAAGAAGAACTCATTCCTATTCTCCTGAAACTGTTCCAAAAAATAGAAACGGAAGGAAAACTTCCAAACTCATTTTATGAGGCCAGCATCACCTTGATCCCAAAACCAGACAAGGATCCCACCAAAAAAGAGAACTACAGACCAATATCCTTGATGAACACAGACGCAAAAATTCTCGCCAAAATACTAGCCAATAGGATTCAACAGTACATTAAAAGGATTATTCACCACGATCAAGTGGGATTTATTCCAGGGCTGCAGGGTTGGTTCAACATCCGCAAATCAATCAATGTGATAGAACACATTAATAAAAGAAAGAACAAGAACCATATGATCCTCTCAATAGATGCTGAAAAAGCATTTGACAAAGTACAGCATTTTTTCCTGATCAAAACTCTTCAAAGTGTAGGGATAGAGGGCACATACCTCAATATTATCAAAGCCATCTATGAAAAACCCACCGCAAATATCATTCTCAATGGAGAAAAACTGAAAGCTTTTCCGCTAAGGTCAGGAACACGGCAGGGATGTCCATTATCACCACTGCTATTCAACATAGTACTAGAAGTCCTAGCCTCAGCAATCAGACAACAAAAAGAAATTAAAGCATCCAAATTGGTAAAGAAGAAGTCAAACTATCACTCTTCGCAGATGATATGATACTATATGTGGAAAACCCAAAAGACTCCACTCCAAAACTGCTAGAACTTGTACAGGAATTCAGTAACGTGTCAGGATATAAAATCAATGCACAGAAATCAGTTGCATTTCTGTACACCAAAAACAAGACAGAAGAAAGAGAAATTAAGGAGTCAATCCCATTTACAATTGTACCCAAAACTTTAAGATACCTAGGAATAAACCTAACCAAAGAGGTTAAGAATCTATACACAGAACATTATAAATAATCATGAAAGAAATTGAGGAAGACACAAAGAAATGGAAAAATGTTCCATGCTCCTGGATTGGAAGAATAAATATTGTGAAAATGTCTATGCTACCTAAAGCAATCTACACATTTAATGCAATCCCTATCAAAATACCATCCATTTTTTTCAAAGAAATGGAACAAATAATCCTAAAATTTATATGGAACCAGAAAAGACCTCGAATAGCCAAAGGAATATTGAAGAACAAAGCCAAAGTTGGTGGCATCACAATTCCAGACTTCAAGCTCTATTACAAAGCCGTCGTCATCAAGACAGCATGGTACTGGCACAAAAACAGACACATCGTTCAGTGGAACAGAATAGAGAGCCCAGAAATAGACCCTCAACTCTATGGTCAACTAATCTTCGACAAAGCAGGAAAGAATGTCCAATGGAAAAAAGACAGCCTCTTCAATAAATGGTGCTGGGAAAATTGGACAGCCACATGCAGAAAAATGAAATTGGACCACTTCCTTACACCACACACGAAAATAGACTCCAAATGGATGAAGGACCTCAATGTGAGAAAGGAATCCATCAAAATCCTTGAGGAGAATGCAGGCAGCAACCTCTTCGACCTCAGCTGCAGCAACATCTTCCTGGGAACAACGGCAAAGGCAAGGGAAGCAAGGGCCAAAATGAACTATTGGGACTTCATCAAGATCAAAAGCTTTTGCACAGCAAAGGAAACAGTTAACAAAACCAAAAGACAACTGACAGAATGGGAGAAGATATTTGCAAACGTCATATCAGATAAAGGGCTAGTGTCCAAAATCTATAAGGAACTTAGCAAACTCAACACCCAAAGAACAAACAATCCAATCAAGAAATGGGCAGAGGACATGAACAGACATTTCTGCAAAGAAGACATCCAGATGGCCAACAGACTCATGAAAAAGTGCTCCACGTCACTCGGCATCAGGGAAATACAAATCAAAACCACAATGAGAAATCACCTCACACCAGTCAGAATGGCTAAAATTAACAAGTCAGGAAATGACAGATGCTGGCGAGGATGCGGAGAAAGGGGAACCCTCCTCCACTGTTGGTGGGAATGCAAGCTGGTGCAACCACTCTGGAAAACAGCATGGAGGTTCCTCAAAAGGTTGAAAATAGAACTACTCTATGACCCAGCAATTGCACTACTAAGCATTTACCCTAAAGATACAAACATAGTGATCCGAAGGGTCATATGTACCCGAATGTTTATAGCAGCAATGTCTACAATAGCCATGCTATGGAAAGAACTTAGATGTCCATCAACAGATGAATGGATCAAGAAGATGTGGTATATATACACAATGGAATACTATGCAGCGATCAAAAGAAATGAAATCTTGCCATGTGCGACAACATGGATGGAACTAGAGGGTATCATGCTTAGTGAAATAAGTCAATCGGAGAAAGACAACTATCATATGATCTCCCTGATATGAGGACATGGAGAAGCAACATGGGGGGTTAGGGGGATAGGAGAAGAATAAATGAAACAAGATGGGATTAGAGGGAGACAAACCATAAATGACTCTTAATCTCACAAAACAAACTGGGGCTTGCTGTGGGGATGTGGGATTGGGAAAGGGCAAGAGGGCTATGGACATTGGGGAGGGTATGTGCTATTGTGAGTGCTGTGAAGTGTGTAAACCTGGCGATTCACAGACTTGTACCCCTGGGGTAAAAATACATTATATGTTTATTAAAAAAAAATTTGGAAGGGGAGGCGAACCATAAGAGACTATGGACTCTGAAAATCAACCTGAGGGTTTTGAAGGGTCAGGGGTGGGAGGTTGGGGGAACAGGTGGTGGGTAATAGGGAGGGCACGTATTGCATGGAGCACTGGGTGTTGTGGAAAAACAATGAATACTGTTACACTGAAGAAATAAATAAAATGGAAAAAAATTAAAAAAAAAACATTATACGTTTTAGAAGCATAAGGACTTCGGTGTCCAGTAAACTGAGAGTATCCAATCTGCCTAGTGTCAGTCCTTGTTCTAAATTTATTCCTCAACTGGGGCAACACTGCCACATATAAGTGTTCGCTTTATGAGCAATTATACGTTTTGGATTAATAGGGGCCTTGGCGTGCACTTAACTCACTGTAAGTCTGCCTAGCGTCTGTCCTTGTTGTACCATCTTTCATCAAATGGGAAAACACTGTCGTTTAACGGGTTTTCGTTTTAAGCGGTATTTAACATTTTGGAAGCAAAAAGGCCTTGGCTTGCACCTAACGGAGAGTATCTAACCTGCCTAGCGTCTCTCCTTGTTGCAACATCTTTCCAAACTGGGAAAACACTGCCATTTAATGTGTTTTTGTATTAAGCGGGATTATATGTTTGTGAAGCAAAAGCGTCTTGGCGAGCACTTAACTCAGAGTATCGAGTATGCCTAGCATCTTTCCTTGTTCTAACTTCTTTATTCAACTGGGAAAACGCTGCCATTTAATGGGTTTTTGTATAGTGGGAATTTACATTTTGGAAGCATAAGGACCTTGGCGTACACTTAACTCAGATTATCCAACCGGCCTAGCATCTGTCCTTTTTGTAACATCTTTCCTCAAATGGGAAAACACTGCCCCATATGAGTGTTAGCCATAAGAATGATTATGTGTTTTCGAAGCATAAGGGCCATGGCGTGCACTTAACTCAGAGTTTCCAACCTGCTTATAGTCCAACCTTGTTCTAACTTCTTTCCTCACGTCGGAAGACATTGCCATTTAGGAGTGTTTGCCTTAAGAATGGTTATATATTTTGGATGCATAAGAACCTTTGTGTGCACTTAACTCAGAGTATCCAACCAGCCTAGAGTCCGTCCTTGTTCTAAATTCAATCCTCAACTGGGGAAACACTGCCACATATCAGTGTTTGCCTTATGAGCGATTAAAAGATTTGCAATTAAAGGGGCCTTGTCATTCACTTAACTCAGAGTATCCAACCTGCTTAGAGTCCCTCCTTGTTCTAACTTCTTTCTTCAAGTGGGAATACACTGCCATTTATGAGTGTTCACTTTAAGAGCGTTTATACATTTTGGAAACATAATGGCCTCGGTGTGTACTTACTTCGGAGTGTCCAACCAACCTGGAGTACATCCTTGTTCTAAATTCGTTCCTCAATGGGGAAACATTGCCATATATAAGTGTTCACCTTAAGAGCCATTATACGTTTTAGAAGCATAAGGGCCTCGGCGTGCACTTAACTGAGAGTATTGAACCTGCCTAGTGTCTGTCCTTGTTCTAACTTCATTCCTCAACTGGGGATACACTGTCACATATGAATCTCACCTTACAAGTGATTATACATTTGGAATCATAGGGGCCTTGGCGTGCACTTAATTCAGAGTATCTAACCAGCCTAGTGTCTCTCCTTGTTGTAACATCTTTCCTCAACAGGGAAAACACTGCCATTTATCAGGTTTTCATATTAAGTGTATTTTTAAGTTTTGGAAGCATAAGGGCCTTGGTGTGCACTTAACTCAGAGTATCCATCCTGCCTAGAGTCCGTCCTTGTTCTAACTTCTTTCCTCTAATGGAAAAACACTGTCATTTAATGGGTTTTCACATTAAGCGGGATTTTAGGTTTAGGAAGCATAAGGGCTTTGACTTGAACTTAACTCAGAGTATACAATCTGCCTAGTGCCTGTCCTTGTTGTAACATCTTTGCTCAACTGGGAAAACACTGCCATTTAACGGGTTTTCGTATTAAGCAGAATTTTACGTTTTGGAAGCATAAAGGCCTTAGTGTGCACTTTTCTCAGAGAATCCAACGTGCCTAGTGTCTGTCCTTGTTTTATCATCTTTCCTCAACTTGGAAAACACTGCCCCATATGAGTGTTAGATGTCAGAGCGATTATGTGTTTTGGAAGCATAAGGGCCTTGGCGTGCACTTAACTCAGAGTATCCAACCTTCTTAGGGTCCAACCTTGTTCTCACTTCTTTCCTCAAGTGGGAAGACACTGCCATTTAAGAATGTTTGCCTTAAGAACGTTTATCTGTTTTGGATGCATAAGAACTTTTGCATGCACATAACTCAGAGTATCCAACCAGCTTAGAGTCCATCCTTGTTCTAAATTCAATCCTCAACTGGGGAAACACTGCCACATATGAGTGTTCGCCTTAAAAGCAATTATATGATTTGGAATCATAGGGGCCTTGGCATGCACTTTACTCAGAGTATCCAATCAGTCTGGAATCCGTCCTTGTTCTAACTTCGTTCCTCAACAGGGAAAACATGGCCATTTAATGGGTTTTCATATTAAGTGGGATTTTACATTTTGGAAGAATAAGGGGCTTGGCGGGCACTTAACTCAGAGTATCCAACCTGCTTCGAGGCCGTCCTTGTTCTAACTTCTTTCTTCAAGTGAGAATACACTGCCATTTATGAGTGTTCACTTTAAGAGCGTTTATATATTTTGGAAACATAATGGCCTTGGCCTGTACTTATTTCAGAGTGTCCAACCAGCCTGGAGCCTGCCCTTGTTCTAAATTTGTTCCTCAATATTGAAAACATTGCCATATATAAGTGTTCTCTTTAGGAGCCATTATACATTTTAGAAGCATAAGGGCCTCAGCTTGCACTTAACTGAGATTATCGAACCTGCCTAGCGTCCATCCATGTTCTAACTTCATTCCTCAACTGGTGATATAGTACCACATATGAGTCTTCCCCTGATGAGCGATTATACATTTAGAATCAGAGGGGCCTTGGCGTGCACTTAATTTAGAGTGTCTAACCAACCTAGTGTCTCTTGTTTGAACATCTTTCCTCAACAGGGAAAACACTGCCATTTAACGGGTTTTTGTATTAAGTGGGATTTTCCGTTTTGGAAGCATAAGGGTCTTGGTTTGCACTTACTCAGAGTATGTAACCTCCCTAGCCTCTGTCCTTGTTGTGACATCTTTGCTCAACTGGGAAAACACTGCCATTTAACAGGTTTTGTACTAAGCGGGATTTTAGGTTTTGGAAGCATAAGGGCCTTGGCGTGCACTTAAGTCAGAGTATCCAACCAGCCTGGAATCCATCCTTGTTCTAAATTCAATCCTTAATTGGGGAACCACTGCCACATAAGAGTGTTCGCCTTAAGAGTGATTATATATTTTGGAATCATATGGTCCTTGGCGTGTACTTAACTCAGAGAATCCAACCAGTATGGAATCTGTCCTTGTTCGAACTTCTTTCCTCAACTGGGAAAAACTGCCATTTAATGGGTTTTTGTATTAAGACGGATTTTAGGTTTTGGAAACATAAGGAGATTGGGGTGCTCTTATCTCAGAGTATCCAGGCTGCTCAGAGTCCGTCCTTGTTCTAACTTCTTTCTTCAAGTGGGAATACACTGCCATTTATGAGTGTTCACTTTACGAGCGTTTATAATTTTTGGAAGCATATGGGCCTTGGTGTGCACTTACATCAGAGTGTCCACCCAGCCTGGAGTCCGTCCTTTTTCTAACTTCGTTCCTCAATAGGGAAAACATTGCCATATATAAGTGTTAGCCTTAAGATCCATTATACGTTTTAGAAGCATAAGGGCCTCGACGTTCACTTAACTGAGAGTATCGAACCTGCCTAGCGTCCGTCATTGTTCCAACTTCATTCCTCAACTGGGGAAACACTGCCACATATGAGCATTCGCCTTACAAGCGATTATACATTTTGGAAACATAGGGACCTTGGCGTGAACTTAACCCAGAGTATCCAACATGCCTAGCGCCTGTCCTTGTTGTACCATCTTTCCTCAAATGGGAAAACTCTGTCATTTAACGGGTTTCTGTATTAAGCATGATTTTAGGTTTTTGAAGCATAAGGGCCTTGGCTTGCACTTAACTCAGAGATCTAACCTGCCTAGCATCTGTCCTTGTTGTAACATCTTTCCTCAACTGAGAAAACATGGCCTTTTGACGGGTTTTCATATTAAGCGGGATTTTACGTTTTGGAAGCCTAAGGGCCTTGGCGTGCACTTAACTCAGTGTATCCAACCTGCTTAGAGTCTGTCCTTGTTCTAACTTCTTTCTCCAAGTGTGAATAAACTGCCATTTATGAGTGTTCGCCTTAAGAGCATTTATAGGTTTTGGAAGCGTATGGGCCTTGGCGTGCACTTCATTCAGAGTGTCCAACCTGCCTGGAGTCCGTCCTTGATCTAACTTCTTACCTCAATAGGGAAATCATTGCCATATATAAGTGTTCACATTAATCCATTATATGTTTTAGAAGCATAAGGGATGCGGCATGAACTTAAATGAGAGTTTTGAACCTCCCTAGCATCCATCCTTGTTCTACTTTCATTCCTCAACTGGGAAACACTGCCACATATGAGTGTTCGCCTTATGAGTGATTATATATCTTGGATACATAGGGACCTTGGCGTGCACTTAACTCAGAGTATCCATCCAGTCTATATTCCGCCCTTGTTCTAACTACTTTCCTCAATAGGGAAAACACTGCGATATATAAGAGTTCTCCTTAAGAGCCAGTATAGGTTTTGGAGGCATAAGGTCCATCGTGTGCACTTAACTCAGAATATCCTACCTGCGTAGAGTCCGTCATTGTTCTAACTTCATTTCTCAACTGGGGAAACTCTGCCACAAATGAGAGTTCGCCTTAAGAGTGATTATACGTCTTAGAAGCATAAGGGCCTTGGCGTGTACTTAACTGAGATTATCGAACCTTCCCAGTGTCCGACCTTGTTCTAACTTCATTCCTCAACTGGGGAAACACTGCCACATATGAGTGTTTGCCTTATGAGTGATTATACATTTTGGAATCATAGGTTCTTTGACGTTCACTTAACTCAGAGTATCCAAACTGCCTAGCGCCTGTCCTTGTTGTACCATCTTTCCTCAAATGGGAAAACTCTGTCATTTAACGGGTTTCTGTATTAAGCATGATTTTAGGTTTTTGAAGCATAAGGGCCTTGGCTTGCACTTAACTCAGAGATCTAACCTGCCTAGCGTCTGTCCTTGTTGTAACATCTTTACTCAACTGGGAAAACTCGGCCTTTTGACGGGTTTTCGTATTAAGCGGGATTTTAGGTTTTGGAAGCATAAGGGGCTTGGTGTGCACTTAACTCAGAGTATCCAGCCAGTCTAGAGTCCGTTCTTCTTCTAAATTCAATACTCAACTGGAGTAAAACTGCCACATAAGAGTGTTTGCCTTAAGAGTGATTATATGATTTGGAATCAAAGGGGCCTTGGCTTGCACTTAGTCAGATTATCCAACCAGTCTGGAATCCGTCCTTGTTCTAACTGCTTTCCTCACCTGGAAAAACACTGCCATTTAATGTTTTTTTGTATTAAGCAGGATTTTAAGTTTTGGAAGCATAACGGGCTTTGCATGCACTTAACTCAGAGTATCCAACCTGCTTAGAGTCTGTCCTTGTTATAACTTCTATCTTCAAGTGGAAATATTCTGCCATTTATGAGAGTTCGCCTTAAGAGCGTTTATACATTTTGGAAGCATATGGGCCTTGAGGTGCACTTAAGTCAGAGTGTCCAACCAGCCTGGAGTCCGTCCTTGTTCTACCTTCTTCCCTCAATAGGGAAAATATTGCCATATATAAGTGTTCACCTTACGATCCATTATATGATAGAAGCATAAGACCTTGGCATGCACTTAACTGAAAGTATTCAACCTGCCTAGAGTCCGTCCTTGTCTAGCTTCTTTCCTCACCTGAGAAGATGGGTTTTCGTATTTAGCGGGGTTTTACCTTCTGGAAGCATAAGGACCTTGGCATGCACTTAACTCAGAGTATCCAACCAGTCTTGAGTCCTTCCTTGTTCTAACTTCTTTCCTCAATTGGGAAAACACTGCCATATAATGGTTTTTTCATATTACTTGTGATTTTAAGTTTTGGAAGCATAAGGGGCTTGGTGTGCACTTAACTCAGAATACCCAACCTGCTTAGAGTCCGTTCTTGTTCTATCTTCTTTCTTCAAGTGGGAAGACACTGCCACTTATGAGTGTTCACCTTAAGAGCATTTATAGGGGCGCCTGGGTGGCTCAGTGGGTTAAAGCCTCTGCCTTCGGATCAGGTCATGATCCCAGGGTCCTGGGATCGAGCCCCGCATCAGGCTCTCTGCTCAGCGGGGAGCCTGCTTCCTCCTCTCTCTCTTCCTGCTTCTCTGCTTAGTTGTGATTTCTCTCTGTCAAATAAATAAAATATTAAAAAAGAGCATTTATAAGTTTTGAAAGAATATGGGCATTGGCATGCACTTAAGTCAGAGTGTCCAACAAGCCTGATGTCCGTCCTTTGTCTAACTTCTTTCCTCAATAGGGAAAATATGGAAATATATAAGTGTTCGCCTTAAGAGACGTTATATGTTATAGAAGCAATAGGACTTAGTATAGTATCCAAACTACCTAGCATCTGTCCTTGTTCTCACTTCATTCTTCAAGTGGGGAAACACTGTCATATATGAGTGTTCGCTTTATGAGCGATTATACATTATGGAATCATAGGCTGCTTGGCGTGCACTTAACTCAGAGTAACCAACCTGCCTAGCATCTGTCCTTGTAACAAATTTCCTCAAATGGGAAAACACTGTTATTGAATGGATTTTCATATTAAGCGGGATTTTAAGTTTTAGAAGCATAAGGAATTTGGCTTGCAGTTAACTCAGTGTATCCAACCTGTCTAGCATCTGTCCTTGTAACATTTTTCCTCAACTGGGAAAACACTGCCATTTAACTGCTTTTCCTATTAAGCAGGATTTTACGTTTTCAAAGCATAAGGGCCTTGGCGTGCACTTAAATCAGAGTGTCCAACCTGCCTAGAGTCAGTCCTTGTTCTAACATCTTTCCTCAATTGGGAAAACTCTACCATTTAATGGGTTTTTGTATTAAGTGGAATTTTATGATTTGGAAACATAAGGACCTTGGCATGCACTTAACTCAGATTATCCAACCAGTCTGGAGTCCTTCTTTTTCTAATTTCTTTCCTCAGCTGGGAAAACACTGCCATTTAACAGGTTTTCGTATAAGCAGGATTTTAGGTTTTGGAATCATAAGGACCTTGGCGTGCACTTAACTCAAAGTATCCAACCTGCCTAGTGTCTGTCCTTGTTGTAACATATTTCCTCAACTGGGAAAGCACTGCTCCATATGAGTGTTAGCCGTAAGAGCAATTATGTGTTTTGGAAGCATAAGGGGCTTGGCGTGCACTTAATCAGAGTATCCAACCTGCTTAGAGTACAACCTTGTTCTAACTTCTTTCCTCAAGTGGGAATACACTGCCATTTATGAGTGTTCGCCTTAAGAACGTTTATACGTTTGGGAAGCAAAAGAGCCTTGGCGTGCACTTAACTCTGAGTATCCAACCAGCCTACGGTCCGTCCTTGTTCTAAATTCAATCCTCAACTAGGGGAACACTGCTGCATAAGAATGTTCGCCTTAAGAGCGGTTATATGATTTGGAATCATAGGGGCCTTGGTGTGTACTTAACTCAGAGTATCCAACCAGTCTGGAATCTGTCCTTGTTCTAACTTCGTTCCTCAATGGGGAAAACACTGTCATTTAGTGGGTTTTCGCATTAAGCGGGATTTTATTTTGGAAGCATAAGGAGCTTGGCGTGCACTTAACGGGGAAAACACTGTCATTTAATGGGTTTTCGTATTAAGCGGGAAAGGGTAATGTCATTTAATGGGTTTTCATATTAAGCGGGATTTTATGATTTGGAAGCATAAGGAGCTTGGCCTGCTCAGAGTCCGTCCTTGTTCTAACTTCTTTCTACAAGTGGGAATACACTGCCATTTGTGAGTGTTGGCTTTACGAGTGTTTATATTTTTGGAAGCATATGGGCCTTGGCGTTCACTTACGTCAGAGCGCCCATCCAGCCTGGAGTCCGTACTTGTTTTAAATTCGTTCCTCAATAGGGAAAACATTGCCATATATAAGTGTTCGCCTTAAGAGACATTATAGCTTTTAGAAGCATAAGGGCCTCGGTGTGAACTTAACTGAGATTATCCAGCCTGCTTAGCGTCCGTCCTTGTTCTAACTAAATTCCTCAACTGTGGAAACACTACCACAAGCTTTTATATTTTTTGGAATCATAGGGGCCTTGGAATTTACTTAACTCAGAGTATCCAACGTGCCTAGCACCTGTCCTTTTTGTACCATCTTTCCTCAAATGGGAAAATTCTGTAATTTAATGGGTTTTCGTTTTAAGTGGGATTTTAGGTTCTGGAAGCATAAGAGCCTTGGCTTGCACTTAAGTCAGAGTATCTAACCGGCCTAGCATCTGTCCTTGTTGTAACATCATTCCTCAAGTGGAAAACCCTGCCATTTGACGGGTTTTCATATTAAGCGGGATTTTAGCTTTTGGAAGCAATAGTGCCTTGGCGTGCACTTAAGACAGAGTATCCAAGCAGCTTGGAATCCGTTTTTGTTCTAACTTCTTTCCTCAAAAGGGAAAACATTGCCATATAAAAGTGTTCTCCTTAAGAGACATTATACATTTGTGAAGCATAAGTCCCTTGGCGTGCACTTAACTGAGAATATCCAACCTGCCTAGAGTCTGTCCTTGTTCTAACATCTTTCTTCAACTGGAAAAACACTGCCATTTAACAGGTTTTCGTACTAAGCGGGATTTTAGGTTTTGAAGCAATAGGGCCTTGGCGTGCACTTAAGTCAGAGTATCCAAGCAGCCTGGAATCCGTCTTTGTTCTAACTTCTTTCCTCAATAGGGAAAACATTTCTATATATAAGTGTTTGCCTTAAGAGCCATTATAAGTTTTAGAAACATAAAGGCCTTGACATGCACTTAACTGAGAGTATCCAACCTGCCTAGTGTTCGCCCTTTTTCTAAATTCATTTCTCAACTGGGGCAACACTGCCACATATGAGTGTTCGCCTTACTAGCGAGTATATGTTTTGGAAACATAAGGGCCTTGGCTTGCACTTAACTCAGATTATCTAACCGGTCTAGCATCTGCCCTTGTTGTAACACCTTTCCTCAATTGGGAAACCACTTCCATTTAAGGGGTTTTCATATTAAGCGGGATTTTATATTTTGGAAGCATAAGGGACTTGGCGTGCACTTTACTCAGAGTATCCAACCTGCCTAGCGTTTGTCCTTGTTGTAACATCTTTCCTCAACTTGGAAAACACTGCCCCATATGAGTATTAGCCGTATGAGCGATTATGTGTCTTGGAAGCATAAGGGGCTTGGCGTGCACTTAATTCAGAGTATCCAACCTGCCTATGGCCCATCCTTGTCCTAACTTCTTTTCTAAACCGGGAAAACTCTGCCACATATGAGTGTTAGCTGTAAGAGTGATTATATATTTTGGAAGCATAAGGGGCTTGGCGTGCACTTAAATCAAAGTGCCAAACCTGCATAGCGTCTGTCCCTGTTATAAACTCTTTCCTCAACTTGGAAAACACTGTCATTTAACGGGTTTTCGTATTAAGCGTGATTTGACATTTTGGAAGCATAAGGGCCTTGGCATGCACTGAACTCAGTGTATCCAACCTGCTAGTGTCTGTCTTTGTTGAACATCTTTCCTCTACTGGGAAAACACTGCCCCATATTAGTGTTAGCCATTAGAGTGATAATGTGTTTTGGAAGCATAAGGGGCTTGGCGTGCACTTAACTAAGAGTATCCAACCTGTTTAGAGTCCAACATTGTTCTAACTTGTTTCCTCAAGTGGGAATACACTGCCATTTATGAGTGCTTGCCTTAAGAGCATTTATAGGTTTTGGAAGCATAAGAGCCTTGGCATGCACTTAACTCAGAGTATCCAAACAGGCTAGAGTCCGTCCTTTTTCTAACTTCAATCCTCAACTGGGGAAACATAGCCACATATGAGTGTTCACCTTAAGCTCGATTATATGTTTGGGAATCATACGGGCCTTGGTGTGCACTTAACTCAGAGCATTCAACCTGCCTAGCGTCTCACCTTGTTGTACTATCTTTCTTCAAATGAGAAAACACTGTCATTGAATGGGTTTTCGAATTAAGCAGGATGTTATATTTTGGAAGCATAAGGACATATGCTTGCACTTAACTCAGAATATCCAAATTGTCTAGCATCTGTCCTTGTTGTAACATCGTTCCTCAACTGGTAAAACACTGCCATTTAACGGGTTTTCATATTAAGCATGATTTTATATATTGTAGGCATAAGGGCCTTGGTGTGCACATAACTCTGAGTATCCAACTTGTCTAGCGCCTGTCCTCATTGTACCGTCTTACCTCAAATGGGAAAACTCTGTCATTTAATGGGTTTCCGTATTAAGCGGGATTTTAGGTTTTGGAAGCACAAGAGCCTTGGCTTGCACTTAACTCAGAGTATCTAACCTGCCTAGCGTCTGTCCTTGTTGTAACATCTTTCCTCAACTGGGAAAACACGTCCATTTGATGGGTTTTCGTATTAAGCGGGATTTTAGCTTTTGTAAGCATAAGGGCCTTGGCGTGCACTTAACTCAGTTTATCCAACCTTCTTAGCGTCTGTCCTTGATATAACATCTTTCCTCAATGGGGAAAACACTGCCCCAAAAGAGTGTAAGCCATAAGAGCAATTATGTGTTTTGGAAGCATAAGGTGCTTGGTGTGCATTTAACTCAGATTATCCAACCTGCTTAGAGTGAACCTTGTTCTAACTTCTTTCCTCAAGTGGGAATACACTGCCATTTATGAGTGTTTGCCTTAAGAGCATTTATAAGTTTTGGATGCATAAGAACCTTGGCATGCACTTAACTCAGAGTATCCTACCAGCGTAGAGTCCGTCCTTGTTCTAAATTCAATCCTCAACTGGGGAAACACTGCCACATATGAGTGTTAGCCTTAAGGGCGATTATAAGCTTTGGAATCATAGGGGCCTTGGCACGCACTTAGTCAGAGTATCCAACCTGACTAGAGTTCCTCCTTGTTCTAACTTCTTTTCTCAACTGGGAAAACACTGCCATTTACCGGTTTTTCATATTAAGCGTGATTTTACGTTTTAGAAGCTTAAGGGTCTTGGCGTGCACTTAAGTCACAGTATCCAACCAGCCTGGAGTCCATCCTTGTTCTAACTTTTTTTTCTCAACAGGGAAAACTCTGCCCCATATGAGTATTAGCCATAAGAGCAATTATAGTTTTTGGAAGCATAATGGGCTTAGCTCACTTAACTCAGAGTATCCAACCAGCCTAGAAACCGTCCTTCTTCTAACTTCTTTCCTCAATACCGAAAACACTGTCGTATATAAGTGTTAGCCTTAGGAGCCATAATACGTTTTAGAAGCATAAGGGCCTTGGCGTGCACTTAACTCAGAGTATCCAACCTCCCTGCATCTGTCCTTGTCTATCTTCCTTCTTTAACTGGGAAAACACTGCCACTTAATGGGTTTTTTATTTAAGCCAGATTATACGTTTTGGAAGCATAAGGGAATTGGTGTGCACTTAACTCAGAATATGTAACTAGCGTCTGTCCTTGTTGTAACATCTTTCCTCAACCAGGGAAACACTGCCATTTAACGTGTTTTCCCATTAAGCAGGATTTAAGGTTTGGAAGCATAAGGGCCTTGGCGTGCATTTAACTCAGTGTATCCAACCTGCGTAGAGTCCGTTGTTGTTCTAATTACTTTTCTCAACAGGGAAAACTCTGCCACATATGAGTGTTAGCCATAAGTGGGATTATATGTTTTGGAATCATAAGGGCCTTGCCGTGAACTTAACTCAGAGCATCCAACTTGCCTAGTGTCTGCCCATGTTGTAATATTTTTCTTCAATTGGGAAAACACTGCCCCATATGAGTGTTAGCCACAAGAGCAATTATAGCTTTTGGAAGCATTAGGGTCTTAGCGTGCACTTAACTCAGAGTATCCTAACAGCCTGGAGTCTATCCATGTTCTAACCTCTTTCAACAATAAGGAAAACACTGCCATATATAAGTGTTCAACTTAAGAGATATTATACGTTTTAGAAGCATAAGGGCCTTGGCGTGCACTTAACTCCGAGTATCCAACCTGCCTAGCATCCGTCCTTGTTCTAACTTCATTACTGAACTGGGGAAACACTGCCACATATGAGCGTTTGCCTTACAAGCGATTATATATTTTGGAATCATAAGGGCCTTGGCGTGCACTTAAATCTGAGTATCCAACTTGCCTAGCACCTGTCCTTGTTGTACCGTCTTACCTCAAATGGGAAAACTCGGTCATTTAATGGGTTTCCGTATTAAGCGTGATTTTAGGTTTTGGAAGCATAAGGGCCTTGGCTTGCACTTAACTCAGAGTATCTAACCTGCCTAGCGTCTGTCCTTGTTGTAACATCTTTCCTCAACTGGGAAAACACGACTATTTGATGGCTTTTCTTATTAAGCGGGATTTTAGCTTTTGTAAGCATAAGGGCCTTGGCGTGCACTTAACTCAGAATATCTAACCTGCCTAGCGTTTGTCCTTGTTGTAACTTCTTTCCTCAACTGGAAAAACACTGCCATTTAACGTGTTTTCGTATTAAGCAGGATTTTATATTTTGGAAGCATAAGGGCCTTGCGGTGCACTTAATTCAGATTATCCAACCTTCCTAGAGTCCAAACTTGTTCAAACTTCTTTCCACATGTGGGACTACACAGTCATTTATGAGTGTTCGCCTTAAGATCATTTATACGTTTTGGATGCATCAGGGCCTTGGGGTGCACTTCATTCAGATTATCCAACCAGCCTGGAGTCCGTCCTGTTTCTCAATTCTTTCCTCAATAGGGAAAACACTGCCATATATAAGTGTTCACTTTAAGAGCCATTATAAGTTTTAGAAGCATAAGGGCCTTGGCGTGCACTTAACTCAGAGTATCCAACCTGCCTAACACCCGTCCTTATTCTTACTTCTTTCCTCAACTGGGAAAACACTGCCATTTATTGTGTTTTCATTTTAAGCGGTATTATAAGTTTTGGAAGCACAAGGGCTTTGGTGTTAACTTATCTCAGAGTATTCAACCTGCTTCGAGTCTGTCCTTGTTCTAAATTCTTTTCTCAAATGGGAAAAATTTTCCCTATATGAGTGCTAGCTGCAAGAGCGATTATAGGTTTTGGAAGCATAAGAGCCTTGGCGTGCACTTAACTCAGAGTATCTAACCAGCCAAGTGTCTGTCCTTGTCTAATTTCATTCCTCAACTGGGGCAACAATGCCGCATATGAGTGTTCACCTTTAGAGCGATTATAAATAGTCGAATCACAGCACCTTGGCGTGCACTTAACTCAGAGTATTCAACCTGCCTAACGTCCATCCTTGTTCTAAATTCTTTCTTCATCTGGGAAAACACTGCCATTAAAAAGGTATTTGTTTTAAGAGGGATTATATCTTTTGGAAGTATTAGGGCCTTGGCGTGCACTTAACTCAGAATATCTAACCTGCTTAGAGTCCATTCTTGTTCTAATTTCTTTTCTCAGCCTAGAAAACTCGACCCCATATGAGTGTTAGCTGTAAGAGCGATTATAGATTTTGGAAGCACAAGGGACATGGAGTGCACTTATCTCAGTGTATCTAACCTGCCTAGCCTCTGTCCTTGTTGTAACATTTGTCCTCAACTGGGAAAACACTGCCATTTAATGGGTTCTTGTAATAAGTGGGATAATATATTTTGGAAGCATAAGGGCCTTGGTGTGCACTTAACTCAGAGTACCCACCCTGCCTAGAGTCCATCATTGCTCTAACTTCTTTTCTCAAACGGGAAATCTCCCCCATATGAGTGTTAGCCATAAGAGTGATTATATATTTTGGAAGCATAAGGGGCTTGGCGTGCACTTAACTCAGATCATCCAACATGCCTAGTGTCCGACCTTGTTCTAACTTCTTTCCTCAAGTGGGAATACCCTGCCATTTTTGAGTGTTTGCCTTAAGAACCATTATAGGTTTTAGAAGTATAAGGGACTCGGCGTGCCCTTAACTCAGAGTATCCAACCATCCTAGTTTCTGTCCTTGTTCTAACTTCATTCCTCAACTGGGGAAACACTGCCAATTTGAGTGTTTTCCTTAAGAGCCATTATAGGTTTTAGAAGCATAAGGGACTCGGCGTACCCTTAACTCAGAGTATTCAACCAGCCTGTAGTCCATCCTTCTTCTAACTTCTTTCCACAATAGGGAATACACTGCCATATATAAGTGTTCGCCTTTAGAGCCATTATACATTTTAGAAGCGTAAGGGCCTCGGCGTGCCCTTAAATCAGAGTATTCAACCTGCCTAGCGTCCGCCCTTGTTCTAACTTCATTCCTCAACTGGGACAACACTGCCACATATGAGAGTTCGTCTTAAGAGCGATTATAAGTTTTGGAATCATAGGCGCCTTGGCATTCACTAAACTCAGATGATCCAACGTGCCTAGTGTCCTCCGTGTTCTAACTTCTTTCCTCCACTGGGAAAACACTGCCATTTAATGGGTTTTCATTTTAAGTGGGTTTACACGTTTTGGAAGGATAAGGGCATCGGCGTGCACTTAACTCAGATTAGCCAACCTGCCTAGCGTCCGACCTTGTTCTATCATCATTCCACAACTGGGACCATACAGCCATATATGAGTGTTCGCCTTAAGCTCCATTATACATTTTGGAATCATAGGCGCCTTGGAATGCACTTAATTCAGAGTATTGAGCCTGCGTAGAGCCATCCTTGTTCTAACTTCTTTTTTCAACTGGAAAACTCTGCCCCATATGAGTTTTTGCTGTAAGAGCAATTGTAAGTTTTGGAAGCATAAGGGCTTTGGTGTGTACTTTTCTCAGAATATCCAACCTGCCTAGCGTCCCTCCTTGTTCTAACTTCTTTCCTCAACTCGGAAACACTGCCATTTAATGGGTTTCCGTATTAAGCGGGATTTTACGTTTTGGAAGCATTAGGGCCTTGGCGTGCACATAATTCAGAGTATCTAACCTGCTTAGAGTTTGTCCTAGTACTAACTAATTTTCTCAACAGGGAGAAATCTGCCACATATGAGTGTTAGCCATAAGAGCGATTATATGTTTTGGAAGCATAAGGGCCTTGGCGTGCACTTAACTCAGTGTATCCAACCTGCCTAGTGTCTTAAGAGCGTTTATATGTTTTGCAAGCATAAGGGACTCAGCGTGTCCTTAACTCAGAGTATTCAACCTGATAATAGCCCATCCTTGTACTAACTTCTTTTCTCAATCAGGAAAACTCTGCCCCATATGAGTGTTAGCCCTAAGAGTGATTATAAGTTTTGGAAAGCATAAGGGACTTCGTGCACTTAACTCAAGAGTATCTAACATGTCTTGCGTCTGTCCTTATTGTAACTTATTTCCTCAACTGGGAAAACACTGCCATTTAACAGGATTTCTTATTAAGCTTGATTTTATGTTTTGGAATCATAGGAGCCTTGGCATGCACTAAACTCAGAGTATCCAACCTGCCTAGCGTCCGACCTTGCTCTACCATCATTCCTCAACTGGGACAACACAGCCATATATGAGTGTTTGCCTTAAGAGTATTGATACGTTTTGGATGCATCAGGGCCTTGGCGTGCACTTAACTCAGAGTATCCAACCAGCCTGGAGTCCGTCCTTGATCTAACTTATTTCCTCAATAGGGAAAACACTGCCATATATTAGTGATCGCCTTAATAGCCCTTATAAGTTTTAGAAGCATAAGTGCCTTGGCGTGCACTTAACACAGAATATACAATGTGCCTAGCATAAGCCTTTGTTCTAACTTCATTCCTCAACTGGGGCAACACTGTCACAGATGAGTGTTCGCCTTAAAAGCGATTATACGTTTTGGATCATAAGTGCCTTAGCGTGCACTTAAGTCAGAATATCCAACCTACCTAGTGTCCGTCTGTGTTCTAACTACTTTACTCAACTGGGAAAACACTGCCATTTAATGGGTTTTCAATTTAAGCGGGTTATAACTTTTTGAAGAATAAGGGCCTTGGGGCGTGCACTTAACTCAGGATATCCAACCTGCTTAGAGTCCATCCTTGTTCTATCTTCTTTTCTCAGCCGGGAAAACTCTGCCCAATATGAGTGTTAGCATTAAGAGCGATTAAAAGTTTGGAAGCATAAGGGGCTTGGCCTGCACTTACCTCAGAGTATCCAACCTGATTAGAGTCCAACCTTGTTCTAACTTCTTTCCTCAAGTGGGAATACATTGCCATTTAAAAGTATTCGCCTTGAGAGCATTTATAAGTTTTGGAAGCAGAAGAGCCTTGGCGTGCACTTAGCTCAGAGTATCCAACCAGCCTAGAGTCTGTCCTTATTCTAACTTCTTTCCTCAAGTGGGTAAACATTGCCAAATATGAGCGTTCACCTTAAGAGCAAGTATAAGTTTTGGAATCATATGGGCTTTGGCGTGCATTTAAGTCAGATTGTCCAACCAGCCTGGTGTCTATCCTTGTTCTAACTTCTTTCCTCAACTGGGAAAACACTGCCTTTTAATGGGTTTTCGTATTAAGTGGGATTATATGTTTGTGAAGCATAATGGCCTTTGCATGCACTTAGCTCAGAGTATCCGACCTGCTTAGAGTCGAACCTTGTTCTTACTTCTATTATCAACTGGGAAACTCTGCCCCATAGGTGTGTTAGCCATAAGAGCGATAATAGATTTTGGAAGCAGAAGCGGCTTGGCGTGCACTTAACTCAGACTTTCCAGCCTGCCTAGTATCTTTAATTGTTGTAACATCTTTCCTCAACTGGGAAATCACTGCCATTTAATGGGTTTGCGTATTAAGAAGATTTTCACGTTTTGGAAGAATAAGGACCTTTGTTTGCACTTAACTCAGATTTTCCAACCTGCCTAGAGCCCGTCCTGGTTGTAACATCTTTCCTCAACTAGGAAAACACTGGCCCGAATGAGTGTTAGCCCTAAGAGTGATTATGTGTTTTGAAAGCATAAGCGGCTTGGCGTAAACTTAACTCAGAGTATCCAACCTACTTAGAGTCCAACCTTGTTCTAACTTCTTTCCTAAGTGTGAAAACCTTGCCATTTAATAGTATTCGCCTTGAGAGCATTTATAAGTTTTGGAAGTATAAGAGCCTTGGTGTGCACTTAGCTCAGAGTATCCAACCAGTCTAGAGTCCATCCTTGTTCTAACTTCAATCCACAAATGGGGAAACACTGTCAAATATGAGTGTTCGCCTTAAGAGCGACTCTATGTTTTGGAATCATAGGAGCATTGGCGTATACTTAACTCAGTGTATCCAACCTGGCTAGGGTCTGTTCTTGTTGTACCATCTTTCATCAAATGGGAAAACACTGTCATTTAACGGGTTTTCATATTAAGCGGGATTTTACGTTTTGGAAGCATAAGGGCCTTGGCTTGCACTTAATTCAGAGTATCTAACCTGCCTAGCATCTGCCCATGTTGTAACATCTTTCCTCAACTGGGAAAACACTGCCTCATATGAGTGTTAGCCGTAAGAGCGATTATTATGTTTTGAAGGCATAAGGGGCATGGCGTGCACTTATCTCAGAGTTTCCAACCTGCTTAGAGTCCATCCTTGTTCTAACTTGTTTTCTCAACTAAGAAAACTCTGCCCCATATGAATGTCAGCCATAAGAGTGATGATGTGTTTTGGAAGCATAAGGGTCTGGGCGTGCACTTAACTCAGAGGATGCAAACTGCTAAGAGTCCATCCTTGTTCTAACTTCTTTTCTCAACGGAGAAAACTCTGCCACATATGAGTGTCAGCCCTAAGAGCCAGTATATATTTTAGAAGCATAATAGACTTGGAGTGCAATTAACTCAGAGTATCCAACCTCCCTAGCATCTGTCCTTGTTGTAACATCTTTCCTCAACTGGGTAAACACTGCCATTTAACAGGTTATCATATCAAGCGGGATTTTCGTTCCGGAAGCTAAGGGGCTTGGAGTGCACTTAACTCAGAGTGTCCAACCTGCCTAGAGTCCGTCCTTGTTCTAACTTCTTTCGTCAGCTGGGAAAACACTGCCATTTAAAGGGTTTCGTATTAAGCGGGATTTTACATTTTGGAAGCATAAGGGTCTGGGCGTGGACTTAACTCCAAGGATCCAAACTGTTTAGAGTCCATCCTTGTTCTAACTTCTTTCCTCAACAGAGAAAACTCTGCAACATATGAGTGTTAGCCCTAAGAGTGATTATATGTTTGGAAGCATAAGGGGATTAGCATGCATTTAACTCAGAGTATCCAACCTGCCTAGCGTCTGTTCCTGTTCTAACATTTTCCTCAACTGGGAAATCATTGTCTTTTAATGGGTTTTTGTATTAAGTGGGATTCTATATTTGTGAAGCATAAGGTTCTTGGCGTGTACTTAACTCAGAATATCCAACCTGCTTAGAGTCTATCCTTGTTCTAACTTCTTCTCTCAACTGGGAAAGCACTGCCATTTAATGGGTTTTTGTATCAAGCGGGATTTTAAGTTTTGGAATCATAAAATTCTGGGCGTGCACTTAACTCTGAGGATCCAAACTGCTTATAGTCCATCCTTCTTCTAACTTCTTTTCTCAACAGAGAAAACACTGTCACATATGAGTGATAGCCATAAGAGCGATTATATGTTTTGGAAGCAAAAGTGGATTGGCGTTCACCGAACTCACTGTATCCAACCTGCAGATTCCGTCCTTGTTTTAACTTCTTCCCTTACCTGGGAAAACACTGCCATTTAATGGGTTTTTGTATAAAGCCGGATTTTACTGTTTGGAATCATACGGGGCTTGGTGTGCCCTTAAATCAGAGTGTCCTACCTGCTTAGAGTCCATCGTTGTTCTAACTTCTTTCCTCAAGCGGGAAACACTGCCATTTATGAGTGTTCGCCTTAAGAGCATTTATAAGTTTTGGAAGCGTAAGAGCTTGACATACACTTAACTGAGAGTATCCACCAGCCTAAGTCCATCATTGTTCTAACTTCAATCCTCAGCTGGGGAAACACTGCCACATATGAGTTTTGCCTGAAGAGCGATTATATGTTTTGGAATCATAGGGCATTGGTGTGCACTAACTCAGAGTATCCAACGAGCCTAGATTCCGTCCCTGTTGTAACATCTTTCCTCAACTGGGAAAACACTGCCATTTAACGGGATTTCTTATTAAGCGGGATTTTAGGTTTTGGAAGCATAAGGGCCTTGGCATGCACTTAACTCAGAGTATCCAACCTGCATAGCATCTGTCCTTATTGTAACATCCTTCCTCAACTGGGAAAACACTGCCCCATGTGAGTGTTAGCCGTAAGAGCGATTATGTGTTTTGGAAGCATAAGGGACTTGTTGTGCACTTAACTCAGAGTATCCAACCTGCTTAAAAACCAACGTTGTTCTAACTTCTTTCCTCAAGTGGGGAAACAATACCACGTATGAATGTTTGCCTTAGGAGTGATTATATGTTTTGGAATCATACGGCTATGGCATCCATTTAACTCAGAGTATCCAACCTGCTTAGCGTCCCTCTTTGTCCTAACTTCTTTCCTCAACTGGAAAAACACTGCCACTTAAGGGGTTTTCCTATTAAGTGGAATTATAAGTTTTGGAAGCATAAGGGCCTTGGCGTGCACTTAACTCAGTATCCAAACTGCTTAGATTCCATCCTTGATCTAACTTCTTTCTCAACCTGGAAATCTCTGCCCCATACGAGTGTTAGCCATAAAAATGATTATATGTTTTGGAAGCCTAAGAGGCTTGGCATGCACTTAACTCAGATTATCCAACCCGCTTAGAGTCCAACAGTGTTATAACTTCTTTCCTCAAGTGGGAATACACTGCCATTTATGAGTGTTCACCTTAAGAGTGTTTATTTGTTTTGGAAGGATAAGGGCTTTGGTTTGCACTTAAGTTAGAGTATCTTACCAGCCTGGAATCTGTTCTTGTTCTAATTTCTCTCCTCAATAGGGAAAACTTTGCCATATATAAGTGTTCACCTTAAGAGCCATATACTTTTTAGAACTGTAAGGGCCTCGACGTGCACTTAACTGAGTGTATCCACCTGCCTAGCATCTGTCCTTATTCTAAATTGATTCCTCACCTGGGGCATCACTGCCATATATATGTGTTCTCCTTACGAGAGATTATAAGTTTTGGAAGCAAAAGGGCCTTGGCTTGCACTTAGCAAAGAGTATCTAACCTGCCTCACCTCTGTCCTTTTTGTAACATCTTTCCTAAACTGGGAAAACACTGCCCCATATGAGTGTTAGCAATAAGAGCGATTATAGCTTTTGGAAGCATAAGAGCCTTTGTGTGCACTTAACAGAGAGTATCCAACCAGTCTGGAGTCCGTCCATGTTCTAACTTCTTTCCTCAACAGGGAAAACACTGCCATTTAATGGGTTTTCATATTAAGCGGGATTTTACGTTTTGGAAGCATAAGGGGCTTGGTGTGAACTTAACTCAGAGTATCCACCTGCTTAGATTCCGTCCTTGTTCTAACTTCTTTCTTCAAGTGGGAATACACTGCCATTTATGAGTGTTCGCCTTAAGTGTGTTTATATATTTTGGAAGCATATGGGCCTTGGCGTGCACTTAAGTCAGAGTGTTCAACCAGCCTGGAGTCCGTCCTTGTTCTAACTTCTTTCCTCAATAGGGAAAACATTGCCATATATAAGTTTTTGCCTTAAGCCATTATATGTTTTAGAAGCATAAGGGCCTCGGTGTGCACTTAACTGAGTGTATCGAACTTGCCTAGCATCCGTCATTGTTCTAACCTCATTTCTCCACTGGGAAAACACTGCCACATATGAGTGTTCACCTTACAAGTGATTATATCTTTTGAATCCATAGGGGTATTGGAGTGCACTTAGCTCAGAGTATATAACCTGCCTGTCCTTGTTGTAACATCTTTCCTCAACTGGGAAAACACTGCCCCATCTGAGTGTTAGCTGTAAGATCGATTATGTGTTTTGGAAGCATAAGGGGTTTGGCGTACACTTAACTCAGAGTATCCAACCTGCTTAGTGTCCAACCTTGTTCTAACTTCTTTCCTCAAGTGGGAAAACACTGCCATTTAATGGGTTTTCGTATTAAGCGTGATTATATGTTTGTGAAGCAAAGGGGCCTTGGCGTGCACATAACTCAGAGGATCCAACCTGCTTAGAGTTGATTCTTACTGTAATTTCTTTTCTCATTCGGGAAAACTCTGCCCCATATGAGTGTTAGCCGTAAGAGCGATTATAGGTTTTGGAAGGATAAGGGGTTGGCGTACACTTCACTCAGAGTATCGAACCTGCGTAGCATCTGTCCTTGTTCTAACTTCTTTCTTCAACTGAGAAAACACTGCCATTAAATGGGTTTTCGTATTTAGCTGGGTTTTATGTTTTGGAAGCAAAAGTTCTTTGCCGTACACTTAACATAGAGTATCTAACCTGCTTAGAGTCCATCCTTATTCTAACTTCTTTTGTCAACCTCGAAATCTCTGCCCCAATATGAGTGTTAGTTATAAGTGCAATTATAGTTGTTGGAAGGATAAGGGGCTTGGCACACACTTAAATCAGAGTATCCAACCTGACTAGAGACCGTCCTTTTTCTAACTTCTTTCTTCAAGTGGGAATAACTGCCATTTAATAGGTTTTCATTTTAAGCAGGATTTTACATTTTGGACGCATAAGGGCCTTGGTGTACACTTAACTCAGAGTATCCAACCTGCTTAGAGTCCATCCTTGTTCTAACTTCTTTTCTCAACCATGAGAACTCTGCCCCATTCAAGTGTTTGCCATAAGAGCGATTATATATTTTGGAAGTATAAGCGCTTTGCCATGAAATTAACTCAGAGTATCCAACCTGCCTAGCATCTGTCCTTGTTGTAACATCTTTCCTCAAGTTGGAAAACACTGCCCCATATGAGTGTTAGCCATAAGAGTGATTATAGCTTTTGGAATCATAAGGGCCTTGGCGTGAACTTAACTCAGAATATCCAACCTGCACATAGTCCATCCTTATTCTAACTTCTTTTCTCAACCAGGAAAACTCTACCCCACAGCAGTGTTAGCCATAAGAGCGATGATAGGTTATGGAAGCATAAGGGCTTTGGACTGCACGTAACTCAGAGTATCAAACCAGGATGGAGTCATCCTTCTTCTAAATTCTTTCCTCAGTAGGGAAATCACAGCCATATATAAGTGTTACCCTTAAGAGCCATTATATGATTTAGGAGCATACGGGTCTCGGCATGCCCTTAACTGAGAGTATCGAACCTGCCTAGCGTCCATTCTTGTTCTAACTTCATTCCTCAACTGGGGAAACACTGTCACATATGAGTGTTCGCCTTACGAGTGATTATACATTTTCAAATCATAGGGGCTTTGGGCGTGCTATTAACTCAGAGTATCCAACCTGCTTAGAGTCCATCCTTGTTCTAACTTCTTTTCTCAAACGGGAAAACTGTGCCCCATAGAAGTGTTAGCCATAAGAGCGATTATATGTTTTGGAAGCATAAGGGCTTTGCCATGCACTTATCTCAGAGTATCCAACCTGCCTAGCATATTTCCTTGTTGTAACATCTTTCCTCAACTGGGAAAACACTGCCATTTAACAGGTTTTCGTATTAAGCAGAATATTAAGTTTTGGAAGCATAAGGGCCTTGGCGGCACTTAACTCAGAGTATCCAACCTGCCTAGCGTCTGTCCTTGTTGTAACATCTTTCTTCAACAGGGAAAACACTGCCCCATATGAGTGTTAGCTGTAAGAGCGATTATTATGTTTTGAAGGCATAAGGGGCATGGCGTGCACTTAACTGAGTATCCAACCTGGTTAGAGTCCATCCTTGTTCTAACTTCTTTCTCAACAGGGAAAACTCTCCCCCATATGAGTGATAGCTGTAAAAACAATTATATGTTTTGGAAGCATAAGAGGCTTGGCGTGCACTTAACTCAGAGTATCCCACCTGCTTAGAGTACATCCTTTTTCTAACTTCTTTCATCAAGTGGGAATACACTGCCATTTATGAATGTTCGCCTTAAGAGCATTTATACATTTTGGAAGCATAAGAGCTTTGGCATGCACTTAACTCAGAATATCCAAACTGCTTAGCGTCCAACCTTGTTCTAACTTCTTTCCTCAACTGTGAAAATACTGTCATATATAAGTGTTCACCTTAAGAGCCATTATAAGTTTTAGAAGTCTAAGGGCCTCAGCATGCACTTAACTCACAGCATCCAACCTACCTAGCGTCCGTCCTTGTTCTAACTTCATTCATCAAATGGGGAAACATTGCTACATATGAGTGTTCGCCTTAGGAGCGATTATATATTTTGGATTCATAGGGGCATTGGCATGCACTTAATTCAGAGTATCCTACCTGCCTAGTGTCTGTCCTTGTTGTAACATATTTCCACAAGGGGGAAAACACTTTCATTTAACGGGTTTTCGTATTAAGCGGGATTTTATGTTTTGGAAGTTTAAGGACATTGGCTTGCACTTAACTCAGAGTATCCAACCTGCCTAGTACCTGTCCTTGTTGTAATATCTTTTCTCAACTTGGAAAACACAGCCATTTATCGGGTTTTCATATTAAGCGGGATTTTATGTTTTAGAAACATAAAGGCCTTGGCGTGCACTTTTCTCAGAGTATTCAACCTGCCTAGCATCTGTCCTTGTTGTAACATCATTCCTCAAATGGGAAAACACTAACCCATATGAGTGTTAGCCGTAAGAGCGATTATGTGTTTTGGAAGCATAATGGGCTTGGCATGCACTTACCTCAGAGTAGCCAACCTGCTTAGAGTCCAACCTTGTTCTCACTTCTTTCCTAAAGTGGGAAGACACTGCCATTTAAGAGCATTCACCTTAAAAAATTTATACATTTTGGATGCATAATAAACTCGGCGTGCACTTAGCTCAGAGTATCCAACCAGCCTAGAGTCCATCCTGTTCTAATTCAATCCTCAACTGGGGAAACATTGCCACATATGAATGTTTGCCTTAAGAGCGATTATATGATTTGGAATGATAGGGGCCTTGGCGTGCAATTAACTCAGAGTATCTAACATACCTAGCGTCTTTCCTTGTTGTAACATTTTTACTCAAATGGGAAAACATGCCATTTAACGGGTTTTCGTGTTAAGCCTGATTTTAAGTTTTGGAAGCATAAGGGGATTGGCTTGCACTTAAGTCAGAGTGCCCGAAAATCCTGGTGTCTGTCCTTGTTCTTACTTCGTTCCTCAATAGGGAAAACATTGCCATATATAAACGTTCGCCTTAAGAGTCATTCCACGTTTTAGTAGCATAAGAGCCTCAACGTGCACGTAACTCAGAGTATCCAACCTGCCTAGTGTCTGTCCTTGTTGTAACATCTTTCATCAACTGGAGAAACACGGATATTTGACGGGTTATCGTATTAAGCGGGATTTTAGGTTTTGGAAACATAAGGGCCTTGGCACGCACTTAACTCAGAGTGTCCAACCTTCATAGAGTCTGTACTTGTTGTAATACCTTTCCTCAATGGGAAAACACTGCCCCACATGAATGTAAGTCGTAAGATTGATTATGTGTTTTGGAAGAATTAGGGCCTTGGCGTTCACTTATCTCAGATTATCCAACCTGCTTAGAGTCCAACCTTGTTCTAACTTCTTTCCTTAAGTGGGAATACACTGCTATTTATGAGTGTTCGCCTTTAGAGGGATTATACGTTTTGGATGCATAACAACCTTGGCATGCACTTAACTCAGAGTATCCAACCAGCCTAGAGTCCGTCCTTGTCTAAATTCAATCAAACTGGGCAAACACTGCCACATATGAGTGTTTGCCTTAAGAGCAATTTTATGATTTGTAATGATAAGGGCCTTGACGTGCACTTAGTGCACTTATCCAACCAGTCTGGAATCCGTCCTTGTTCTAACTTCTTTCCTCCACAGGGAAAACACTGCCATTTAATGAGTTTTTGTATTAAGCGGGATTTTACGTTTTGAGAGCATAAGGGGCTTGGTGCACTTAGATCAGAATATCCAACCTTCTTAGAGTCTGTCCTTGCTCTAACATCTTTCTTAAAGTGGGAATACACTGCCATTTGTGAGTGTTCAGCTTAAGAGTGTTTATGCGTTTTGGAAGCATAAGGGCCTTGGCATGCACTTAAGTCAGAGTGTCCAACCAGCCTGGAGTCTGTCTTTGTTCTAACTTCTCTCCTCAATAGGGAAAACATTGCCATATAAAAGTGTTCACCTTAAGAGCCATTATAGGTTTTAGAAGCATCAGGGCCTCGGCTTGCACTTAACTGAGAGTATGGAACCTACAGAGCATCTGTACTTGTTCTAACTTCATTCCTCAACTGGGGAAACACTACCACATATGAGTGTTCATCTTGCGAGTGATTATACATTTTGGAATCATAGGGGCCTTGGCGTGCACTTAACACAAAGTATCCAACCTGCCTAGCATCTGTCCTTGTTGTAACATCTTTCTTCAACTGGGAAAACACTGCCCCATATGAGTGTTAGCCATAAGAGCGATTATAGCTTTTGGAAGAAACAGGGACTTGGTGTTCACGTAACACAGAGTATCCAACCTGCAAAGAGTCCATCCTTATTCTAACTTCTTTTCTCAAATGGGAATACTCTGCCCCATAAGAGTTTTAGCTGTAAGAGTGATTATATGTTTTGGAAGCAAAAGAGGCTTGGCGTGCACTGAACTCAGAGTATACAACCTGTCTAGGGAACATCCATTTTCTAACTTCTTTCCTCACCTGGGTAATCACTGTCATTTAATGCGTTTTCGTATTAAGTGTGATTTTATATTTTGGAAGCATAAGGGACTGGGCGTGAACTTAAATCAGAGGATCCAAACTGCTTAGAGTCCATCCTTGTCTAACATCTTTTATCAACCAGGAAAACTCTGCCCCATATGAATGCTAGCCATAAGAGTGATTATAGGTTTCATAAGTATAAGGGGCTTGGCGTGCAAACTCAGAATATCCAACCTGCAAAGCGTCCGTCCTTCTTGTAACATCTTTCCTCAACTGGGAAAACAGTGTTATTTAACGGGTTTTCGTATGAAGCGGGATTTCAAGTTTTTGAAGCATAAGTGCCTTGCCGTGCATTTAACTCAGACTATCCAACCTACTTAGAGTCCATCCTTAATCTACATTCTTTAATCAACTTGGAAAACTCTGCCCCATATGAGTGTTAGCCGTAAGAGCGATTATATGTTTTGGAAGCACAAAGGCCTTGTCGTGCACTTAACTCAGAGTACCGAACCTTCCTAGTGTCTGTCCTTTTTGTAACATCTTTCCTCAACTGGGAAAAAACTGCCATTTAATGGGTGTTCATATTAAGTGGCATTTTACATTTTCAAAGCATAAGGGTCTTATGCTTAACTTAGAGGATCCAAACTGTATAGAGCCCATGCTTGCTCTAACTTCTTTCTCAACAAGGAAAACTGTGCCCAATATGAGTGTTACATTAAGAGCGATTATAGGTTGTGGAAGCATAAGGAGCTTGGCGTGCACTTAATTCAGAGTATCCAACCTGCCTAGCGTCCCTCCTTGTTCAAACTTCTTTCCTCAATTGGGAAAACACTGCCATTTATCGGATTTTCCTGTTAAGCAGCATTTTAAGTTTTGGAAAAATAAGGGGCTTGGCGTGCACTTAACTCAGAGTGTCCAACCTGCCTATCATCTGTCCTTGTTGTAAGATCATTCCTCAAATGGGAAAACACTGCCCCATATGAGTGTTAGCCGTAAGAGCGATTATGTGTTTTGGAAGCATAATGGGCTTGGCGTGCACTTAACTCAGAGTATCCAACCTGCTTAGAGTTCAACCTTGTTCTAACTTCTTTACTCAAGTGGGAATACACTGCCATTTATGAGTGTTCGTCTTTAGAGCATTGATATGTTTTGGAAGCATATGGGCCTTGGGGTGCACTTAAGTCAGAGTGTCCAACCAGCATGGAGTCCGTCCTTATTCTAACTGCTTTCCTCAATAGGGAAGACATTGCCATATATAAGTGTTCGCCTTAAAGCTGTTTTACTTTTTAGAAACATAAGTACCCCGGCGTGAACTTAACTTAGAGTGTCGAACTTGCCTAGCATTCGTCCTTGTTCTAACTTCATTCCTCAACTGTGGAAACACTGCCACATATTATTGTTCACCTTATGAGCTATTATACATTTTGGAATCATATGGGCCTTGGCGTGCACTTAACTAATATAATCCAACATGCCTAGTGCCTATCCTTGTTGTACCATCTTTCCTCAAATTGGAAAACACTGTCATTTAACGGGTTTCCATATTAAGTGGGATTTTTCGTTTTGGAAGCATAAGGACATTGACTTACACTTAACTCAGAGCATCTAATCTGCCTAGGGTCTGTCCTTGTTGTAACATCTTTCCTCATCTGGGAAAACACTGCCATTTAACGGGTTTTCGTATTAAGTCGGATTTTAGATTTTGGAAGCATAATGGCCTTGGCATGGAATTAACTCAGAGTATCCAACCGGCTTAGCGACTGTCCTTGCTGTATCATCTTTCCTCAACTGGGAAAACACTGCCCCATATGAGTGTTAGCCGTAAGAGCGATTATGTGTTTGGAAGCATAAGTGGCTGACCTGCACTTAACTCAGAGTATCCAACCTGCTTAGAGTCCAACCTTGTTCTGACTTCTTTCCTCAAGTGGGAATACACTGCCATTTAGTTATGTTCGCCTTAAGAGCATTTATATGTTTTGGAAACATAAGAGCCTTGGCATGCACTTAACTCAGAGTATCCAACCAGCCTAGTGTCCATCCTTGTTCTAATTCAATCCTCAACTGGGGAAACAATGCCACATAGGACTGTTTGCCTTAAGAGCGATTATATGATTTGGAATCATAGGGGTCTTGTCGTCAACTTAAGTCAGAGTATCCAACCAGTCTGGAATCCATCCATGTCCTAACTTCTTTCCTCAACTGTGGAAACACTGCCATTTAATGGGTTTTCATATTAAGCGGGATTTTACATTTTGGAAGCATAAGGGACTTTGCGTGCACTTAACTCAGAGTATCCATCCTGCTTAGAGTCCATCCTTGTTCTAACTTCTTTCTTCAAGTGGGAATACATTGCCATTTATGAGAGTTCGCTTTTAGAGCATTTATATGTTTTGGAGGCATATGGGCCTTGGCAACCTCTTACGTCAGAGTGTCCAACAAGCCTGGAGTCTGTCCTTTTTCAAACTTCGTTCCTCAATAAAGAAAACATTGCCATATATAAGTGTTCACCTTAAGAGCCATTATACATTTTAGAAGCATAAGGGCCTCAGCGTGTACTTAACTGAGATTATAGAACATGCCTAGCGACTGTCCATGTTCTATCTTCATTCCTCAACTGGGGAAACACTACCACATATGAGTGTTCGCCTTGTGACTGATTATATATTTTGGAATCATAGGGGCTGAGGCGTGCACTTAATTCAGTGTATCTAACCTACCTAGCGTCTGGCCTTGTAACGTCTTTCCTAAACCGGGAAAACACTGCCATTTAATGGGTTTTCGTACTAAGCGGGATTTTAGGTTTTGGAAGCATAAGGGCCTTGGCGTGCACTTAACTCAGAGTATCCAACCTGCCATACATCTGCCCTTGTTGTAAAATCTTTCATCAACTGGGAAATCACTGCCATTTAACGGGTTTTCATATTAAGCGGTATTTTAATTTTGGAAGCATAAGGGCATTGGCATGCACTTAACTCAGAGTATCCAAACTGCTGAGAGTCCATCCTTGTTCTAACTTGTTTTCTCAACTGGGAAAACTTTGCCCCATACAAGTGTTAGCCATATGAGGGATTATATGTTTTGGAAGCATAAGGGCCTTGCTGTGCACTTAACTCAGAGTATCCAACCTGCTTAGCATCTGTCCTTGTTATAACATCCTTCCTCGAGTGGGAAAACACTGCCCCATATGAGTGTTTTCCGTAAAAGAGATTATACGTTTTGGAAGCATAAGGGGCTTGGCGTGCACTTAACTCAGTGTATACAACCTGTTTAGCATCCCTCTATGTTCTAACTTCTTTCCTCAACTGGGAAAACACTGCCATTTAATGGGTTTTTGTATTAAGCGGGATTTTACGTTTTGGAAGGATAATTGTCTGGGCGTTCACTTAACTCAGAGGATCCAAAGCGCTTAGAGTCCATCTTTGTTCTAACTTTTTTTCTCAACTGTGAACATTCTGCCCCATATGAGTGTTAGCCATAAGAGCGATTATGTTTTGTTAGTATAAGGGCCTTGCTGTGCACTTAATTCAGAGTATCCAAACTGCCTAGTGTCTGTCCTTGTTGTAACTTCTTTAATCAACTGAGAAAACACTGTCCCATATGAGTGTTAGCCGTAAGAGTGATTATAGCTTTTGGAAGCCTTGGCGTGAACTTAACTCAGAGTATTCAACCTGTGTAGACTCCATCCATATTCCAACTTCCTCCCTCAGTAGGCAAAATCTGTCATATATAAGTGTTAACCTTAAGAGCCACTATGCGATTTAGAAGGATAACGTCCTTGGCATGCACTGAACTGAGAGTATCCAACCTGCCAAGCGTCGGACCTTGTTCTAACTTCATTCCCCAACTGGGGAAACACTGCCACATATGAGTATTCGCCTTACAAGTGATTATATATTTTGGATACATAGGGGCATTGGTGTGCACTTAACTCAGAGTTTCCAACCTGCATAGTGTCTTTCCTTATTGTAAAATCTTTCCTCTGCTGGGAAAACACTGTCATTTAACGGGTTTTCCTTTTACGCAGGATTTTAATTTTTGGAAGCATAAGTGTCTCGCTTGCACTTAACTCAGGGTATCTAAACTGCCTAGCGTCTGTCCTTGATGTAACTTCTTTCCTTAACGGGGAAAACACTGCCATTAAAAGGGTATTCCTAGAAGCGGGATTTTACACTTTGGAAGCATAAGGGCCTTGGCGTGCACTTAACTGAGAGTATCCAAACTGCTTAGATTCCAACCTTGTTCTTATTTCTTTCCTCAAGTGGGAAAACACTGCCATTTGTGAGTGTTCATCTGAAGAGAGTTTATACTTTCTGGAAGCATGAGAGCCTTGGGGTGCACTTAAATCAGAGCATCCAACGAGCCTAGAAACTGTCCTTGTTCTAAGTTCTTTTCTCAACCGGGAAAACACTGTCATTTAACGGGTTTTCATAATAAGAGGGATTATATGTTTTGGAAGCATAAGGTCTTTGCTTGCACTTAACTCAGAGTATCTAACCTGCCTAGCGTCTGTCCGTGTTATAACATCTTTCCTCAACTGGGAAAACACTTCCATTTAACGGGTTTTCGTATTAAGCGGAATTTTCCATTTTGGAAGCATAAGAGCCTTGGCGTGCACGTATCTCAGAGGATCCAATGTGCCTAGTGTCTGTCCTTGTTGTAAATCTTTCTGCAACTGGGAAAACACTGCCGCATATGAGTGTTAGCCATAAGAGCGATTATAGCTTTGGGAAGCATATGGGCCTTGGTGTGCACTTAAATCAGAGTATCCAACCTGCTTAGAGTTCAACCTTGTTCTAACTTCTTTCCTCAAGTGGGAAAACACTGCCATTTATGAGTGTTCACCTGAAGACTGTTAATACTTTTTGGAAGCATAAGAGCCTTGGCGTGCACTGAAATCAGAGCATCCAACCAGCCTAGAATCCGTCCTTGTTCTAAATTCTTTTCTCAACTGGGAAAACTCTGCCCCATATGAGTGTTAGCCATAAGAGCAATTATAGGTTTTGGAAGCATAAGGGTCTTGGTGTGCACTTAACTCAGAGTATCCAACCTGTCTAGCATCTCTCCTTGTTGTAACATCTTTCCTCAACAGGGAAAACACTGCCATTTAACGGCTTTTCGTATTAAAAGGGATTTTACACTTTGGATGCATAAGGACCTTGGCGTGCACTTAACTGAGAGCATAGATCCTGCCTAGGATCTGTCCTTGTTCTAAATTCATTCCTCAATTGGGAAAACAATGCCACATATGAATGTTCGCCATATGAGCAATTACGTTTTGGAATCATAGGGGTCTTTGTGTGTACTTAATTCAGATTATCCAACCTGTCTAATGTCCCTCCTTGTTCAAACTTCTTTCCTCAACTGTTAAAACACTGCCATTTAATGAGTTTTCGTATTAAGTGGGATTTTACGCTTTGGAAGCATAAGGGTCTGGGCTTGAACTTAACTCAGAGGATCTAAGCTGCCTAGCGTCCGTCCTTGTTCTAACATCTTTCCTCCACAGAGAAAACTCTGCCACATATGAGTGTTAGCCCTAAGAGTGAATATATGTTTTGGAAGCATAGGGGTTTAGTGTGCACTTAACTCAGTGTATCCAAACAGTCTAGCGTTTGTCTTGTTCTAGCATCTTTCCTCAACTGGGAAAACTCTGCATTTTAATAGGCTTTCGTATTAAGTCGGATTATATGTTTGTGAAGCATACGGGCCCTGGAGTGCACTTAACTCAGAGTATCCAACCTGCCTACCGAATGTCCTTGTTGTAACATCTTTCCTCAACAGGGAAAACATGGTCACTTAACGGGTTTTCGTATTAAGTGGTATTTTACGTTTTGGAAGCATAAGGGGCTTGGCATGCACTTAACTCAGAGTATACAACCTGCTTAGAATCTGTCCTTGTTCTAACTTCTTTCTTCAAGTGGGAATACCCTGCCATTTATGAGTGTTCACCTTAAGAACGCTTTATATATTTTGGAAGCATATGGGCCTTGGCGTGTAATTATGTCAGAGTGTCCAACCAGCCTGGAGTCTGTCCTTGTTCTAACTTCTTTCCTCAACAGGGAAACATTGCCATATATAAGTTTTCACCCTAAGAGACATTATAGGTTTTAGAAGAATAAGGGCCTCTGCATGCACTTAACTGAGAGTATCCAACGTGCCTAGTGTCTCTCCTTGTTGTTACATCTTTCATCAACTGGGACAACACTGGACCATATGAGTGTTAGCCTTAAGAGCGATTATAGCTTTTGGAAGCATAAGGGCCTCGGCGTGCACTTTACACAGAGTATCCAACCTTCTTAGAGTCCATACTTATTCTAACTCCTTTTTTCAACTGGGAGAACTCTGCCCCATAGGAGTGTTAGCCATAAGAGTGATTATATGTTTTGGAAGCAAAAGGGGCTTGGTGTGCACTTAATAAGAGCACCTTGACTTGCCTAGTGTCTGTCCTTGCCTAGTGTCTATCCTTGTTGTTATATCTTTCCTCAACTGGGAAAACACTGCCCACTATGAGTCTTAGCCATAAGAGTGATTATGTGTTTTGGAAACAGCATGCACTTAACTCAGAGTTTCCCACCTGCTTAGAGACCAAACATTGTCTAACTTCTTTCATCCAGTGGGAATACACTGCCATTTATGAGTGTTTTCCTTAAGAGGGTTTATAAGTTTTGTAGTCATAGGGGCGTTGTCGTGCACTTAATTCAGACTGTCCAAACTGCCTAGTGTCTGTCCTTGTTGTAACATCTTTCCTCAAATGGGAAAACACTGTCATTTAATGGATTTTTGTATTAAGCAGGATTTTACGTTTTGGGAGCATAAGGGGCTTTTCGTGCACTTAACTCAGAGTATCCAACCTGACTAGAGTCCGTCCTTGTTCTAACTTCTTTTTTCAAGTGGGAATATGCTGCCATTTATGAATGTTCGCCTTAAGAGTATTTATACATTTTGGAATCATAAGGACCTTGGCGTGTACTCAAGTAAGAGTATCCAACCAGCCTGGAATCTGTGCTTGTTTTAAATTCTTTCATCAATAGGGAGCACACTGCCATATATAAGTGTTCGCCTTTATGAGCGATTATACATTTTGGAAGCATAAGAGCCTCAGCGTGCACTTAACTTAGAGTATCGAACCTGCCGAGCGTCCGTCCTTGTTCTAACTTCATTCCTAAACTGGGGAAACACTGCCACATATGAGTGTTCGCCTTATGAGTGATTGTATATTTTGGATTCATAGGGGACTTGGCTTGCATGTATCTCAGAGTATCCAACCTTCCTAGCATCTGTCCTTGTTGAACCAACTTTCTTCAAATGGGAAAAATCTTCATTTAATGGGTTCTCATATTAAGCGGGATTTTACATTTTCATAGCATAATGGCCTTGGATTGCACTTAATTCAGAGGATCTAACCTGCCTAGCGTCTGTCCTTGTTGTAACATCTTTCCTCAACTGGGAAAACACTGCCATTTAGCGGGTTTTCATATTAAGTGGGATTTTAAGTTTTGGAAGCATAAGGACCTTGGCATGCACTAAACTCAGAATATCCAACCTGCCTAGTGTCTGTCCTTGTTGTAACATCTGTCCTCAACTGGGAAAACACTGTCCCATATGAGTGTTAGCCATAAGAGCAATTATGTGTTTTGGAAGCATAAGGGGCTTGGCGTGCACTAAACTCTGAGTATACAACCTGCTTGGAGTCCAACCTTGTTCTAACCTCTTTCCTCAAGTGGGCATACGCTGCCATTTATGAGTGTTCGACGTAAGAGCGTTTATACGTTTTGGAATCATAAGAGCCTTGGCATGCACTTAACTGAGAGTTTCCAACCAGTCTAGAGTGCGTACTTGTATTAACTTCAGTCCTCAACTGGGGAAACACTGCCACATATGAGTGTTCACCTTAAGAGTGATTATATGTTTTGGAGTCATATGGGCCTTGGCGTGCACTTAACTCAGAATATCCAACCTACATAGTGTCCCTCCTTGTTCTAACTCTTTTCTCAACCTGGAAATCACTGCCATATAATGGATTTTTGTATTAAGTGGAATTTTACGTTTTGGAAGCATAAGGGTCTGGGAGTGCATTTAACTAAGAGCATCCAAACTGCTTAGAGTCCATCCTTGTTCTAACTTCTTTTCTCAACAGAGAAAACTCTGCCACATCTGAGTGTTAGGCCTAAGACTGATTATATGTTTTGGAAATATAAAGGAATTAGCGTGCACTGAACTCAGAGTATCCAACCTGTGTAGCATCTCTCCTTGTTCTAACATATTTCTTCACCTGGCAAAACACTGTCTTTTAATGGGCTTTCGTATTAAGCGGGATTATATGTTTGTGAAGCATATAATCTAGGCATGCACTTAACTCAGACTATCCAACCTGCTTAGAGTAGATCCTTGTTCTAACATCTTTTCCAAACCGTGAAAACTCTGCCCCATAGGAGTGTTAGCTATAAGAGCAATGATAGGTTATGGAAGCATAAAGGTTTTGGCGTGACTTAACTCAGAGTATCCAACCAGGCTGGAGTTCGTCATTCTTCTAATTATTTCCTCAGTAGGGAAAACACTGCCATATATAAGTGTTAACCTTAAGAGCCATTATACGATTTATAAGCATAAGTCCTTGGCGTGCACTTAACTGAGAATATTCAATCTTCCTAGCGTCCGTCCTTCTTCTAACTTCATTCCTCAACTGGGGAAACAGTGCCACATATGAGTGTTCACCTTATGAGCGATTATAGGTTTTGGGATCATAGGGGCCTTGGCGTACACTTACCTCAGAGTATCTAAACTACCTAGTGTCTGTCCTTGTTGTAACATCTTTCCTCAACTGGAAAAACACTGCCATTTAACGGCTTTTCGTATTAAGCAGGATTTTATGTTTTGGAAGCATGAGGGCCTTGGCGTGCACTTAACTCAGAGTATCAAACCAGCCTATGGTCCGTCCTTGTTCTAACTTCTTTCCTCAACAGGGAAAAGACTGCTACTTGATGGGTTTTCATATTAAGGAGGTTTAATGTTATGGAAGACTAAGGGCCTTGGTGTACACTTAACTCAGAGTATCCATCCTGCTTAGAGTCCATCCTTGTTCTAACTTCTTTCTTCAAGTGGGAATACATTGTCATTTATGAGAGTTCGCTTTTAGAGCATTTATATGTTTTGGAAGCATATGGGCCTTGGCATCCTCTTATGTCAGAGTGTCCAACAAGCCTGGAGTCCGTCCTTTTTCAAACTTTGTTCCTCAATAGAGAAAACATTGCCATATATAAGTGTTCACCTTAAGAGCCATTATACATTTTAGAAGCATAAGGGCCTCAGTGTGTACTTAACTGAGATTATAGAACATGCCTAGCGACTGTCCATGTTCTATCTTCATTCCTCAACTGGGGAAACACTACCACATATGAGTGTTCACCTTGCGAGCGATTATATATTTTGGAATCATAGGGGCTGAGGCGTGCACTTAATTCAGTGTATCTAACCTACCTAGCGTCTGGCCTTGTAACGTCTTTCCTAAACCGGGAAAACACTGCCATTTAATGGGTTTTTGTACTAAGCGGGATTTTAGGTTTTGGAAGCATAAGGGCCTTGGCGTGCACTTAACTCAGAGTATCCAACCTGTCTAGCATCTGTCCTTGTTGTAACATCTTACCTCAAGTTAGAATATACTGCCATTTATGAGTGATCGCCTTAAGAGTGTTTATACATTTTGGAAGCCTAAGAGCCTTGGCGTGCACTTAACTTAGATTATCCAAACTTCCTAGCGTCTGTCCTTGTTTAAACATCTTAACTCAACTGGGAAAACATTGCCATTTAACGGGTTTTTGTATTAAGTGGGATTTTACATTTTGGAAACATAAGGGCCTTGGCATGCACTTACCTCAGAGTATCAAACCTGCTTAGCGTCTGTCCTTGTTGTAACATCTTTCCTCAACTGGGAACACACTGCCCCATATGAGTGTTAGCTGTAAGAGCGATTATGTGTTTTGGAAGCATAAGGGCATTGGTGTACACTTAACTCAGAGTATCCAAACTGCTTAGAGTCCATCCTTTTTCTAATATCTTTTCTTAACAGACAACTCTCACCCATATGAGTGTTACCCGTGAGAGTGATCTTAGATTTTGGAAGTATAAGGGGCTTGGCGTGCACTTAACTCAGAGTATCCAACCTGCCATGCGTCTGCCCTTGTTGTAAAGTCTTTCATCAACTGGGAAATCACCTCCATTTAACGGGTTTTCACATTAAGCGGTATTTTAATTTTGGAAGCATAAGGGCATTGGCATGCACTTAACTCAGATTATCCAACTTGCCAAGCTTCCCTCCATGTTCTAACATCTTTCCTCAACTGGGAAAATACTGCCATTTAATGGTTTTTTGTATTAAGCGGGATTTTATGTTTTGGAAGCATAAGGGTCTGGACGTGTACTTAACTAAGAGGATCTAAAATTCTTAGAGTCCCTCCTTGTTCTAATTTCTTTTCTCAACAGAGAAAACTTTGCCAAATATGAGGGTTAGCCCTAAGAGTTATTATAAGATTTTGAAGCATAAGGGGCTTAGTGTGCACTTAACTCAGAGTATGCAACCAGTCTAGCATCTGTCCTTGTACTAACACCTTTCCTCAACTGGGAAAACACTGCCCTTTAATGGGTTTTCATATTAAGTGGGATTATATGTTTGTGAAGCATAAGGGACTTGGCGTGTACTTAGCTCAGAGTATCCAACCTGCATCTAGTCGATCCTTGTTCTAACTTCTTATTTCAACCGGGAGAACTCTGCCCCATACGAGTGTTAGCCGTAAGAGCGATTATATGTTTTGGAAGCATAAGGGCTTTGCCATGCCCTTAACTCAGAATATCCAACCGGCCTAGCATCCGTCCTTGTTCTTACTTCATTCCTCATTTGGGGAAACACTGCAACATATGAGTGTTCGCCTTACAAGCCTTTATACATTTTGGAATCAAAGGGGCCTTAGCTTGCACTTAACTCAGAGTATCTAACCTACCTAGCGTCTTTCCTTGTTGTAACATCTTTCCTCATCAGGGAAAACACTGCGATTTATTGGGTTTTGTATTAAGTGGGATTTTAAGTTTCGGAAGCATGAGGGGCTTGGCGTGCACTGAACTCATAGTATCCTACCTGACTGGAGCCCGTCCTTGTTCTAACTTCTTTCTTCAAGTGGGGATATGCTGCCATTTATGAGTGTTCGCCTTAAGAGTGTTTATACGTTTTGGAATCATAAGGACCTTGGCGTGTACTTAAGTCAGAGTATCCGACCAGCCTGGAAACCGTCCTTTTGCTAACTTCTTTCCTCAATTGCGAGAACATTGCCATATATAAGTGTTCGCCTTAAAAAACATTATGCGTTTTAGAAGCATAAGGGACTCGGCGTGCACTTGACTGAGAGTATCTAACCTGCCTATCTTCCGTCCTTGTTCTCAATTCATTCTTCAACTGGGGCAACACTGCCACATATGAGTGTTCGCCTTATGAGTGATTATACGTTTTGGAATCATAGGGCCTTGGTGTGCACTTAACTCAGAGTATTTAACCTGCCTAGTGCCTGTCATTGTTGTAACATCATTCCTCAACTGGGAAAACACTGCATTTAAAGGGTATTTGTATTAAGCGAGATTTTACGTTTTGGCGCATAAGGGGCTTGGCGTGCACTCAACTCATAGTATCCTACCTGACTGGAGCTCGTCCTTGTTCTAACTTCTTTCTTCAAGTGGGAATACGCTGCTATTTATGAGTGTTCGCCTTAAGAGTGTTTATATGTTTTGGGATCATAAGGACCTTGGCATGTACTTAAGTCAGAGTATCCAACCATCCTGGAAACTGTCCTTTTTCTAACTTCTTTCCTCAATTGCGAGAACATTGCCATATATACATGTGTGCCTTAAAAGCCATTATGCGTTTTAGAAGCATAAGGGACTCGGCGTGCACTTGACTGAGAGTATCCAACCTGCCTATCGTCCGTTCTTGTTCTCAATTCATTCTTTTTTTTTTTAAAGATTTATTTATTTGATAGAGAGAAATCACAAGAGAGGCAGGAAGAGAGAGAGGAAGGGAAGCAGGCTCTCCGCTGAGCAGAGAGCCCGATGCGGGACTCAATCCCAGGACCCCGAGATCATGACCTGAGCTGAAGGCAGCGGCTCAACCCACTTAGCCACCCAGGCGCCCCTCAATTCATTCTTCAACAGGGGCAATACTGCCACATATGACTATTCGCCTTATGAGAGATTATATGTTTTGGAATCATAGGGGCCTTGGCATGCACTTAACTCAGAGTATCTAAACTGTCTACTGCCTGTCATTGTTGTAACATCATTCTTCAACTGGGAAAACACTGCTTTTAACGGGTATTAATATTAAGCGGGATTTTACGTTTTGGACCCATAAGGGCCTCGGCGTACACTTAACTCAGAGTTCCCAACCTGCCTAGCATCTGTCCTTTTTGTAACATCTTTCCTCAACTGGGAATACACTGCCCCATATGAGTGTTAGCCGTAAGAGCGATTTTGTGTTTTGGAAGCATAAGGTGCTTGGCGTGCACTTAACACATAGTATCCAACCTCCTTAGAGTCCAACCTTGTTCTAACTTCTTTCCTCAAGTGGGAATACACTGCCTTTTTTGTGTATTCACTGTAAGAGAGTTTATATATTGTGGTAGCATCAGAGCATTGACGTGCACTTTACTCAGAGTATCCAACCAGCCTAGAGTCCGTCCTTTTCTAACTTCAATCCTCAACTGGGGAAACACTGCCACATATGAGTGTATGCCTTAAGAGTGATTATATGTTATGGACAAATAGGGGCGTTCACATGCACTTCACTCAGAATATCCAACCGGCCTAGCATCTGTCCTTGTTGTAACATCTTTCCTCAACTGGGAAAACACTGCCCCATATGAGTGTTAACTGTAAGTGTGATTGTAGCTTTTGGAAGCATAAGTGGCTTGGCATGGACTTAACTCAGAGTATCCAACCTGCCTAGCATCTGTCCCTTTTGTACCATCTTTCGTCAAATGGGAAAATACTGTCTTTTAACGGGTTTTCATATTAAGCGGATTTTATGTTTTGGAATAATAAGGGCCTTGGCTAACTGAACTCAGTATATCTAACCTGCTTAGCTTCTGTCCTTTTTATAACATCTTTCCTCAACTGGGAAACATTGCTATTTAACGGGTTTTCTTATTAAGCGGGATTTTATGTTTTCTAAGCATAAGGGCCTTGGCGTGCACTTAACTCAGAGTATCCAACCTGCCTAGCATCTGTCCTTGTTGTAACATCTTTCCTCAACTGGGAAAACACTGCCCCATATGAGTGTTAAGCATAAGTGCGATTATAGCTTTTGGAAGCATAAGTGGCTTGGCGTCACTTAACACAGAGTATCCAACCTGCCTAGCATCTGTCCTTGTTGGAACATCTTTCCTCAACTGGGAAAACACTGCCCCATTTGAGTGTTAGCCGTAAGTGCGATTATAGCATTTGGAAGCATAAGGGGCTTGGCGTGCATTTAACTCAGAGTATCGTACCAGCCTACAACTGTCCTTGTTCTATCTTCTTTCCTCCAGTGGGAATGCACTGCCACTTATGAGTGTTCACCCTCAAAACAATTATAAACATTGGAATCAAAGGGGCCTTGGCGTGCACTTAAGCCAGAGTGTCCAACAAGCATGGTGTCCGTTCTTGTTCTAACTTCTTTCCTTAATAGGGAAAACATGGAAATATATTAGTGTTCGCCTTAAGAGCCATTATAGGTTTTAGAAGCATAAGGGCCTCGGCGTGCACTTAACTGAGATTATCTAGCCTGCCTAACGTCCGTCCTTGTTCTAACTTCATTCCTCAACTGGGGAAACACTGCCACATTTGAGGGTTAGCCTTACGAGTGATTACATATTCTAGAAGCATAAGGGGCTTGGCATGCACTTAACTCAGAGTATCCAACCTCCCTAGCATCTGTCCATGTTGTAAACTCTTTCCACATCTGGGAAAACACTGTCATTTAACGGGTTTTCATATTAAGTGGGATTTTATGTTTTGGAAGCATGACGGCCTTGGCGTGCACTTAACTCAGAGTATCCAACCTGCCTAGCATCTGTCCTTGTTGTAACATCTTTCCTCAACTGGGAAAACACTGCCCCATATGAGTGTTAAGCATAAGTGCGATTATAGCTTTTGGAAGCATAAGTGGCTTGGCGTCACTTAACACAGAGTATCCAACCTGCCTAGCATCTGTCCTTGTTGGAACATCTTTCCTCAACTGGGAAAACACAGCCCCATATGAGTGTTAGCCCTAAGAGCGATTATGTGTTTTGGAATCATAAGTGGCCTGGCGTGCACTTAACTCAGAGTATCCAACCTGCGTAGAGTCCAGCCTTGTTCTAACTTCTTTCTTCAAGTGGGAATACACTGCCATTTATGAGTGTTCACCTTAAGAGCATTTCTAAGTTTTGGAAGCATAAGAGCCTTGGCGTGCACTTAACTCAGAGCATCAAAGCAGCCTAGAGTCCGTCCTTTTCTAACTTCAATCCTCAACTGGGGAAACACTGCCACATATTAGTGTACACCTTAAGAGTGATTATATGTTATGGACAAATAGGGGCGTTCATATGCACTTCACTCAGAGTATCCAAACTGCCTAGCATCTTTCCTTACTGTAACATATTTCCTCAACTAGGAAAACACTGCGATTTAATGGTTTTTCGTATTAAGCTGGATTTTAAGTTTTGGAATCATAGTGGCCTTGGCGTGCACGTAACTCAGAGTATCCAATCTGCCTAGCGTCTGTCCTTGTTGGAACATCTTTCCTCAACTGGGAAAGCACTGCCCCATTTGAGTGTTAGCCGTAAGTGTGATTATAGCTTTTGGAAGCATAAAGGGCTTGGCGTGCATTTAACTCAGAGTATCGTACCAGCCTACAATCTGTCCTTGTTCTATCTTCTTTCCTCCAGTGGGAATGCACTGTCACTTATGAGTGTTCGCCTTAAGAATGATTATAAATGTTGGAATCAAAGGGGCCTTGGAATGCATTTAACTCAGAGTATCCAACCTGTCTAGCGTCTGTCCCTTTTGTACCATCTTTCATCAAATGGGAAAAATACTGTCATTTAACGGGTTTTTGTATTAAGTGGATTTTATGTTTTGGAATAATAAGGGCCTTGGCTTGAACTGAACTCAGTATATCTAACCTGCTTAGCTTCTGTCTTTTTGTAACATCTTTCCTCAACTGGGAAACACTGCTATTTAACAGGTTTTCTTATTAAGCGGGATTTTATGTTTTCGAAGCATAAGGGCCTTAGCTTGTACTTAACTCAGTATATCCATCCTGCTTAGCATCTGTCCTTGTTGTAACATCTTTCCCGAACTCAGAATACATTGCTATTTAATGGGTTCTCGTATTAAGTTGGATTTTAGGTTTTTGAAGCATAAGGGGCTTGGCGTGCACTTAACTCAGAGTATCCAACCTGCCTAGCATCTGTCCTTGTTGTAACATCTTTCCTCAACTGGGAAAACACTTACATAAAGGGTTTTTCTATGAAGAGGGATTTTACATTTTGGAAGCATAAGGGACTTGTCGTGCATTTAACTCAGAGTATCCAATCTGCCTAGCTTCTGACCTTGTTGTAACATCGTTCCTCAACTGGGAAAACACTGCCCCATCTGAGTGTTTGCCGTAAGTGTGATTATAGCTTTTGGAAGCTTAAGGGGCTTGGCGTGCACTTAACTCAGAGTATCTAACCTGCTAAGAGTCCGTCCTTGTTCTAAATTCTTTCTTCAAGTGGGAATGCACTGCCATTTATGAGTGTTCGCCTTAGGAGCGTGTATTCATTTTGGAAGCATATGGGTCTTGTCGTGTACTTAAGTCAGAGTGCCCAACAGCCTGGTGTCCGTCCTTGTTCTAACGTTTTAAATGGGATTATACGTTTTAGAAGCATAAGGAACTTGGTGTGCACTTAACTCATAGTATCCGACGTGCTGAGAGTCCATCCTTGTTGTAATTTCTTTTCTCAACTGGGGAAACTCTGCCCCGTTTGAGTGTTAGGTGAAAGAGCGATTACATGTTTGGAAGCATAAGGGACTTTGAATGCACTTAACTCAGAGTATCTAACCTGCCTAGCATCTTTCCTTATTGTAACATATTTCCTCAACTAGGAAAACACTGCCATTTAATGGTTTTCCGTATTAAGCTGGATTTTAACTTTTGGAAGCATAAGGGCCTTGGCGTACACTTAACTCAGAGTATCCACCTGTCTAGAGTACATCCTTGTTCTAACTTCATTCCTCAACTGGGGAAAACTTGCCATATATGAGATTTAGCCCTAATAGTGATTTTATGCTTTGCAAGCATAAGGGCCTTGGCGTGCACTTACCTCAGAGTATCCAACCTGCTTAGAGTCCGTCCTTGTTCTTTTTTTTTTTAATATTTTATTTATTTAACAGAGAGAGACCACAACTAGGCAGAGAGGCAGGCAGAGAGAGAGGAGGAAGCAGGCTCCCCGCGGAGCAGAGAGCCCGATGCGGGGCTCAATCCCAGGACCCCGAGACCATGACCCGAGCCGAAGGCAGCGGCTTAATCCACTGAGCCACCCAGGCGCCCCAAGTCCGTCCTTGTTCTAACTTCTTTTCTCAACCAGGAAAACTTGGCCCCATATGAGTGGTAGGTTAAGAGCGATGATAGGTTTTGGAAGCATAAGGGACTTGGCTTGCACTAAACTCATAGTGTCTAACATGCCTAGCTTCTGTCCACTTAACAACTTTCCTCAACTGGGAAAACATTGCCATTTAACAGGTTTTTTTACTAAAAAGGATTTTAGGTTTTGGAGGCATAATGGTCTAGGCTTGCACTTACCTCAGAGTAACCACCCTGCTTAGAGGCTATCCTTGTTCTAACTTCTTTTCTCAACTGGAAAAACTGCCCCATATGAGTGTTAGCTGTCAGAGCGATTATATGTTTTGGAAGCATAAGGTGCGTGGCGTGCACTTAACTCAGAGTATCCAACCTGCCTGGAGTCCGTTCTTGTTCTAACTTCTTTTCTCAAGTGGAATACACTGCTAGTTAATGGGTTTTCGTTTTATGAGGATTACACGTTTTGGAAGCATAAGGGCCTCAGCGTGCACTCACCTCAGAGTATCCAACCTGCCTGGAGTCCGTCGTTGTTCTAAATTCTTTCCTCAAGTGGGAATACATTGTTATATATGAGTGTTCGCCTTAAGAGCATTTATACGTTTTGGAATCATAAGGACCTTGGAGTGCACCCAACCCAGAGTATCCAACCAGCCGGGAGTCTGATCTTGTTCTAACTTCTTTCCTCAATAGGGAAAACAAGTCTTCGCCTTAAGAGCCAATGCACGTTTTAGAAGCATAAGGACCTCGGCGTGCACTTAACTCAGAGTATCCAACCTTCCTAGCGACCGACCTTGTTCTAACTTCATTCCTCAAGTGGGGCAACACTGCCACACATGAGTGTTCGCCTTAAGAGCGATTATACATTTTGGAATCATAGGCGCCTTGGCGTGCACTTAACTCAGAGTATCCAACTTGCTTAGAGTGCGTCCTTGTTCTAACTTCTTTCCTCAACTGGGAAAATACTGCCATTTTATGGGTTCTCATATTAAGCGGGACATTACGTTGTGGAAGTATTAGGACCTTGGCTTGCGCTTAACTCAGAGTATCCAACCTGCTTAGAGTCCATCCTTTTTCTAACTAATTTTCTCAACAGGGAAAACTCTGCCCCATATGAGTGTTAGCCCGAAGAGCAATTATATGTTTTGGAGCTTAAGGACCTTGCCGTTCACTTAACTCAGAGTACAGAACCTGCCTAGCGTCTTTCCTTGTTGTAACATCTTTCCTCAAGTGGGAAAACACAGCCCCATAGGAGTGTTAGCAGTAAGAGTGATTATGGCTTTTGGAAACATAAGGGCCTTGGCGTGCACTTAACACAGAGTATCCAAGCTGCTTAGAGTCCATCGTTCTTCTAACTTATTTTCTCAACCGGGAAAAGTGTGCCCCATATGAGTGTAAGCCACAAGATGATTATCGCTTTTGGAAGCATAAGGGGCTTGGCATGCACTTAACTCAGAACATCCAAACAGCCTGGAGTCCATCCTTGTTCTAACTTCTTTCCTCAGTAAGGAAAACACTGCCATATATAAGTGTTAGCCTTAAGACCCATAATACATTTTAGAAGTATAAGGGCCATGGCGTGCACTTAACTCATAGTATCCAACCTACCTCATGTCCCCCCTTGTTCTAACTATATTCCTCAACTAGGGAAACACTGCCACATATGAGTGTTCGCCTTACAATGATATATGTTTTGGAATCAAAGGGGCCTTGGCGTGCACTTAACTCAGAGTATCCAACCTGCCTAGAGTCTGTCCTTGTTCTAACTTCATTCCTCAGCTGGGGAAACACTGCCACATATGAGTGTTAGCCCTAAGAATGATTATATTATTTGGAAGCATAAGGGACTTGGCGTGCACTTAACTCAGAGTATCCAACCTGCTTAGAGTCCCTACTTGTTCTAATTTCTTTTCCCTGCTGGGAACACTCTTCCCCATAGGATTGCTAGCTGTAAGTGCGATTATAGTTTTGGGGAGCATATGGGACTTGGCGTACACTTAACTCAGATTATCTAACGTGCCTAGCTTTTGTCCTTGCTGTAACATCTTTCATCTACAGGGAAAACACTGCTATTTAACGGGTTTTCATATTAAACAGGATTTTACGTTTTGGAAGAATAGGGGCCTTGGTTTGCACTTAACACAGAGTATCCAACCTGCCAGGAGTCCGTCCTTGTTCTAACTTTTTCCTCAAGTGGGAATACACTGCTATTTATGAGTGTTTGGCTTAAGAGCGTTTATACATATGGAAGCATTAGGGACTTGGCGTGCACGAAACTCAGATTATCCAACCTGCCTGGATTCCGTCCTTCTTTCCTTGATAGGGAAAACACTGTCATATATAAGTGTTCGCCTTAAGAGCCAATATACATTTTAGAAACATAAGGGCCTTGGCGTGCACTTAACTGAGAGTATCCAACCTTCCTAGCGTCCGACCTTGTTCTAACTTCATTCCTCAACAGGGGCAACTCTGCCACATATGAGTATTAGCCTTTAGAGTGATTATACGTTTTGGAATCATAGGAGCCTTGGCGTGCACTTAACTCAGAGTATCCAACCTGCTAAGCCTCCATCCATATTCTAAATTCTTTCCTCAACTGGAAAAACACTGCCATTTAATGGGTTTTCATTTTAAGTGGGATTCCATGTTATGGAAGCATAAGGGATTCGGCGTTCACTTACCTCCGAGTATCCAACCTGCTTAGAGTCCATCCTTGTTCTAACTTCTTTTCTCAACCAGGAAAACTCTGCCCCATATGAGTGTTAGCCGTAAGAGCGATTATAAGTTTGGGAAGCATAAGGGGCTGGCGTGGACTTAACTCAGAGGATTCAACCTGCCTAGAGTCCGTCCTTGTTCTAACTTCTTTCCTCAAATGGGAATACACTGTCATTTATGAGTGTTTGCCTTAAGAGCGTTAATAAGTTTTGGAAGCATAAATGCCTTGGTGTGCACTTAACTCAGAGTATAGACCCAGCCTGGCGTCTGTCCTTGTTCTAACATCTTTCCTCAATAGGGAAAACACTGCCATATATAAGTGTTCACCTTAAGAGCAAATATACATTTTATAGAAGCATAAGGCCCCTTGTGCACTTAAGTCAGAATATCCAACCTTCCTAGCATCTGACCTTGTTCTAACTTCATTCCTCAACTTGGAAAATATTGCCACATATGGCTGTTCACCTTAAGAGCGATTATACGTTTTGGAAGCATAAGGGCATTGGCGTTAACTTAACTCAGAGTATCCAACCTGCCTAGCGTCCTTGTTGCAATATATTTCCTCAAGTGGGAAAACTCTTCCCTATATGAGTGTTAGCAGAAAGAGTGATTATAGGTTTTGGAAGCATAAGGGCTTTGGCGTTAACTTACCTCAGAATATCCAACCTGCCTAGCTTCCATCTGTTTTCTAACTTCTTTCCTCAACTGGAAAAACACTGCCATTTAATTGGTTTTCATTTTAAGTGGGATTATATGTTTTGGAAACACAAGGGCATTGGCGTCAACATAACTCAGAGTATCCATCCTGCTTAGAGTACTTCCTTGTTCTAAATTCTTTTCTCAACTGGGAAAACTCTGCCCCATATGAGTGTTAGCCATAAGAGCGATTATACGTTTTGGAAGCATTAGGGCTTTGGTGTGTACTTAATTCAGAGTATCCAACCTGCCAAGCGTCTCTCCTTATTCTAACTTATTTCCAGAACTGGGAAATCACTGCCATTTCATGGGTTATCGTATTAATAGGGACTTTACGTTATGGAAGCATTAGGGCCTTGGCCTGCACTTAACTCAGAGTATCCAACCTGCTTAGAGTCCGTCCTTGTTCTAACTACATTTCTCAACAGTGAAAACTCTGCCCATATGAGTGTTAGCCTGAAGAGAGATTATATGTTTTAGAAGCATAATGATCTTGAGGTGCACTTACCTCAGAGTATCCAACTTGGCTAGCATCTGTCCTTGTTGTAACAACTTTCCTCAAGTGGGAGAACACTGCCCCCTATGAGTGTTAGCAATAAGAGCCATTATGGCTTTTGGAACCATAGGGGCCTTGGCAATCCCGATCTGGGGAGAACTCTCATGAGCATTGGCCGGAAAACACCCAGCGAACCAGCCAATGGGCCTGGCCTGGGATCCCGAGGGGTCGCCTACCAGCATTGCCAGGAGGAGCTCCGTGAGGCAGGCGCAGGCGAGGCTGACACCTCCAACTCCTCATCCCACGGGGGTCCATTCCCTGGCTCTGGCAGCTGGGGCCAGGCCTGCCCCGAAAGTCGGGTGCGGATCCAGGCCTGCTTGGGCAGCATTCCGTTGCCAGGGGCTTGTGCCTGCAGGCCTATGCCAGGGAGCCCTGAATCCAGTGCCACGACTCCACCGACCGTCCCGGCACCAACGGTCACTTTTGCGGCTGCATCCCAGCCATTGATAGAGATATCCATTTGATCACCCCCAGAGGCCAGCCCCATTCACAGGCAAAGGCATCGGCGGACACCCGATCACAGCCCCTCTATCAACGCTGCTTCGGGAAAGCTCACCTGTGCGAGAGTACCCATCCGGGCCACGTCATTTCGGCACGTTTTCTGGGTGGCCGCGACATGCCCCTAGCGAGAAAGGGCCCTGGGCCACGGGGAACAGGGCGGTCCCCAGACCTGCCCAAATCCGGCCAATCGATCCTGATTTGGGCAGAACACTTGGAAGAATTGGCCGGAAAATGCCCGGCAAACCCACTCCAGGCACCGCACGTCCACAGGGCTGCCCACCTGGGACTGGAACAGGATCCTTAGGGGTCGCGATGTGGCACCGCCAAGAGGAGCTCCGTGAGGCTGTGGCTGATGTGGCTGACGCCTCCCCCTCTTCAGCCTCCTGGGGTCCCCTCCCTGGCGTGGGCAGATAGGGCTGTGCCTGCCTGAAACAACAGGCCTGGGCCCAGGCCTGCATGCTCAGCCTTCCATTGCCAGCATCCTGTGCCTGGAGGCCTCCACCCTGGGATCCCTGAGTCCAGTGCCACGAGTCCCCCGACCATCCTGGGGCCAATGGTGCCTTTCATGGCTGCATCCCAACTGTTGAGCCAGAGAACCATTCATTCCCCCACAGAGGCCAGCCCCAATCGTGGGTGCCCCAGCCGCCCGCAAAGGCAGAGGCGGATGCCCGGCCAAAGCCACTCCATCAAATCTGCTTCAGGAAAACTCGCCTGCGCCTGGCCCCCGGCCAGGCCACGTCATCTCGGCGCGTTTTCCAGGTGGCTGCAACATGCCCTGAGCGAGAAAGGGCCCTGGGCCACGGGAAACAGGGCGGGACCCAGTGCTGCCCAACGCCGACCAATTCTCATGAGCATTCTGACAAAATTGATCCTGATTTGGGCAGAACACTCGTGAAAATTTGCCGGAAAATGCCTGGTGAACCCACTTAGGGGGCGGCACGTCCGCAGGGCTGCCCCCTGGGCGTGGCCCCGGATCCCGAGTGGTCGTGTCTCAGCACCGACAGGAAGATCTCCGTGAGGCAGGCACCAGCGAAGCTGAGGCCTCCCGCTACTCGGCCTCCGGGTGTTCCCTCCCCGGCGCTGGCAGACAGGGCCGGGCCTGCCCCGAAAGGCAGGCCCCGGTTAGGCTTGCTTGCTCAGCCTTCCATTGCCAGGAGCCTGTGCCTGGGGTGCTCCCCCTGGAGAACACTGAGTCCTGTGCCACCGACCGTCCCGGAACCAATGATGCCTTTCGCGGTTGCATCCCAGCAGTCGAGTGAGAGATCCATTTGATCCCCCACAGAGGCCAGCCTGAACAACATGCGCCCCGGCCGCTCGCAAAGGCAGAGGTGGACACGCGGCCACAGCCCCTCCATCAAATCTGATTCAGGAAAGCTCCCCTGCGCCAGGGCCCATGGCCGGGCCACATCCTCTTGGCTCATTTTCCAGGTGGCCATGACATGTCCTGAGCGAGAAAGGTCCGTGGGCCACGGAGAACAGGGCGGTCCCCAGGGCTGCCCAACGCCGTCCAATTCTCACGTGCATTCTGCACAAATCAATCCCAATTTGGGCAGAACGCTTGTGAGAATTGGCTGGAAAATGACCAGCAAACCCCCTTTGGGAGCCTCACGTCTGCAGAGCCGCTCCCCTAATCCTGGCCCAGGATCCCCAGGGGTCGCATCCTGGCACTGCCAGGAAGAGCTCCAAGAGTCAGGAACCGGCGAGGCCAACGCCTCCCTCTCCTCAGCCTCTGGGAGTGCCCTCCCTGGTGCTGGCAGCCGGGGCCAGGCCTGCCTCAAAACCCGGGCCCGGACCCAGGCCTGCTTGCTCAGCCTTCCATTGCCAGTTGCCTGTGCCTGGGTGGCTTCCCCTGGGGAACAATGAGTCTCGTGCCACGAGTCCCCCAACAGTCCTGGAACCAACGGTGCATTTCACGGCTGTATCCCAGGGATCAAGCGAAAGATCCCTTCATTCCCACACAGAGGCCAGCCCCCCATCCCAGGGGGCCCCAGCCACCCACAAAGGAGAAGGCGAATGCCCGGCCACCACCTGTCAATCAACTCTACTTTGGGAGAGAGCTCCCCTGTGACAGGGCTCCCGGCCGGCCACGTCATCTCGGTGTGTTTTCTTTGTGGCCGTGACATACCCATATAGGGCCCTGGGTGATGAGGAACAGGGCAGTCCCCGGTGCTGCCCAAAGCCGGCCAATTCTCACGAGCGTTCGACCCAAATCGATCCCGATTTGGGCAGAATACTCGTGAGAATTGGCCAGCAAACGCCCGGCGAACCTCCTTTGGGCTCCCCAAGCCCTCAGGGCCGCCCTCCTAGGCCTTGCCCAGAATCCCGAGAGTTCGCGTCCCAGCAACGCCAGGAAGAACTGTGAGGCAGGTGTCGGCAAGAACGACGCCTCCCACTCCTCAGCCTCTGGGGATTCCCTCCCTGGTGCTTTCAACCGGGGCTGGACCTGCCCCGAAAGCCCGGCCCGGGCCGAGGCCTCCTTGTTCAGCCTTTCACTGCCAGGGGCCTGTGCCTGGGGGCCTCCCCCTGGGGAGGAACCATGAGTCGCATCCCATGAGTCCCCCAACCGTCCCGGCGCCAGTGGTGCCTTTCCAGGCCGTGTCCCAGCCATCGAGTGAGAGATCGATTCGTTCCCGACAGAGGCCAGCCCCATTCCCGGCACTCCAGCCGCCGGCCAAGGCGGAGGCAGATGCCTGGACAAAGCCCCTCCATCAACTCAGCTTGGGAAAAGCTCCCCGGCGCAGGGGCCCCTGGCCGGGCCCTGTCGTTTCATCGTGCTTTCGGGGTGGGCATGACATGCCCCGAGCAAGAAAGGGCCCTGGGCCACAGGTAACAGGGCAGTCCCCAGGGCAGCCCAACACCGGTCAATTCTCACGAGCATTCTGCCCAAATCGGGATCGATTTGGGCAGAACGCTCGTGAGAATTGGCCGGAAAAGGCCCGGTGAACCCGCTTCAGACACCGCACGTCCAGAGGGCCGCCCCTCTGGGCCTGGCTCGGATTCGCGAGGGGTCGGGTCCCCGCACTGCCAGGAGGAGCTCCATGAGGCAGACACTGGCGAAGCCGATGCCTCCTGCTCCTCAGCCTCCGGGGGTCCCATCCCTGGCACTGACAGCTGGGGCTGGGCCTGCCCCGAAAGCCGGGTCTGGGCCCAGTCCTGAATGCTCAGCCTTCTGTTGCCAGGAGACTGTGCCTGGGGGCCACCCCCCGGGGAACCCTGAGTCCCACGCCACCAGTAACCCGACTGTCCTGGAGCCAATGGCGCCATTTGCGGTTGCGTCACAGCCATCGAGTGAGAGATCCATTTATTCCCCCACAGAGGGCAGCCCCATCCGCGGGCGAACGGCCGCTGGCCAAAGCGGAGGCAGACGCCCGGCAACAGCACCTCCATCAACTCATCTTGGGAAAAGCTCCCTGGTGCTGGAGCCCCTGGCTGGGCCCGGTCATTTCATCACGTTTTCTGGGTGGGCACCACATGCCACGAGCGAGAAAGGGCCCTGGGCCACAGGGAACAGAGTGGTCCCCAGTGCTGCCAGATGCCAGCCAATTCTCACGAGCATTCTGCCAAAATCGATCCCTACTTGGGCAGAATGCTCGTGAGAATTGGCTGGAAAATGCCTGGGGAACGTGCTTCCGGATCCCAACATCCACAGGGCCGCCCCCCTGGGCCTGGCACGGGATTTCGAGGGGTGGCGTCCCAGCACCGCCAGGAGGAGCTCAGTGAGGCAGGCACCGGCGAGGCCGAGGCCTCCTGCTCCTCAGCCTCTGGGGGACCCCTCTCTGGCGCTGGCCGCTGGGGCCGGGTCTGCCCCAAAAGCCGTGCCCAGGCCCAGGCCTCCTTGCTCAGCCTTCCGTTGCCAGTGATCTCTGCCCTGGGGCTTCCCCCCAGGGAACCCTGAGTCCCGCGCCACGAGTCCCCCGACCATCCCAGCGCCAATGGTCCCTTTCGCGGCTGCATCCCAGCCATCGAGCGAGATATCCATTCGTTCCCCCACAAAAAACAGCCCAATCCCCGGGCTCTCTAGCCTCCCACCCAGGCGGAGGCGGACGCCCGGCCACAGCGCCTCCATCAACTCTGCATGGGGAAAGCTCCCCGGCGCCAGGGCCCCCGGCCAGGCCCCGTCGTCTCAGCGGGTTTTCCGGGTGGCCGCGACATGCCCCGAGCGAGAAAGGGCCCTAGGCCACGGGGAACAAGGCATTCCCAGGGTTGTCCATCGCCGGCCAATTCTCACGAGTGTTCTGCCCAAATTGATCCCTATTTGGGCAGAACCCTCGTGAAAATTGGCCAGAAACGTCCCGTCGAACCCGCTTCGGGCACTGCACGTCCGCAGGGCCACCCCCCTGGGCCTGGCTCTGGATAACGAGGGGTTGCGTCCCGGCACCACCTGGAGGAGCTCTGTGAGGTAGGCGCCGGCGAGACCAGCACCTCCCGCTCCTCAGCCTTCGGGAGTACCTCCCTGGCGCTGGATGCTAGGGCCGGTCCTGTCCTGAAAGCCGGGCCCAGGCCCAGGCCTGCTTGCTCAGCCTTGGTTGCCAGGGGCCTGTGCTTGGGGGCCTCTCACAGGGAATCCTGAGTCTCGTGCCACGAGTACACTGACCGTCCTGGCGCCAATGGTGCCTTTCGTGGCTGCATCCCTCCGTCGAGTGAGAGATCCATTCATTCCCCCACAGAGGTCAGCTCCATCCCCAGGCGCCCAGGCCGCCTGCCTGGCCACAGCCCCTCCATCAACTCTGCTTGCGGAAAGCTCCCCGGCGACAGGGTCCCCGGCCGGGCCCCGTTGTCTCGGCTTGTTTTCCAGGTGGCCGCGCCATACCCTGAGCGAGAAAAGGCGCTGGGCCACAGGGAACAAGGCGGTCCCGAGGTCTGCCCAACTCCGGCCAATTCTCACTAGCGTTCTACCTAAATCGATCCCGAATTGGGCAGATTGCTTGTGAGAATTGGCCGGAAAACGCCCATCAAACCCGCTTCGGGCGCCGCACATCCTCAGGGCCGCACCCCTGGGCCTGACCCGGGTTTGCGAGGGGTTGTGTCCTGGCACCACCCGGTGGAGATCCATGACGCAGGCCCAGGCGAGGCCGCTATCTCCCGCTACTCAGCCTCTGGGGGTCCCCTCCCTGACGCTGGCCACTGGGGACGGGCCTGCCCCGAAAGCCGGGCCCGAACCCAGGCCTTCTTGCTCAGCCTCCATTGCCAAGGGCCTGTGCCTGGGGGCCTCTCCCCGGGGAACCCTGAGTCTGGCGCCACGAGTCCCTCAACCGTCCTAGCGCCAACGGTGCCTTTCACAGCTGTGTCCCAGCCGTCGAGCGAGAGTTCCATTCGTTCCCCCACAGAGTTCAGCCCCATCCCCGGGTGCCCCGGCCGCCCATCAAGGTGGAGGCGGCCGGCCGGCCACAACCCCTGCATCAACTCTGCTTGGGGAAAGCTCCCCATCAAGGGGGCCCCCAGCCGGGCTCTGTCATATCGGCGCGTTTTCCAGGTGGCAGCAACATGCCCTGAGCGAGAAAGGGCCCTGGTCCACGGGGAACAGGGCGGTCCCCAAGGCTGACCAACGCCGGCCAATTCTCACGAGCGTTCTGCCCAAATCAATCCCGATTTGGGAAGTACGCTCATGAGAATTGGCCGGAAAAGGCCTGTCGAACCCGCTTCGGGCACCGCACGTCCCCAGGGCCACCCCCTTGGGCCTGGCCTGGGAGCATGAGGGGTCGCGTCCCAGCACCACCTGGAGGAGCTCCGTCTCGCAGGTGCTGGCGAGGCCGTCGCCTCCCGCTCCTCATCCTCCGGTGTTCCCCTATCTGGCGTTTACACCCAGGGCCAGGCCTGCCCTGAAAGCCGGGCCCGGAACCAGGCCTGCTTCCTCAGCCTTCATGGCCAAGGGCCTGTGCCTTGGGGCATCTCCCCAGGGAACCCTGAGTCCTACGCCACGAGTCGCCCAACCATCCAGCGCCAACAGTGCCTTTTGCAGCTGCGTCCCAGCCATCGAGCGAGAGATCCATTCATTCACCCACAGAGGCCAGCCCCAACCCTGGGCACCCCAGCCGCCTCCCCAAGGTGGAGGGGGACCCCCAGCCACAGCCCCTCCATCAACTCTGCTTGGGTAAAGCTCCCCAGCGCTGGGGCCTCTGGCCGGGCCCTGTCATATCGGCGCATTTTCCGGGTGGCCGCGACATGCCCTGAGGGAGAAAGGGCCCTGGGCCACGGTGAACAGGGCGGTTCCCAGAGCTGCCCAACACCAGCCAATTCTCACGAGCGTTCTGCCCAAATTGATCCCAATTTGGGCAGAACTCTCGTGAAAATTTGCCGCAAAAGGCCCATTGAACCCCCTCATGCGCTGCACGTCCTCAGGGCACCCCACATGCCTGGCCCGGGATCAGGATGGGTCACGTCCCGGCACCGCCAGGAGGAGTTCCGTGAGGCAGGCATCAGCGAGGTCAATGCCTCCCGCTCCTCAGCCTCTGGAGGTCCCATACCTGGCGCTGGCCGCTGGGGCCGGGCCTGCCCCAAAAGCCTTGCTCAGGCCCAGTCCTGCTTGCTCAGCCTTCCGTTGTCAGGGGCCTGTGCCTGGGGCCTCCCCCAGGGGAACCCTGAGTCCTGCGCCACTAGTCCCCTGACCGTCCCAGCGCCAACGGTGCCTTTCGCGGCTGTGTCCCAGCCATTGAGCGAGAGATCCATTTGTTCCCCACAGAGGACAGCCCCATCCCTGGGCACCCGGGCCGCCTGCCAGGGCGGAGGCGGATGCCTGGCCACAGCCCCTCCATCAACTCTGCTTGGGGAAACCTCCTCAGTGCTGAGGACCCCAGCGCTGGGGACCCCGGCCGGGCCCCATTGTCTCGGCGAATTTTCCGGGTGGCCGTGTCATTCCCCGAGTTAGAAAGGGCCCTTGGCCATGGGGAACAGGGCGGTCCCCAGGATTGCCCAATGCTGGCCAAATCTCACGAGCGTACTGCCCAAATCGACATCAATTCTTTTGAGAATTGGCCAGAAAAGGCCCATCGAACACTCTTGGGGTGATTCCCAGGGCTGCGGAACGCTGGCCAATCCCGATCTGCCGATCCCCAAATCGATCCCGATTTGGGCAGAACGCTCGTGAGAATTGGCCAGAAATTCCTGGCGAACCCGCTACGGGTGCTGCACATCGGCAGGGCCGCCCCCCTGGGCCTGGCTGGGGATCACAAGAGGTCGCGTGCTGGCACCGGCTGGAGGAGCTCTGTGAGGCTGGTGACGGCGAAGCCGACGCCTCCCGCTCCTTAGCCTTCCAGGGTCCCCTCCCTTGCACTGGCTGCTGCGGCCGGGCCTGTCCGGAAAGCCGGCCCGGGCCCAATCCTGCTTGCTCAGCCTTCTGTTGCCAGGGTCCTGTGCCAGGGTGCCTCCCCCCGGAGAAGCCTGAGTCCCCTGCCACGAGATCCCCGACCATCCCGGCGCCAACGGCGCCTTTCGCAGCTGCGTTCCAGCCGTCGAGTGAGAAATCAATTCATTCCACCACAGAGGCCAGCCCCATCCCAGGGCGCCCCGGCCGCCCACCAAGGCGGAGGCGGACAACTGGCCACAGTCCTTTCATCAATTCCTGGCCTCCTACAGTGGCAGATGTGGATGCCTGGACAACCACTCCTTCAATTCTGCTTCGGGATATCTCCCCTTCACTCATCCCCTAGTCGGTCCACGTCGTTTGGCTTATCCTTGTCTCATTTTTAAACCTCTCCCACCATCATTGTTCTTTCTGGCCAGAATCCCAGATTCTGCCACATTATGGGACTCATTTCTTCAACACAGCCCTTAAGGGATCCCGCTCGGTACTGGCAGTTTGGACCAGCCTTTCCCAAGACCATAACCCTAACGCTAATTAGTGTTTTCATGCTTCCTTGTACAGGGGCCTCTCCCGCCAACTCTCTGGCTTATGAGCCCTGAAGTCACACTGTAGGAGTTCTCCTCCTACCTAGCAGGCAACCAGTCTCTCTGGAGCTGCACAGGGCCTCAGAGCCAGTGAAAAATTGCTTGACCCCATGAGTGCTCCCCCATGTTCTGCTGCCCCTGGATCACGATGCCCTGCCTGACCACCATCCTTCAGGGAACCAACCTCCAGATCTGCAGTTCGGGCATGCCACACCTGTACCTCAGCTTTCCTCAGGGACCCCTGTCAGCTCTATGCAGAAGTGGACCTCCCATGCCTGCCTAAAAGCTCTGGGAGCCCCTCTCCTTCTTTTCAATGGACATCGGCCCAAGGCTTTCTTGACAATTGGGGAAGGCTACCTCCTGACTGCTTCACACCTCCTTTCCTCTTCTGCCTTATTTCTCTCCGCTTACCTTTGTACCTGGGCAGACTGGAGCAACCTATCCATGGAATATGGACATGCTCTGACATCTGAATCTTCCTGGCAAACCGAAAGTAGTGTAGTGTACCACGGTGTGTTTGCAAATGATCATCCAGAGAACAAGAGAGCGAAAATCACTCCATTTTTACCTCACTCGTCATGAAGTAGAACATGATCTCCTTCTTTCCTTCCTTGACCTCCATTCCAATTTGTTTCCATGCAGTGTTCATGCCTTTGCTTCAGGGGTAGGATTTCGTGATTCCTTGCCTGCACAGAATACCCAGAGCTCATCACGAGTGCACTCCCTAGTAGCTGTCACCCATTGAACCCTTCCCCTCCACACCCCTGCTCTCTAGCCGCTCACGGCTGGTGCTCTAAATTGGAGTCTCTTTCCTCTTTGACCTATCTTTCTCTCCTCACTACATTCATGTATTCTTTCTGAAATTCCATAGAAGTCAAATGACAGGCTCTTGGTCATTTCTTACTCATTTTTCTTAGCTAAATCCACTCTAGATCCATCCATGTCCTTGCAAATGGTAAGATTTCATTCGTTCTGAACCTGGCTCCTATTCCATTGAGAATCTGCTTTGGACGCCGCACGTGCCCAGGGCCGCCCCCTGGTCCTGGCCCAGGATCCCGAGTCGTCGCGGCTCAAACACTGCCAGAAAGCTCTGCTTGAGTCATGCGCAGGCAAAGCCAGTGCCTCCTGCTCCTCAGCTTCTGTGGGTACCCTCCCTGGCGCTGGCAGATGGGGTCTGCCGTGCCCCTAGGCCTGGGCCCTATCCCTCATCTGGTTTTTCAGTATTCCTTTTCCAGGGCCCTGTCCCTCGAGCCCTCCAATTTGGAAACTCTGAGTCACACAACTAGATTCCCCCTGCCACCTAGGCAGAGACGGTGCCTTTTGGAGACACTGAAAACCCTCAGAGAGAGAAGAACCTTTGTGCAACCACTGAGGCCATCCCCAATCTTTGGCACCACAGCAGTCTGAAAAGTTGGAGGCTGAGGCCCTGCCACATCCCCTCTCTCAACTCTGCTCTGGGAAATCTCTCCTCCGTATTGGGCCCCCAGGTGAGCCGCATGGTGCCAGCATGTTTTCTGGATGACTGCTATATGCACCAAAGGAGAAAGTGCTTTTAGCCAGTGCTGTATGAAGTGCTACCCTATGCCGGCCAATTCTCGTGAGCTTTCTGCCCAAAAGTATATTGATTTGGGCAGAAAGCTTGTGATAATTGGCTACATACCCTTTGTTAACTTCCTTCCAGAAGTCCCCAGAGGACTGACCCCGAATCCCACCAGATTGGCAATCCCAGAGCTAGAACCCAAAACACTGTCTGCCCCCCAATGGAAACCATGAAATTTGGAGCTGTGCAATATAGAAAGCTTTTGCACAGAAAAGGAAAGAGTCAACAAATCTCCTCCCCCAGCAAAAAAAAAACAAAAAAACAAAAAGAATGAGAAGAGTTATTTGGAAATTACATATCAGATAAAGGGCTAGTATCCAAAATCTAGGAAGGACTTACCAAACTCAACACCCGCTGAACAAATAATCCAATCAAGACATATTCCAAATACATAAACAGACATTTCTCCAAAGAAGACATCCAAATGGCCAGCAAATGTATAAAAATTGTTCAACTTCTCTTGACATTAGGAAAATACAAATCAAAACCATGAGATACCACTTTACACCAGTCAGAATGGCTAAAATGAACAAGTCAGGAAACGACAGGTGTTGGCGAGGATGTGGAAAAAGGGGAACGCTTTTATACTGTTGGTGGGAATGCAAGTTGGTGAAGGTACACTGGAAAACAGTGTGGAGGTTCCTCAAGAAGTTGAAAATAGAGCTATCCTACAACCCTGCAACTGCACTACTGGTTATTTACCCCAAAGATACAAATGTAGTGATCTGAAGGGGAACCTGCACCTCAATTTCTATAGCAGCAATGACCACAAGAGCCAAAGTATGCAAAGAGCCCAGATGTCCATCAACAGATGAATGGATAGGACAATGCATTGAATATGAGACGGGCATCAAAAAATGAAAAGCTAACATTTGTAATAGCATGGATATGAGAGGTTACTATGCTAAGCAAAATAAGTCAGAGAAGGATAGTCATCAGTATCCTTCTCTCATTGAATTATTTCATGTATGATAGGCAGAATTTAAGAAATAAGACAAAGGATCATGGGGGGAGAGAGGGAAAAATGAAGCAAGATGAAACCAGAGTGGGAGACAAAGCATAAGAGACACAATCTCAGGAAACAAACTGAGGATTTCTGAAGGTGGGGTGGGGGGGGTGGATGAATGGGGTGGCTGAGTGATAGGCATTGGGGAGGGTATGTGCTGTGGTGAGCACTGTGTGTTGTGTAAAACGTAAGGATCTCAAACCTGTTCCTTGAAACAAATTACACACTGTATGATCATAATAAAAAAGAAGTCAAAGAAAAAACATTTAGTATATAAATCTATACTAAATAAAGATAAATTAAAAAAAATAATGTCAGACGAGATCGGGCGCGTTCAGGGTGGTATGGCCGTAGACTAAGTTGGTGGCATCACAATTCCGGACTTCAAGCTCTATTACAAAGCTGTCATCATCAAGACAGCATGGTACTGGCACAAAAACAGACACATAGATCAGTGGAACAGACTAGAGAGCCCAGAAATCGACCCTCAACTCTATGGTCAACTAATCTTCGACAAAGCAGGAAAGAATGTCCAATGGAAAAAAGACAGCCTCTTCAATAAATGGTGCTGGGAAAATTGGACAGCCACATGCAGAAAAATGAAATTGGACCACTTCCTTACACCACACACGAAAATAGACTCCAAATGGATGAAGGACCTCAATGTGAGAAAGGAATCCATCCAAATCCTTGAGGAGAATGCAGGCAGCAACCTCTTCGACCTCAGCCGTAGCAACATCTTCCTAGGAAAAACGGCAAAGGCAATGGAAGCGAGGGCAAAAATGAACTATTGGGATTTCATCAAGATCAAAAGCTTTTGCACAGCAAAGGAAACAGTTAACAAAACCAAAAGACAACTGACAGAATGGGAGAAGATATTGGCAAACGACATATGAGATAAAGGGCTGGTATCCAAAACCTATAAGGAACTTAGCAAACTCAACACCCAAAGAACAAACAATCCAATCAAGAAATGGGCAGAGGACATAAACAGACATTTCTGCAAAGAAGACATCCAGATGGCCAACAGACACATGAAAAAGTGCTCCACGTCACTCGGCATCAGGGAAATACAAATCAAAACCACAATGAGATATCACTTCACACCAGTCAGAATGGCTAAAATTAACAAGTCAGGAAATGACACATGCTGGAGAGGATGCGGAGAAAGTGGAACCTTCCTCCACTGTTGGTGGGAATGCAAGTTGGTGCAACCACTCTGGAAAACAGCATGGAGGTTCCTCAAAATGTTGAAAATAGAACTACCCTATGACCCAGCAATTGCACTACTGGGTATTTACCCTAAAGATACAAACATAGTGATCCGAAGGGGCACGTGTACCCGAATGTTTATAGCAGCAATGTCTACAATAGCCAAACTATGGAAAGAACCTAGATGTCCATCAACAGATGAATGGATAAAGAAGATGTGGTATATATACACAATGGAATACTATGCAGCCATCAAAAGAAATGAAATCTTGCCATTTGCAACGACGTGGATGGAACTAGAGGGTATCATGCTTCGTGAAATAAGTCAATCGGAGAAAGACAACTATCATATGATCTCCCTGATGTGAGGACATGGAGAAGCAACATGGGGGGTTAGGGGGATAGGAGAAGAATAAATGAAACAAGATGGGATTGGGAGGGAGACAAACCATAAATGACTCTTAATCTCACAAAACAAACTGGGGGTTGCTGGGGGGAGGTGGGATTGGGAGAGGGGGTGGGGGCTATGGACATTGGGGAGGGTATGTGCTATCATGAGTGCTGTGAAGTGTGTAAACCTGGCGATTCACAGACTTGTACCCCTGGGGATAAAAATACGTTATATGTTTATTAAAAAAATTTTTGGAAGGGGAGGCGAACCATAAGAGACTATGGACTCTGAAAAACAACCTGAGGGTTTTGAAGGGTCAGGGGTGGGAGGTTGGGGGAACAGGTGGTGGGTAATAGGGAGGGCACATATTGCATGGAGCACTGGGTGTTGTGCAAAAACAATGAATACTGTTACACTGAAAAAATAAATAAAATGGAAAAAAATAATGTCACTGAGAGAAAGCAAGCAAGCAAGCAACAAACAAGCAACTAAGCAACCTAGCGTCACCACACTCCAATTTCAAGCTAGATTACAAAGTTGTTGTCATCAAAACAGTATGATACTGGCATAAAAACAGACACACAGGTCAATAGAACACAACAGAAAGCTCAGAAACATAATCATAGTACTTTTTGAAAAGTTTATTCATTCATATATTTAAGATTTATTTAAACTTAACTCTGATACAATAATTAACTCTGAGTGGGAATTAATAATATGGATGTCCTATTCCAAGAGTTGCTCCCAATAAATGCAATTATTTAAACATGCTGTTTTATAAAAATATATATTTATAAAATAAAGATGATTCAGAGTCCACCCTTTGAGGAAAAATTAAATTCACTTTAATAAACCTACCACAGGAAAGGAAATATAGGTATCCATCATCACAACTGAGAACATCACAAAAGAAGACAGTCAGCCACAAACTGGTGTCTGATGGAAGAATACAATACTATTTAAGTAGTTCTGTGCAAATGTTCAACCTGTTGAAAGCTATAGATTCAGGAAGTCATTTACAAAAACACAGATGTCAGAGAAAAGTCCTAACAAAGAGTAGAAGACATCATCAATGAAGACCACACTGCATGTATTCAGACAGGAAAAATATTTTCCCAAAATATTAACTGTAAGACCAGAAAGAAGGCAAGAAGTCAAGAAGGGAAGTAGGGAAGGAAAGCAAAGCAAAGGAAGGAAAGCAAGGAAAGGGAAGGAAAGCAAACAAAGCAAGGAAAGGGAAGGAAAGGAAGATAAGAAAAGAAAAGAAAAGGAGAAACTTCAGAAGCTAACCCACACATGTATGGTCTTAACCTATGAAACAGCAGCAGAAAATATAAAGTGGGGAAAGGACTGTCTCTTCAGTGAACGTTACTAGGAGAACTGGACACTAATTGCAGAAGAAGGTTACTGGATCACTTTCTCACACCACACATACAAAATATGAATGGATGAATGACTTGAATACAAGAACTGAATCCATAAACTTCTTTTTTTAAAAGATTTTATTTATTTAGCTGACAGACAGAGATCACAAGTAGGCAGAGGTGCAGGCAGAGAGAGAGAGAGAGGAGTAAGCAGGCTCCCCGCAGAGCAGAGAGCCCGATATGGGGCTCGATCCCAGGACCCTGGGATCATGACCTGAGCCGAAGGCAGAGGCTTTAACCCACTGAGCCACCCAGGCGCCCTGAATCCATAAACTTCTAAGAAGAAAACATAGGTACTAAGTTTCTCGATATTGGTTTGGTAAAGAGTCTTTTACATCAGACACCAAAAGCAAAGGCAACAAAAGCAAAAATAAACAAGTGGATGGACATCAAACTGAAATTTCTGCATGACAAAAGAAACCATCGAACCCTTAAAAGGTAAGCTCCACAATGAGAAAAGATACCTACACATCCTATGTGTGAGGAGGCTAATATTCAAAATACACAAAACACTCTTTCAAATCCAAACCAAAACTGAATAAAAACTGAGGAGGATATGTGAATAGATATTTCCAAAGATGGCATACAGGTGGCCAACAGACACAGAAAAAGTTTAATGTCACTAACTGTTTGCAGGGAAATAGAAGTTAAAACTACCATCAACGATCACCTCACATGGTTGGAACAGCCATCATACAAGAGAGAGACACCCAGTGCATTAAGGGTGTAGAGACAAGGGGACCTTGTGCGCTGTTGGTGGGAATAGAAATGGGTGCAGCCACTGTGACAAACACTATGGAGGTTCTGAAAAAAAATAATACAGCTACAGCATGACACAGTAACCACTCTATTGAGTATTTCTTTGGAGAACACAAAAACACTCCCTCCAAAAGAGAGAGGCGCTACAATATTCACAGCAGATTATTCACAATAACCAGACATGGAAACACCGACCTTGGGAGCCTTATGCTAAGTAACCCAGACATGGAAAGACACACACCAGAGCCTGTCATGGACATTCTACATGGAAAAATATACTGAAAACACAGATAATCAGAACAGATTGGTGGTTGCCAGCTTCGGGGTTGGTGGGGGGAAATGGGTGACGGTAGACAAAGGTGCCATGTTTGGTGATAAAATCTGCAAGGCATGGAATGTTCTGTGCAGAATGGAGACAAAAGCTAACCCTGCAGGATGGGATACAGGCTCCCCCGCTACTTGAAAGTACAGTATCCCTAGAAAACCTTTCACAGAAGAAATGGTGTAAATGGAAAAAAAGAATGACCATTCATTTCTACAGAAAAATGAGTGAGTATGCCCAGACACCAAAAGTCACTTCTCTTTGGATTTTCTTAGGCCTCAGGACACAGCATCCTAATGGATGCCCAAAATAAATGGAGAGAAAGGACAGCAGATGCTCACAGACACAATTCAAAGTGACGGTGGCTAGATGCAGAGAGCAATGCCCAGGAAGGAGCTGGTTGGGGTTCATTCTGCCTCTGTAGTGGTTCCCCACAAACAGAAGCTGAATGCAATGCCACTTCTTGACTTTTTTCATAAGAGGGAAATTCTCTTCAGGTTTCTTTCTGATACTGGAGCTGGGTAATAACTTAGATCTTTTCAAAAAGCCAAGTGTCTTACCATGAACTTTGAGAAAAGTCGGGGAGACTTGTACTTGAAAGTTGCTGAGGGGGTAGATGTTCAGAGTTCTCCTGGACACAAACATGAGCAGGTCCACTGTGAAAGGCACCTTCCTCAGCAGGTGGAACACAGACTACCTCCTACCCCCAGAAACCTCCTTCATCTCGCTCAGGACAACCCACAGGAGCTGGGAGTTACCTCAGTTCCTCCTTTCTTGGATTCCCAATATCGAACCTATTGGCAAGGAATCCATTTGCACATGAAACCTGAAACCAGACATCTTCCTCAATTCCAGGTGAGCACACATACTTCCTCTCCTTTCCTGATGTGCTCATCTGAGAAAGCTGAGCAGAGAAGCATCTCAGGGTCCAAATCTACTTCTGACTAAGGTCCTTGGAAACAGATATCTCTCCTCCCTGTACCAGTCACCTGTGATTGACATCTGGCATCCTGTATTGGGGCAGAATGGTGCACCTGTCCCTCTTTCCTGGGATGTCATCACAAAGCAGGCATTGCTGCACAGTTTTCAGGAAGGGAAATGAAGCAGCAGCAGCAGCAGCAGCAGCAGCAGCAGCAGCAGCAGCAGTAGCAGCAGCAGCAATAGCCCTCCTTGGTTCAGTCTCAGTCTGGCACACGAGGTCTCATGTGGAATGAGAGCTTCAGTGAGACCAGTGTCATGTGGTCTTGAAACATAATGTCAGGAGCTGAGATTTCAGTTCCAAATAAAAACTGGTCTCTTCCACACAACACTGTAAAGTGGAGGATTTCTCAGGGCTGTGGCTCTAAAAGAAGTCCTTCTGCTGGCTGAATGCACAGACACCAGGCAGAGGACACCTGTGGTGCCTTATCTGAGGAAGCAAGGGGCACAGTGGACAAGAATCCAGAATTCTGCCTGTGGGCTGCTTCCTACCAAGCCCCCTGCTGAGACGAAGGCTTGAGATCCAACAGGAAACAAGTTTCCTATTACATCTGCAGCAGGAGGGCTGGCTGGGAAGCAAAGACTTGTCCCTGGAGCAAGATGGCTTGTGCATCAAGAATGATGGCCCACTGCCACAGCCTCACAGTCTCCCAGCTATGATCTGACTCCACTGCCAAGCTCACATCTGCTGACACAGTGACTTCTAATATCCAGAGACTGCTTTCCACTCCAGCTCGATGCTACTCACAGAGAAGCCAACTCCAGTCTCAGAAACGTGTTAATCATTAGCTCTGGAATTCCCTGGGTTTGTCTACGCTGGCCCACCCAGGTGTCCCTTCCAGATCATTCCTCTAATTCCCTAGGGTTTCAAGCCACCTTAAAGCTGCCCTTCAAAAAGCAGGAATTGGTCCAATGAGGTAGACCAGCAGGTGAGTCTGTGTGCGGGAAACTCAGACCACATCTTCCCTGAACACCAATGCTTCCAAGTCCAGCCTTCAAACCCTCACTCCCTGGGCATGGAAAACCATGTCAGCATGAACACTGCTCTTTCAAATCTTTTGTCTTCTCTTCCTTCAAATCAGAAACCAAGCTCCATCACCACTCTATTTTCCCTTCAGAGATTAAAGAAAATGATAGAATAAAGCACTCCATGTGCACAACACACGTCTACCCAAATAGAATTCCTTGTTCTTTCTCATATGGGCAGTCCTACCTTGCCCATACTAATGAGAGGCACCACAAGTTCAGTCCTCATATATACATTTGACTTTGTGTTTTTCTTTTTGATATTTGGATCTCGAAGTCAATGCCTATATTACTTTCTTACAATAACAAGAATAATAATGACATGATCACATAAAGGTCTGGATCTCCTTAACCACACAACATGGTTCTGGTTCAGATAAGGATGAAGATGCAACCTCTTGCCAGGAAGCAAAGCCCACACACTCAGGGATCCTGATACGCCTCATGGGTGATGGGTTCCTTTGCTCCATGGAGTTGTCTGAGTGCAAAGGATGCAGGTGCCCTCTGGGATTCATTCTGTTTTCTTCATAAATTCCCCAGTTAAAGTCAAAAGGGACTCACAGGTCAGGTTTCAGAGCCCAGGATGTGCCACCAAGTAAGCAGCCACACACACACACACACACACACACACACACACACACACACACACTGCCTCCCCACCCCCCGCCAGGGAAGGCTAACAGGGGCTTTCTTTCAAATGGGAGCACAATGAGCCACTCCCCAGGCTCTGAACAACCTACACTCCTCCTCCATTTCTCCACCTCATAAAGGGCACTGCACCCCATTACAGCTCTGAGGCTGTGCTTTACTTTAAAAAACAATTCTTTTTTGAACTTAGCAAACTCAACACCCAAAGAACAAACAACCCAATCAAGAAATGGGCAGAGGACATGAACAGACATTTCTGCAAAGAAGACATCCAGATGGCCAACAGACATGAAAAAGTGCCTGAATCTTTCATATGAAAGGGAAAATACTCCTTCTTGAATGCTTAACACCACTTTTCCACTTCTGCCATATTTATCTCCACTTACCTTTGTACCTGGGAAAACTGGAAGGAACATATCAATGGAATTGGACATGCTCTGGGATCTGAATCTTTCATTGCAGCTTTCTGAGGACTCCTTATGCAACCAGAAACTAGTGTATCCTGCCACAGTGTTTTTGAAAATAATCATCTACAGAATAGGACAGTGAAAATCACTCCATTTTAATCTCACTCTTCATGAAGCAGAACATGGTCTTCTTTTCGTCATTGACTTCAATTCCAATTTGTTTCCATGCAGTGTTAATTCCTTGCTTCAAGCGTAGTATTTCATGATTCCTCACCTGCATAGAACACATGAGCTCATCACAACAAGTGTCCTCCCTAATAGCCATAACCCATTTAACCCTTTCATCCACACCTCTGCCCTCAACAACCCTTGGTTTGTGCTCTAAGGTTGAGTCTGTTTCCTCATTTGCCTATCTTTCTCCCCTCACTATGTTCATCTGTTTTCTTTCTGAAATTCGATAGGAGTCAAGTCAAGGGTATTTGGCTTTTCTTACTGATTTTGCTTAGCTACATGCACTCTAGATCCATCCTCTTCCTTGCAGATGGTAAGATTTCATTCGGTTTGAAGCTCAATCCTATTCCATTTTGAAGCTCAGTGTGGATAGATCAATAGATAGATTTATATCTTTTTATCTCTATCTATATCTATCTATCTATCTATCTATATGTATTGAAAGGACCTATTTAGCCAGAGCGACTCCATCTTGGTTAAAAGCTATTTTGTTGTTTGTGCAGTAAAACTTAAACTGATCCTGCCGCCCCCACCCCCAGAGAAACTTACTTAAAAACAAGTCTGGGAAACCAGCAGAATATGGTCGGCTAGTTCCTAATAACAGAGCCCAGAGTACAAGGCCAGGTCAGCCAGTTCCTGATAACAGAGCCCAGAATACAAGGATGAGTCAGGCCAGGTGGAGATATCCAATCAGTAAAACACACATACTTTTTCCCTAACCACCAAAGAATGTAAACCCCACTGTTTGGGCACCAACCTTGAGCACCAATTCTGACCAGAGTAATAAGTTAGGTCAAACAGCTACTATAGGGTAAATTGTAATTCAATTGGCCACCTGCATGTGACCTGACATGACTAAAATCTCATTGGCCATCTATGTGTGGCCAGACTTTTGCTCTATAAAAGGTAGTCTGTAAGATGGGGAATGGTCGCCCTCTTCAGAGGTGACCCTGACTGGTCAGTCAGTCAGTTCTTGAGCCTGTAAGATGGGGGTGGTCGCTCTCTTCAGAGACGGCCCTGGCCGGTCAGTCTGACTTCCAATGACTAACATAAAATAGAACTTTACATAACTTTCACCTTGTCTCAGTCTCATTCCCTTGGCTGATCAGTCTAACTTCTAATATTTATCATAAAATAAAGCTTTAAATAATTTTCACTTTGTCTCAGTCTCGTTTTGTTTAATAACAGACCTAACGTGTGTGTGTGTGTGTGTGTGTGTGTGTGTGTGTGTGTGTGTATAAATATCCCACATCTTCTTTCTCCATTCATCAGTGAATGGACATTGGGACTCCCCCTATAGTTTACTATTGTTGATAATGCTTCTATAAACATCATGGTGCTTGTACCCCCATTGAATGTGCATTTTTTTAAAGATTTTATTTATTTATTTGACAGCAAAGATCACAAGTAGGCAGAGAGGCAGGCAGAGAGAGAGAGGAGGAAGCAGGCTGTCCTCAGAGCAGAGAGCTGGATGCAGGGCTTGATCCCAGATTCCTGGGATCATGACCTGAACCGAAGGCAGAGGCTTTAACCCACTGAGCCACCCAGGCGCCCCTGAATGTGCATTTTTGCACATTTTGGGGAAATACATAGGAGTGCAATGGCTGGATCCCAGGGTTCTTTAGTTTTTAGCTGTTGGAGGAAACATGATCCTCTTTATCAGAGTGGCTGCAACAGCCTGCATGCCCACCGACAGTACAGGAGGGTTCCACTTTAAGCAGAACATTCCCTGCTTGCCATTTCTTAAGGAGGAAATGGAAAACCTGTGGGATACCATGACTCACCCAGGATAAGGCAAGCAGCTACAGAAATCCACCCCAGGGTTCCTGACGTCAAGCTCCGGGAAGCTACCAGAATGTCTATATCCAGGAGAATTCCCAAAGACTCTCATTCTGACTTCACCACCCATGAAACTGCAGAAAAAATATGGCATGTCCAACTATCTAGATGGTCCACTGAGTGAAACTAGAAAGTCCAGCTTCCCTTTTCAATCATCCAAGGTTCCTTGGAATAATTTTGAAATTTCCCTCTGCCCTCATGGAAACTCTGGATGAAAAGACAAACCCATTCAGATACATCATCTTGGACAAAGGAGAAGCCATCATCCATGTCTCTATCTGACCACAAACAGCCAAGTAACTCTAGATTCCAGCCATTCCACCACAGCCTAGGCCCAACAGAATAAACACTAATAGATGAAGGAACACATTCTATGTTCAAAACACACACAAAGTCCATTTCATCTTCCCTTTTTAATCCAAGGATTGCCTAGGAAAGAGCTGTCCTAAATACTTTCATAAGCCAGAAATGAACAGAGAAAATGGGATCCCCTGCCATGAGCTCCCTTCAGGGAAACTCAGGAACTCTGGAACCCACTCTACATTGCTGACAACTGCTTCACTGTGACTTTGTGGTTCCACTGGAAACAAGAGAAAAACCCAGGACATTTGGGGTGAAAGAGAAGTTTAACTCTTGTCCTGGAATGGAGGTGACCTTGCACCCACTGGGCCTGCTGTATTCTTTGAACACTGATGTCCTGGGACAAGCTGCATGACAGACTCAGATGCTGATTTCCAAACTTCAGGTCCCACCTAAAGCCTGTACACCTGCTCCGATTCCTGAGAGAAGGAGAGACTCATGCTTGTTTCTTCAGTGGTCATTCACTTCTTCTCAAGACGGCCAATGCCCTTGTCCTTTTTGGAGAAGCAAATAGACTCTTCCAAACAAACACTCAACTCCTCGGTTCAAAAGACACCATGCGTCGAGTTTGGCTCCCCCTGGCTCCAGACCCTCCACTGGGAGACAACTCCGGCACCATCCTGACAGCCCATTACCACTAAACCTGGGGACACAGGGCACAATGAAGAGTGGGGGCCCGGCTCCAGGGGTTTTACAGGGGTGAAACCCAAAGGTTTTACAGATGAAACCCCAAAGACTCTTCCCCCAAACTACTAGAACTCATACAGCAATTCAGTAACGTGGCAGGATACAAAGTCAATGTACAGAAATTAGTGGCTTTCTTATACACTAACAATGAAAATACAGAAAGGCAAATTAGAGAATCAATTCCATTTACAATAGCACCAAGAACCATAAGATACCTGGGAATAAACCTAACCAAAGAGGTAAAGGACCTGTACTCGAGGAACTACAGAATACTCATGAAAGAAATTGAAGAAGACACAAAAAGATAGAAGACTGTTCCATGTTCTTGGATTGGAAGAATAAACATTGTTAAAATGTCTATACTGCCTAGAGCAATCTATACTTTTATCACCATTCCGATCAAAATTCCAACGGTATTTTTCAAAGAGCTGGAGCAAATAATCCTAAAATTTGTATGGAACCAGAAGAGACCAGGAATTGCTAAGGAAATGTTGAAAAACAAAAACAAAACTGGTGGCATCATGTTACCTGATTTCAAGCTTTATTACAAAGCTGTGATCACCAAGACAGCATGGTACTGGCATAAAAACAGACACATTGACCAATGGAACAGAGTGGAGAGCCCGGATAAGGACCCTCAACTCTATGGTCAAATAATCTTTGACAAAACAGGAAAAAATATACTATGGAAAAAAGACAGTCTCTTCAATAAATGGTGCTGGGAAAACTGGACAGCGATATGTAGAAGAATGAAACTCGACCATTCTCTTACACCGTACACAAAGATAAACTCGAAATGGATCAAAGACCTCAACGTGAGACAGGAATCCATCAGAATCCTAGAGGAGAACATAGGCAGTAACCTCTTCGATATCAGCCACAGCAACTTCTTTCAAGATATGTCTCCAAAGGCAAAGGAAACAAAAGTGAAAATGAACTTTTGGGCTTCATCAAGAATAAAAGCTTCTGCACAGCAAAGGAAACAGTCAACAAAACAAAGAGGCAACCCACGGAATGGGAGAAGATATTTGCAAATGACAGTACAGACAAAAGGTTGATATCCAGGATCTATAAAGAACTCCTCAAACTCAACACACACAAAACAGATAATCATATCAAAAAAATGGGCAGAAGATATGAACAGACACTTCTCCAGTGAAGACATACAAATGGTTACCAGACATATGAAAAAATATTCATCATCACTAGCCATCAGGGAGATTCAAATTAAAACTACATTGAGATATCACCTGACACCAGTTAGAATGGCCAAAATTAGCAAGACAGGAAACAACGTGTGTTGGAGAGGATGTGGAGAAAGGGGAACCCTCTTACACTGTTGGTGGGAATGCAAGTTGGTGCAGCCACTTTACAGAACAGTGTGGTGATTTCTCAAGAAATTACGAATAGAGCTTCCCTATGACCCTGCAATTGCACTGCTGGGTATTTACCCCAAAGATACAGATGGAGTGAAAAGAAAAGCCATCTGTACCCCAATGTTTATTGCAGCAATGGCTACGGTCGCCAAACTGTGGAAAGAACCAAGGTGCCTTTAAACGGATGAATGGATAAGGAAGATGTGGTACATATACACAATGGAGTATTATGCCTCCACCAGAAGGGATGAATACCCAACTTTTGTAGCAACATGGACGGGACTGGAAGAGATTATGCTGAGCAAAATAATTCAAGCAGAGAGAGTTATGTATCATATGGTCTCACTTATTTGTGGAGCATAACAAAGAACACGGTGGACATGGGGAGATGGAGAGGAGAAGGAGTTGAGGGAAACTGGAAGTGGAGATGAACCATGTGACTATGGACTCTGAAAAAAAAAACAGAGGATTTTGAAGGGGCAGGGGGGGTGGGAGGTTGAGGAACTAGGTGGTGGGTAATAGGGAGAGCACGTACTGCATGGAGCACTGGGTGTGGTGCAAAAACAATGAGTACTGTTACGCTGAAAAAAAAAGTCAAATCTTGAAAAAAAAATAGATACAGGGATATCTTGAGCCTGGGGAAGCAGAGACTATACAGCTTACCTCTCCATCCTGTAGAAAGAAGCTGTAGTGCCTCACCTTTCGGGGTCTGTCACCCAGCACCTCAGTGCTGACAGGCTTCACCTACTCTTCCAGCATGTTTCCCATGGCAGCTTGCCACTGCCTCCAGTGGTGGCAAGCAGCATTGTTATGTCTTCCAGTGACTCTAGCACCACAGCTCACCATTCCTTCCAGTGGTGTAAACTCACACTGCTAGGCCTTCCAGCATCTGGCAATGCAACTCACAATGCCTTCACTGGTCTCAAGCCACACTGGCACATCGTCCACCATTCCTCAGACTGCAACTCGGCACTGCCTCCAGTGGAGGGAATCCAAACTGCCTCGGCTTCCCATGCCTTGCACTGTGCCTGTTCACTGCATCCATTGTCAGGAAGTTCAAGCAGCATATCTTCCAGTGTCTCACCCACTGCAGCTTATCACTCCCTCCCTTGGTGGCAAGCTGAAGTGCCCTGTCTTTCAGCATCTGTTGCACTGGAGCTCAGCACTGCCTCTGGTGGTGGAAAGCTGAATAATGAGAGTTGCTTGATGGCATGGCAGTGGAGAATTCTGTCACTGGAAGCAGTGCTTAGCTGTATTGTAAGAGTAGCTCGGAGACGTGCTAGTCAGCTTGCAACCACTGCAGGCAGTGGTGAGGTCCATTGTGAGACCCTGGAAGAAATGGGAAAGTCATTTCCCACCATTGAAGGCAGTGGTCAGCTACAATGCCAGTGAAGCTAGAAGGTTTTGCAGTGCTCATTAATGCCATTAGAGGTGGTGATGATCTGCAGTGTGAGACAATTAATGGTGTGGCTTTGGAATGTGGCCACTAGAGGCAGTGGGGTGGTGCAGTGTGAGACCTTGGTAGAAGTGCAGTGACAGTCCCGCCACTGGAGGGGATGGCCAGTTGCAGTGCAAGGGATGCCTGATGGCTCTGCAGTGCTGCTTACAGTAACTAGTGGCAGTGTAAGGCCATGGATGGCAAGGCTATGCACCTTGTCTCCACTGGAGGCAATGCTGAGCTGAAGTTCGCGGAACTAAGAGGAGTTCCAGTGAAGTATCCCACCACTGGAGGCAGTGGTCAGCTGCCATTTGGGGCATACCAGAAGGCTTTGCAGTGCTCCTTACTTCCATTAGAGGAAGTGGTGAGAAAGAGTGGGAGATGATAGGTAGCATGGCTGTGCAGCTATGCAGCTGCATAGCTGTGCAGAGGCAAGACCCTGCAAGAGTGGCCACTCAGATTCCTACCACTCGAGGCAGTGGTGAGCTGTAGTGCGAGTTCCTGGAAGAAGTCGCCATGTCAGTTCCTGCCACTGAAGGCAGCAGTGAACAGCAATTTGAGATGCTGCAAGGAGTGGCAATCTAGTTACCTAGCACTGGAAGCAGTGGTGAGCTGCATATTGAGACGCTGGAAAATGAGGTTGTGGCGATTCTTGCTCCTGGAGGCAGAGGTCAGCTGCCTGTTGCAAGGGATGCCAGGATGCTTTGCAGTGTCGCTTATGGCCACCAGATGCAGTGTTGAGATGCAGTGAAAGTCTATGGCTGGCATTGCTGTACACATTGTCTCCGCTGGAGGCAGTGGTTGAGCTGCAGGGTGGGATGCTGCAAGGAGTAGCAGTGTGGTTTCCTGCAATTAGAGGCAGTGGTGAGCTCCAGTGGGAGACACTGGATGAAGTGGCAGTGTCGGTTCCTGCCACTGGAGGCCGAGGTCAGCTGTAGTGGGAGGGACACCTGAAGATTTTGCAGTGCTCCTTATGGCCACTAGAGGCAATGTTGAGATGCAGTGCGGGACCATGGATAGGTGGCCATGCAGTGTGTCACCCCTGAGGCACTGTTGAGCTATAGTGTGAGACCCTAAAAGAGTGGCAATGAGTTTCCTTTCACTGGAAGCAGTAGAGCTGCAGTTTAAGGTGCTTCAAGGCCTGGCAATGCAGGGGTTTTGTTTGTTTGTTTTGTTTTAACCACTAGTGGCAGTGGTGAGCTGCAGGGCAAGACCCTAGGAGAGGCAGTATTCATTCCCACCACAGGAGGAGGTGGTCAGCAGCAGTGTGAGGGATGTCTGAAGGCTTTGCAGTGCTGCTTACTGTCACTAGAGGCAGTGTTGAGATGCAGTCTGAGACCATGAACGGCAGAGCTGTGAAGCTTGTTTCTACTGGAGACAAGGCTGAGGTGCACTTCGAGGCATTGGAAGGAGTGGCAGTCCAGCTACCTAGCACTGGAAGCAGTGGTGAGCTGCAGAGTGAGACGCTGGAAGAAGAAACTACGTCTTTCTTTCCTGGAAGAAGAAACTATGTCTTTCTTTCATGACACACTGGAGGCAGTGGTCAGCTGCAGTGCGAGGGATGCCAGAATTCTTTGCAATGCTGATTACCGTCACTGGAGGCAGTAGACACCTGCAGTACCAGCCACTGGAAGGAGTGGCAGTGTTGGTACCCGCCACTGGAAGTATAAGGTCTCAGTCCAAATCTCATGAGAACTCAGGCAGTTCTCATTAGATTTTTACCCAAATATCATGAGAATTCCTTCCAAATAACATGAGGACTTATTCCAAATCTCGAGAGATCTCAGTCCAAATCCTGAGAGATTTCAGAACAAATCTCATGCTATCTCAATCTAAATCAGATCAGGAGTCAAATGTATACATAAGGTCTTATATTTAAGAACAAAATGTGTTAACTTAAATAAGATAAGCACTTGAAGATAAGGAATTAAAAAGAACAGAGCTAACCAAAGCATATAAATCGAAGGCCCTGATATAATTTGAATAAACAATTTTAGAGGATAAAACAAAATAAAAAATCAAAGAGTATTTGTCAACAAGATTGTGTTTTATAAGACTAGGAAAAATAGAAAAAGAAAAAACAATATTAATAACACACAGTGGTAAAATTTTATGATCACTAGAGTTTCAAAACTAGTAACAGGATAATGTAGAAAATTATATGCCAAGAAATTGAAAAGTACATACAAATGGAAAAATTTTTTTAAGATTTTTTATTTATTTATTTGACACAGAGAGATCACAAGTAGGCAGAGAGGCAGGCAGAGAGAGAGAGAGAGAGAGGAAAGCAGGCTTCCTGCTGACCAGAGAGCCCAATGTGGGACTCGATCCCAGGACCCTGAGATCATGATCCGAGCCGAAGGCAGCACCTTAGCCCACTGAGCCACCCAGGTGCCCCTGGAAAATTTTTTGATGAACATGTTTTAAAATATAAAATATGATTTTGGATTCTATTCCCATTATGACAGAATTTATGTGTTCAGAAACATTCTCCAAATGGAGAACACATAAAAAATTTACAGAAAATTAACTCCTAAATTTATGTGTAAACTATAAATATATAACAGTAATTAAAATTATAACAGTAATTATTTATAATATATATAATGTATATAATTATATATTATAATTATATATCATTATAAACTATAATTATAATAGTAAATGAATTGAAATTCTGACATTATAAAGAATGAGTATAAGAATATTAATAAGTTTTGAAGTCACTTTCACCACTTAGAGAATTTGCACATGTCTGGTGTACTAGAGTTTGAAGTTTATGGGGTGATATTTGAGGAAGAGAGACAAAGTCTGGTGGTTCTCCAAAATGATGAGCCATTCAACATGTGATTCGTCATAAATTCAATACCTCTCTTAAAGAAAATAGCTTTAGAAGTTAAGAAATGGAAAACTATTTTATCCTACATGGTACAAATATAGATATTCCAGCCTAATTTTTCTCAACAGCATTCCAAACCACAAACCTACAATTACATGTAGATATCAGTATAATTCACACAACATACATGGTGCCAAACAACAAACCCCAAATCTGCTCACCAGATTGGCAAAAATGAATGAAATTCCTTTGCACAATAATTTAATTTAAAATCAAAACTGAAAGAATTTTCATAGATAAAATAATAAGGAATCTGTTTTAACAGTCAATTTCTACAAAACATACCATGAAACAAACCGTTGTGATGAAAAGTACAAGATGAAAATAAGAACAGAATCAGAACAGATATTACACTATTGAAACTGTAGATAATGGGAATATCATATAGAAAAAAAATCTATAATATGTCCAAAAAAACATGTTAAAACCAGACTCACAGTCTGAATAATCTTATTAACATAAAATCATCTCTATTACTGAAAAAATTGTAACATTTAGGGGTGCCTACGTGGCTTAGTTGGTTGAGTGACTTTTGGTTTTGGCTGGAGTCATGATTTCAGAGTCATGGGATTGAGCCCCAGATCAGGCTCCTAGCACAGTGGGGAGTCTGCTGGAGAGTCTCTCTCCATCTCCCTCTGCCCTCTGCCCTTCTCACTGCTCATGCTCTCTCTCTCTAAAATAAGTAAATAAGTAAATAAATAAATAATAAACAAATCTTTATACAAAATGTGGCATTTAAAAGATTATATTCCTTGGGTTGTGGAAGTGCAAAGAGATACCTAAGATGAGAGAAGGTGAGATCTCTGAGATATATGCAAGTAGTAAACATTGATTTCTTCCCAATGGCTTTGTTGAACCAATGCAAACACAGTAGTTACCGAATATTCCTTGATATGGGTAATACAAAAATATAAAATCTAGGACACTGTAGATGTGGGGAGTCTAAAATTATACCTCCATATCAAAATGGAAAGTTATGTGAACAATAATTAAATTTATTGCACAGAAAGAGACAGAATGGAACATGTATATCTACAAGTTGGTGTTAAATAGGAAGAAACCCAATTTCCACTAAGAATTTATAACCAGGGGTACCTGAGTGGCTCAGTTGGTTAAGGATCTGAGTCTTCGTTTCTGCTTTGGTTGTAATCTGAGGATCATGAGATTGACCCCCATGTTGGGCTCAATGCTCAGAGTGCAGTCAGCTTAAGGTTCTCTCTCCCTCTGGTCCTCTGCTATCTCCCTCCCCCTCTATCTCTGTCTCTGTCTCAAATAGATAAATAAATAAATCATTAGAAAGAAAAAAAATCATACAAAAGAGTGACATAGGTAATATGTGACTTCACTTCCTCTAAAAAGAATGACTAACAACTATTCATGAAAGAGATGCCACTGAGAGAATTCTAGAACACAGGAGTGAGGCTTAAGCATCCCCTGAACCACAGAAAACAAGACAGACTTTTTAGAGGGATAAGGGAAAGGGATACATACTGATTGTATTGCCCCTCCCCCAGGCGGCACAGTGCCAAGCACAGGGATTTCTTCTGAGCCTACACTTCCAGTGGGAAAAGAGAGCCCAGAGGTGAAATCCAGCCCCTTCAGTGTGGAAGGCACTTTGTGAAGGCCTCTATTCTGGTCTGTTCTCACAGGAATTGCAGGGGAATCTTCAGGTCAAAACTGGGATTCTGTGACAGAGAAGGGGGAGGGGCTTCCAACAACTTGCATTCAGGCATTGGCAGACTGAGTTCCTGCCTGCAGAGCCCAAATAGTAGTTCCAATCAGTGGCTTTGCTCACCTGCAGAACCAGTCAGTAGTGCAGTGTGACCAGGGGTGCAGGTCTCCCTGATTCAGGTCCTTGAATGAGCAATTTTCTGGCCTGGAAGCTAGTCTGCCCATGCCCAAGTAGGGGACCTGAGTCATAGAGCCACCTGCTCTGAGGCATGGCTCCCTGTCCCTGGTAAATATGAGAGCTGAAAGCTGTTGAAATACTTGAAAGCTGTGTAACTCAGCAAATCTTGAGCCAAGAGGTGGATGGTCAGAGTTGATTGCCCTCAGAACAAACTCTATGGCCCTTTTTGACCAGGGAAAGTGGGGCACAGTTCAGATGAGTTAAGACCACAAGCAAAGAAACCTTGATGCACATGTGCAGAAAAACTAATCTGTAGACCAACTCATTGCTGAATCAAGCCTTGAGCTTGCCTGAGTAGGGAACCTAACCAGAATATATATCAGAAGCTGTATAACCCATCCATCAGCCCTGCTTACAGTGACACTTAACAGAGAGCACAGCCTGTGGCTTTCTCTTTTGGCAGAGCAAAACTCGTGGCCTCATCTGACCAGGGAACTCAGAGCAAACTCCTGCCTGATTCAGGTCCCTAAACAAAAAGTCACATAGGCCCTGTTTTATCCTGCTAACCTGCCAGACCCAGGAAGTTAAGTTATAGCCCCACCTATTGCTAAATACAGTACCCAGTCCTGATCTACAATTGCAGACAACTTCAGAGGCCATTCTATATTCCTAGGTGGGCAGGCAAGCAAGAAAGCAGTCCAATCCAGCTATTATCAGCAAATGGAAAAATCACACCCAAACTGAGCTTGCCCCAAAATAGGCCTTAATAGCAGGCCCCACCTGTTCAAGGATAATACCAACAGACGTGTCCGGACACCCAAACTGAGGACTATCTCTGCAGAAGCAAACCTGGAATTTCTGGAAGAGGAGCCCACTTTCTCAAATGCCCAGATGCCAACATAAGGAATCAAGGATCTCTCTCTCTCACACACACACAAGGGAAACAGGACACCTCCAAATGGAATTAATAAAACTCTAATAACTGACCCCACAGAAATGGAGATCTATGATCTGTCAGATAAAAAGTTCAGAGTAAGTTTAGTGACCTACAAGAACACAGAGAGACAACTAAATGAAATGAAGGAAATAATACATAAACAAAACAAAAAGTTCAACAAAGAAATAGAAACCATTAAAAAAAATCCCAGAAATTCTAGAGCTGAAAAATATAACTGTGTTGAAGAATTCAACAGAGAGCTTCAAAAGCAGAGTGAAACCATGTCCTGGAAGAGAAGACATTTGAAAGTATCCAGATAGGGAAAAAGAATGAAAAAGGGTGAAGAATGCCTATGGGATTTATAAGACACAATAAAAACAAACAAAACAAAACAAAAACCCAACAATATCTGCATTATGGAAATTCCATAAAGATAAGAGAAGGATAACAGGATAGAAAGTATATTAAAAGCAATTGAACTTCCCAAACCTGGGGAGAGAAATAGACATCAAAATCCATGAGGCCCAAATAGGTTGAACCTGAATATGGCTACCCAGATACACATTAGAACTAGATTTTCAAGAGCCAAATACAAAGAATTTTGAAGGAAAGGAAGAAAGGAGATAAATTACATTTAAGGAAATCCCCATGAAATGATAGATGAATTTTTCCAACAGAAACTTTTCAAACTCGGAGGGAATGAGGTGACATATTCAAAATGTGGAAACAAAAAACCTGTCAATCAAGAACTCTACACTCAGTGAAGCAGTCATTCAAAAATGAAAAGGGATAAAAACTTTCTCAAACAAACCAAAGTGAGGGAATTCAGCACTGTGAGACCTGTCTTACAAGAAATGTTAAGGGAGTTCTTTGAGTGGAAGAAAATGATGTTAATTGACTTCATAAAAACATCAGGAGACAGTGTAGAACTCCTTGGTAATGGTAAACATGTAGTCAAAGTTAAAATCTACAACATGAAAATGATGTTGTATAATTCACTTATAACTCCAGTTTAAAACTTAGAAAAAATAGCAAAAAAAGCCATAACAACAATAATCTGTTGTTAACTATATATCATAAGAGACACATAAATTGTAGAATCAATAATCTAAAATGTGAGGGGAAAGAGAAATAGAAGTGTAAAGCTTAGGGATTCTATTAAAATTGAGTCATTATTAGTTTATTATTTTATTTTATTGAAATTTTATTTAGTTTTTAATGTTAAGCAGCAATTGTCCATTTTATTAATTTTAATATATTTAACAAATGTTTTCAGAGTGTCATAACACACTGTTCCAGACACCATTTGTATCCTCTGAATTAGGAGTAGATGACCCATGTTCCAGTGACATATCAGTCTGATAAATCCTGAATAACAAATCACTTATTAGTATTTGTCAGCTTAAATATCTCTTCTCATAAAAGAAGGGCAATATCATCTGGTAGGATGGACCTAATGAACTAATATATATGAAAGAGTAATGTCTTGACCTCCTCGAGAGAATAAGTTGTAACTGACAGGTTTTTTGAATGAGTACTACTTCTCTGGCTTCCCTACTCCAAGAACAAGTATTCTGATGTCATCAATATATCTGGGATTCACTCCTTAACTTGCAACATTTTGAAGAGAACAAAGGACATGAAAATAAATGCATCCCAGAATGACAAGTTGTTATTAGTTTAAAATAGGGTGCATAATTTCAGGATATTTTATGTAAGACTCAGGGTAAGCACAAAAAGAAAAACCTGTAGTAATTACACACACACACACAAACACACACCCACAATAAAGATGTCAAGTATAGTGATACCTAAAAACATCAAAATGAAACACAAAAAGACAGTAGGTTAAGAAACAAAGATCAATGGATCTACAAAACAGAAAATAAATTAATAAATTAATAAAATAGCAATAATAAGTCCTTACCTACTAATTATCTTAAATATAAACAAATAATTCTACATTCAAATACATAGAACCGCTGACATTTATAAAAAAGATCTAATGACATGCCACCTAAAAGAGATTCATTTTAGCTTCAAAAACACACACAGACTGAGAGTGAAGGGATGAAAAAAATGTATTTGTATCAAATGGCAACAACCAAAAAAAAGAAAGAAAGAAAGAAAGTATAGGTAGCTATACTTATATAAGACAAAACAGACTTTAAAATAAAATAATAAAGAGGTACCGAAGTTTACTATGTAATGATGAAAGGATCAATACATCAAGAAGATGTGACAATTGTAAATATTTATGTACCTCAAATTGGAACATCTAAATATATAAAACAAACCATAACAGAACTAAAAAAGAAAAATAAACAGCAATACAATAATAGTTGGGGACTTTAATACCCCACTCAACAATGGATACATCATCCAGACAGAATCAATAAAGAAACAGCAGATTGGAACAACACTGTAGAGTAAACGGACCAAACAGACGTACAAAATACTCTGAGAATAGTAGAATACACATTATTCTCAAGTACACATGAAACATTTCCTAGGATAGACCTTAGGTTAGGCCATGAAACAGGTTTTAACAAATCCAAGAAAATTAAGATCTAGCAATTAACCTTTGTGACCACAGTGGCATTACACTAGAAGTCCATTACAAAAGGAAAACTGGAAAATTCACAAATGCATGGAAATGGAAGAGTCTTCTGAATGACCAATGAATCAGAGAACCAAGAATTAGTTTTTTGAAAAGATTACCAAAATTGATAAACCTTTATCTAAAATAACCTAGGGGAAAAAAGAGGAATCAAATCAATAAAATTGTAAATGAGATACAATAGATATCACAGAAATACAAAGGGTCTATAAGAGTCTGCTAGGAAGAGCTGTACATCAACAAAAAGGAAAATATAGGAATAGAAAAATTCTTAGAAACATACAACCTACCAAGATGAATCAGGAAGCAATAGAAAATCTGGATGAACAATTGCTAGTAAGGAGATTGAATCAGTAATCAATAATCTCTTCAAAAAGAAAAACTCAGGACCAAATGGCCTCACTTGTGAATTTTACCAAATATTGAAAGAAGATTTAATATTAATTTTTCTCATATTCTCAAAAAAATAAGGGTAGGGAAAACTCTCAGACTCATTTCCTGAGACAAGCATTACTTTGATAACAAAGCCAGAAATGGATATCATCAGAAAACAAACCATAGGTCAACATCCCTCATGAATACAGATACAAAAGTCCTGCCTGAAATACTAGCAAACCAAACTCAGCAGCATGTGAAAGGATCATTCACCATGACCAAGTGGGATTTAAACATGGAATTCAAGGATGATTCAACACAGATAAATCAATCAATATTCTATAGCACATGAATAGAAAGAAAGGGAAAAAAATCACAAGATATTTCTAACACAAAAAAATGTATTTGACAAAATTCAACAGTCATTCATGATAAAAAATCTCAATAATGTGGGTATAGAGGGCATATACCTTGACATAATGAAGGCTGTATTTGACAAGCCCATAGTTAAGAGTACACCTGACACCAAAATTTTAAGACTTTCCCTCTAAGATTAGGAACAAGACAAGGTTGTCCATGTGCACCACTTCTATTAAACATAGTACTAGAAGACGTAGCCAGAGCAATCAGAAAAGAAAAAGAAATAAAATATAGCCAAATATGAAAGGAAGAGTAAAATTCTATTTGCACATGACATGATTTTATGTACAGAAAATCCTGAAGACTACCAAAATATTAATAAATCTAATCAACAAATTCAGTAAAGTTGTAGGATACAGAACTAACGTAAAAAAGTTAGTAGCATTTTTATAGACTAAAAACAAATTATCTGAAAAAGAAAATTTTTAAAAAGATGTCCTGTATAATAGTATCCATAGATCAGTGGAACAGAATAGAGATTCCAGAAATAGACCCTCAACTCTATGGTCAACTAATCTTCGACAAAGCAGGAAAGAATGTCCAATGGAAAAAAGACAGGCTCTTCAATAAATGGTGCTGGGAAAATTGGACAGCCACATGCAGAAAAATGAAATTGGACCACTTCCTTACACCACACACGAAAATAGACTCCAAATGGATGAAGGACCTCAATCTGAGAAAGGAATCCATCCAAATCCTTGAGGAGAATGCAGGCAGCAACCTCTTCGACCTCAGCCGTAGCAACATCTTCCTAGGAACAACGGCAAAGGCAAGGGAAGCAAGGGCAAAAATGAACTATTGGGATTTCATCAAGATCAAAAGCTTTTGCACAGCAAAGGAAACAGTTCACAAAACCAAAAGACAACTGACAGAATGGGAGAAGATATTTGCAAATGACATATCAGATAAAGGGCTAGTATCCAAACTCTATAAGAAATTAGCAAACTCAACACCCAAAGAACAAACAATCCAATCAAGAAATGGGCAGAGGACATGAACAGACATTTCTGCAAGAAGACATCCAGATGGCCAACAGACACATGAAAAAGTGCTCCAGTCACTCGGCATCAGGGAAATACAAATCAAAACCACAATGAGATATCACCTCACACCAGTCAGAATGGCTAAAATTAACAAGTCAGGAAATGACAGATGCTGGTGAGGATGCGGAGAAAGGGGAACCCTCCTCCACTGTTGGTGGGAATGCAAGTTGGTGCAACCACTCTGGAAAACAGCATGGAGGTTCCTCAAAATGTTGAAAATAGAACTACCCTATGACCCAGCAATTGCACTACTGGGTATTTACCCTAAAGATACAAACATAGTGATCCGAAGTGGCACATGTACCTGAACGTTTATAGCAGCAATGTCTACAATAGCCAAGCTATGGAAAGAACCTAGATGTCCATCAATGGATGAATGAATAAAGAAGATGTGGTATATATACACAATGGAATACTATGCAGCCATCAAAAGAAATGAAATCTTGCCATTTGCGACGACACAGATGGAACTAGAGCATATCATGCTTAGTGAAATAAGTCAATTGGAGAAAGACAGCTATCATGATCTCCCTGATATGAGGACATGGAGAAGCAACATGGGGGGTTAGGGGGATAGGAGAAGAATAAATGAAACAAGATGGGATTGGGAGGGAGACAAACCATAAATGACTCTTAATCTCACAAAACAAACTGGGGGTTGCTGGGGGGAGGTGGGATTGGGAGAGGGGGAGGGGGTTATGGACATTGGGGAGGGTACATGCTATCGTGAGTGCTGTGAAGTGTGTAAACCTGGCGATTCACAGACCTGTACCCCTGGGGATAAAAATACATTATATGTTTTTAAAAAAAAATTGGAAGGGGAGGCGAACCTTAAAAGACTATGGACTCTGAAAAACAACCTAAGGGTTTTGAAGGGTCAGGGGTGGGAGGTTGGGGGAACAGGTGGTGGGTAATAGGGAGGGCACATTTTGCATGGAGCACTGGGTGTTGTGCAAAAACAATGAATACTGTTACGCTGAAAAAATAAATTAATTAAAAAAAATAGTATCCAAACCTATTAAATACTCAGGAATAAGTTTAGTTAAGGAGGTGAAAGATCTCTACTCTTCAAACTATAAAATGTTGATGAAAAAAAAAGAGAAGATACAAATAAAGGGAAAGTTATTCTGTGTTCATAGATTGGAAGATTTAATACTGTTAAAACGTCAACACTACCAAAATCCATCTATGGATTCAATACAATCACTCTCAAGACTCCAAGTAAAAGTAGAAGTAAAAAAAAATCTTAAAATGTATATGGAACTATGAATCAACCCTGAATAAACAGCAATCCTGAGAAAAAAACAGCGTGGGAGGCATTGTACTTTCTGATTTCAAGCTACATTACAAACCTTTATCAATCAAAAGAATATGATATTCATCAAAACAGACAACAAAATGAAAAGACAACCTATGGAATGGGAAAAATGTGCAGATTATATATCTGATAAGGGATTAATATCCAAAATATATAAATAACTCATACAATGCATAGTAAAAAATACCAAATAATCAACTAAAAAATTGGCAAAGGACCTGAATAGACATTTTTCCCAAAGAGTATCAATGAATCACCAACAGGTATATGAAAAGTTGAGAAGTTGCTGGGTATCACTAGTTATTAGGGAAATTCAAGTCAGAACTGTAATGAGATTCACTTGACAACCATGGGAGTGCCATCATCCATTGACAAGAACAATGAGACTCCTTATAATGAGGCTGTTAATGACAGTGTGGTGTTGGCATTACCACATCACCACTGGACTTCTGATGTCTGCAATATCTGCCAAAATAAGAAGAGCCAAAGTTTAGTATCAGCCTCCTCCATACCCTGTTAACAAGCCTTGCTTTTACCACATCATATTTAGGCCAAACTTTTAAACTAAGAGTTTCGTGGTGAACATTTTCATTATGCAGGAGATGTCCTGTGTTTGCCTATGTTGCTTCAGCTCATTCCTACAGATAAACCCAGTCCCTGGGATCCATGTGAAAAAGGGAGAGACGTTTGGTACCGTCCAGCTTTTCAGACAGAGGAGGGTGTTTTATCTCAGTCATCTGCCTGAGCAGACTGTGGAAAGCAGGAGGCAATGGCAGCCAAAGGTACCACTCTTGACCGGTTCTCTTAGGTTACACGTGAAGTGTAGATCCACAAGGGCCTAGAATCCTGTTGGTGGCAGAGTCTGAAAGGGAATAGAGCCCTCCTGCCTGGGGACCAGAGCTCTAATGACAATACCCAGGGTGACCCCTACCCCCAAACATCTCTCCAAAGCCCATTACCCTGGCATATCAGAAACGATGCCTGTCTTTGTTTGGGCTTACTGAGAAACCCCTGTGTGGTTGTAAAATAATGGGATACATGTGTAAGGGCTGCAGACAGTCCTGAGGGCTCTGAATTTGGGTCTCACCAGCCTGTTTACATCACCAGACCTCACATCCCTCAGGAGCAGCTGCGTTTGTCCTCTCTTGGTGTTACTTACAGTGAGATGCTTAGACACAGAGCCTGGAGCTGATGGTTCTCAGGTCTGGGCTGAAGGGCGGGGTCCTGTAATTTCAGATGCTCTTGTTGCTAAAGCCCACAAACCCTTCTCTGACTCCTGTGGGAACTCAGCAAACAACTTACCTTGGGTGTTAGAAATAGGATTACCCCAAACTGTCAGAAATTATGTTTTGATTTCATTTTGCCCAAAACGCTCCATTATCTACGTGCTCTGGTTTTAGGGAAGCAAACTGGTGATGAAACAGGTTGTCCGGAAGAGGGAGCCCAAACCTCAAAAGCTGCAAAAAGATCACTGAACAGTGTGACAATGTAGAAGGGTGCGGACGCCCAGAGCAAGGACTCCCACTTGCGCTTCTGTGCGGGTACTTAGTGCTGGAAGACAGTACCACTGCCTGGAGGAGGCTGAAGGGCCTTCAGGCCTAGGAAAGAGAGCGGCCCATGCTGGAAAGGGAGGTGTGCCCTCCAAACAAGCAGGAATGCAGGTGAAAATTCCATTAAAAGCAATGCAAATGCAATTTCATAAAACTTAACGCTTAAGTGGGTTTTTCTTGTAGGTGGGGTATGTTCACTGACAGATAATAGCTTTTGAGAAATTTTACCTTAATTATGGTTAGAGTTTGGACTGAGTATCTTCTAACATTTTGATTTTGCGTTGTTGTGTTATTATTTTTGTTCCTAGGACCCCAAGCGAGGATTTTGTATCTTGGCCCACATAAACAGGCAGCCACATAAAGCACATAAATTCTGATGACTAAATTGTCCAAAAAAGAAGAATCCATTTTTGGAGGAAATAATCTCATATTCTAATATTTTAGTTTTGATATATCCCCTCTTTGTATTACCAAAGTACAGCACATTATCTTTCTTATAAAGTTGTTCATTTTCTACTATTTGTGACTAGAAAATACACTTGTACAAAATTCAAACAGAAATAATGTGAAAGCCTGACAATTCGCAGAGCTGTACCTGTGGAGCAAATAATGCATTATGCTAATAAAATAATTAATAAAAAAGAAATAATAATAACAAATGATAGAGGATACATAATCATTAAATTCATGTTCATTTTCAGTGCCCCCATGGAGATGAACTGCATGTCAGTGACCTCGCTTTCTAAACACATATGTACACATTGTATCAGACTACTTGCAGCCTACTTTCGGTACTTAACCCCACATGCCTGTTTTATGAATTAATGTAATTCAGCTCTTTTACCGAGGCTTACAAGATATTCTGCGGTCTGGGTATATCACATTTATTTAATCAATTCCCACTTTATGGACATGAAATCAGCTGCTCTGGGAAGCAGGCATGTGTGTAATGAACAGAGTTTTCTCTACATTTTCTGGGGGTTGAATTTTGCCTGGGGTTTGTGCAGGGTTTTGAGAGGTTGCAGCGAATGAAGAAGGCAATCAGCAGTGGAAAGATCTAGGGAGATCGAGCAGGGGTTATCCTGGAGACTGTTGTGGGAAGGGAAGAAGGAGGTGGGAGGATCTTGAAAAATCACAGAAAATATGTTGCTCCCCAGCAAAGTTGTGTTCATCCCCCGACAAGGTGAAAATTCTACTTGGGAGGTGTGGCCACTATGAAACTGGGCTGCTCTCTACGTCTGTGTAGCTCCTCTTTATAAAGCTTCAATGATTCTGCAAAATGGGACATAATTCTTGGGGGTATCCTTACCTTGTAAAAACAAACTTGAGAACCTTATTTTTACAGATTTTACCTTATTTTACAAGTTTTTTTTTATTTGTTTTAATTCACCCACTTCAGACCATAGATAGCTAGCTAGAATGCACTGTAATTAAGAAAATATTCTCCACAGTAAGACTTACAAATATTTACTTAGAGTTGCTTTATCCTGGACAGTAACCAGTGTTCTCTAATCTTTAGGTAAAGTCCAAGGCCACCTCATCAGCTTACTAACTTCATTAGACCCATACATCCAGTTTGTACATATGTCCTGAACATGAATTCTGCCTGATCCCAGAGCCCCTGCTCTGTGACCATCATGTCCGTGCTTAAATTATTAGAGAAAGCTACAGTGAGAGATCATTTAAAATATCTTCCAGTATTTGGAAAGAATACAATTATACTTGAACATTCTTCTGTTGATTTGTTTTTCAGTTGTTCTGATATCCCAGAGAGGGAGGATGTCAGCACGCTCCCATTTCACAGTGGACGGCAGCCCATGGCACAGAGCAGATGAGTAAGAGAAACTGACACTGTGCCTGGCCAGCAGTAGAGGTGTGAGGCTGTTCCATGTGCCCTCACGTGCACTAGGCTCTGAACATCACACAGATGGTTGTGGGCACTGCTACTGTCTGAACAAGCTATCCCAAATCTCTGGAGTAAACTCTTCAACACAACAAAAGTGAGTTTTCTGCCTATATGTCAGACTATAACCAGTTAGATGACCAAGTGACCTGATCCTGCTGGAACCTCTTTTCCAAGGGGTGACTCATGGATTCTGGTTCTTTATGTGAAGAAAAAAAATTATACACACACACACACACACACACACACACACACACACACACGCACATATATATGTGTGTGTGTGTGTGTGTGTATAATTATATATAGTTTATATAGTTTATATAATAATATATATATAATATATAATATATATAATAATAATATATAATAATATATATACGTTTATATATAGTATATATAGTTTATATATATAGTTTCCTCATTCCTTGTTGCTATCTCACACTCTCAACTAACTTGTCCTGAGTGAAAACACAGTGAGTGCAATTGCTGTCTTCTCCTGAGCCTTTCATATCTGCTCCTAATGTTGAAAGTGTTCTATGATGTGTGACGTCTACTACACGGAGACCTCTCTTTTCATAATTTGTTTGTGTTCTGAAGAATGGCTTCCACCTGGACGGCTGACAGAGGATGGTGCTGGACCTGTCACTATTAGGGAATCTGATGGAATCTAAACCTCCATGGGCATTTAGGGACTGGTTCCTGGGGAGACCAGCCGACCTGTTTTGTACTTGGAGCTGGAAGACACCAGGAGTGGAGACATGGCATGATTCCAGAGGACCTGAAGTTTGTACTAGTCATCCTCAATGTCCTCATGGGAGCCATGCTCTAACAGCAGCAATGAGCAGGAGTTGCCATGTGTCACCAGATGAGACATCGTGTGCTAAAGGTAGTTGTCTATGTCTATTTCATGCATCAGGCATAGCCTCAGTTTTGGTAAAATATGACAGTGAGTGATCATTACCCATGTTATTTGGTTCTATAAAGTCATCTGTCCTGTCACCGGGGAGAACGGAAATGCACCGATTAGGGGCTGACAGGGACAATCTGAGGACAGCCTTTTCTTTTGTCTGATGTGTCTTCCTCAGGCTGTAGAATGAGTGTATTTGTTGGGTGCCGATGGACACTGCTCTTCGATTGGGAGAGTGCTGACAAGAAATATCATCAACACAATACGGGCTCATACCTTGGGTTCTGTCACAGAAGATCCCATTGGTCATTTGACAATAGTTCTGACAGTTAATTTTTAATTTTTAATTATTACTTTTATTATGTTAGTATTTAAAAATAATTCTGAAATCACAGGACAACAGCTGTTGTCGGACATACTGTCACTGGTTGATCTGCTTGTCCAATGCTTGCGAGTCATCTCAGAGGATGATTGCCTGCCACTCCAGATTCAATCACTGCGTGGTTTTGAATTTGACTGTGCTTGGGGGTGTGTGTCAGCATGTGTGCTGCCTGATACGAATCTGAGTGGTGCTCACTGTGCCTACTGTATCCTTGAACCGATTGATTCAGGGCAGAGCCAGGGCAGCTGGGGAGTAGTCAGGAGAAGGGATCCAATGTGGCACATGCATGGTTTTCTGGTCAATAGTTGCAAAGTATCACAGGAATTATTTTTCTCTGGTGTCTTTCTAAAAGGGAATATTGCAATTTTGCTTTTATTATTATTTTTATGTTTCATTTTTATGTCTATTATTTAAATTGAAGTATAATTAACATATAGTTTATATCCATTTCAAGTGTACAATTCGATTCAATAATTCTATACATTTCTCAGTGCCCCTCAGGATAAGTGTGCTCTTTTTTTTTTTTTCAATTTAATTTTTATTTATTTATTTATTTATTTATTATTTTCTTTTTTTTCCATTTTATTTATTTTTCAGCGTAACAGTATTCATTCTTTTTGCACAACACCCAGTGCTCCATGCAAAACGTGCCCTCCCCACTACCCACCACCTGTTCCCACAACCTCCCACCCCTGACCTTCAAAACCCTCAGGTTGCCCCAACCTCCCACCCCTGACCCTTCAAAACCCTCAGGTTGTTTTTCAGAGTCCATAGTCTCTTATGGTTCGCCTCCCCTCCCCAATGTCCATAGCCCGCTCCCCCCTCCCAATCCCACCTCCCCCCAGCAACCCCCAGTTTGTTTTGTGAGATTAAGAGTCATTTATGGTTTGTCTCCCTCCCAAACCCATCTTGTTTCATTTATTCTTCTCCTATCCCCCCACCCCCCCATGTTGCTTCTCCATGTCCTCATATCAGGGAGATCATATGATAGTTGTCTTTCTCTGATTGACTTATTTCACTAAGCATGATATGCTCTAGTTCCATCCACGTCGTCGCAAATGGCAAGATTTCATTTCTTTTGATGGCTGCATAGTATTCCATTGTATATATATCACATCTTCTTTATCCATTCATCTATTGATGGACATCTAGGTTCTTTCCATAGTTTGGCTATTGTAGACATTGCTGCTATAAACATTCGGGAACACGTGCCCCTTCGGATCACTCTGTTTGTATCTTTAGGGTAAATACCCAGTAGTGCAATTGCTGGGTCATAGGGTAGTTCTAATTTCAACATTTTGAGGAACATCCATGCTTAATTTTTATTTATTTATATATTTTTTAAATTTTTTATCCGATTTTATTTATTTTTTTCAGCGTAACAGTATTCATTGTTTTTTTTCCATTTTATTTATTTTTTCAGCGTAACAGTATTCATTCTTTTTGCACAACACCCAGTGCTCCATGCAAAAGTGCCCTCCCCATTACCCACCACCTGTTCCCCCAACCTTCCACCCCTGACCCTTCAAAACCCTCAGGTTGCCCCAAACTCCCACCCCTGACCCTTCAAAACCCTCAGGTTGTTTTTCAGAGTCCATAGTCTCTTATGGTTCGCCTCCCCTCCCCAATGTCCATAGCCCGCTCCCCCTCTCCCAATCCCACCTCCCCCCAGCAACCCCCAGTTTGTTTTGTGAGATTAAGAGTCATTTATGGTTTGTCTACCTCTCAATCCCATCTTGTTTCATTTATTCTTCTCCTATCCCCCTACCCCCCATGTTGCTTCTCCATGTCCTCATATCAGGGAGATCATATGATAGTTGTCTTTCTCCGATTGACTTATTTCACTAAGCATGATACGCTCTAGTTCCATCCACGTCGTCGCAAATGGCAAGATTTCATTTCTTTTGATGGCTGCAAAGTATTCCATTGTGTATATATACCACATCATCTTTATCCATTCATCTGTTGATGGACATCTAGGTTTTTTCCCTAGGCTGGCTATTGTAGACATTGCTGCTATAAACATTCGGGTACATGTGCCCCTTCGGATCACTATGTTTGTATCTTTAGGATAAATACCCAGTAGTGCAATTGCTGGGTCATAGGGTAGTTCTATTTTCAACATTTTGAGGAACCTCCATGCTGTTTTCCAGAGTGGTTGCACCAGCTTGCATTCCCACCAACAGTGGAGGAGGGTTCCCCTTTCTCCACATCCTCGCCAGCATCTGTCATTTCCTGACTTGTTAATTTTAGCCATTCTGACTGGTGTGAGGTGATATCTCATTGTGGTTTTGATTTGTATTTCCCTGATGCCCAGTGACGTGGAGCACTTTTTCATGTGTCTGTTGGCCATCTGGATGTCTTCTTTGCAGAAATGTCTGTTCATGTCCTCTGCCCATTTCTTGATTGGACTGTTTGTTCTTTGGGTGTTGAGTTTGCTAAGTTCCTTATAGATTTTGGATACTAGCCCTTTATCTGATATGTCGTTTGCAAATATCTTCTCCCATTCTGTCAGTTGTCTTTTGGTTTTGTTAACTGTTTCCTTTGCTGTGCAAAAGCTTTTGATCTTGATGAAATCCCAATAGTTCATTTTTGCCCTTGCTTCCCTTGCCTTTGCCGTTGTTCCTAGGAAGATGCTGCTACAGCTTAGGTCGAAGAGGTTGCTGCCTGCATTCTCCTCAAGGATTTTGATGGATTCCTTTCTCACATTGAGGTCCTTCATCCATTTGGAGTCTATTTTCGTGTGTGGTGTAAGGAAGTGGTCCAATTTCATTTTTCTGCATGTGGCTGTCCAATTTTCCCAGCACCATTTATGGAAAAGGCTGTCTTTTTTCCATTGGACATTCTTTCCTGCTTTGTCGAAGATAAGTTGACCATAGAGTTGAGGGTCGATTTCTGGGCTCTCTATTCTGTTCCACTGATCTATATGTCTGTTTTTGTGCCAGTACCATGCTGTCTTGATGATGACAGCTTTGTAATAGAGCTTGAAGTCCGGAATTGTGATGCCACCAACTTTGGCTTTGTACTTCAATATTCCTTTGGCTATTCGAGGTCTTTTCTGGTTCCATATAAATTTGAGGATTATTTGTTCCATTTCTTTGAAAAAAATGGACGGTATTTTGATAGGGATTGCATTAAATGTGTAGATTGCTTTAGGTAGCATGGACATTTTCACAATATTTATTCTTCCAATCCAGGAGCATGGAACATTTTTCCATTTCTTTGTGTCTTCCTCAGTTTCTTTCATGAGTACTTTATAATTTTCTGTGTATAGATTCTTAGTCTCTTTGGTTAGGTTTATTCCTAGGTATCTTATAGTTTTGGGTACAATTGTAAATGGGATTGACTCCTTAATTTCTCTTTCTTCAGTCTTCTTGTTGGTGTAGAGAAATGCAACTGATTTCTGTGCATTTATTTTATATCCTGACACTTTACTGAATTCCTGTACAAGTTCTAGCAGTTTTGGAGTGGAGTCTTTTGGGTTTTCCACATATAGTATCATATCATCTGCGAAGAGTGATAGTTTGACTTCTTCTTTACCAATTTGGATGCCTTTAATTTCTTTTTGTTGTCTGATGGCTGAGGCTAGGACTTCTAGTACTATGTTGAATAGCAGTGGTGATAATGGACATCCCTGCCGTGTTCCTGACCTTAACGGAAAAGCTTTCAGTTTTTCTCCATTGAGAATGATATTTGCGGTGGGTTTTTCATAGATGGCTTTGATAATATTGAGGTATGTGCCCTCTATCCCTACACTTTGAAGAGTTTTGATCAGGAAGGGATGCTGTACTTTGTCAAATGCTTTTTCAGCATCTATGGAGAGTATCATATGGTTCTTGTTCTTTCTTTTATTAATGTGTTCTATCACATTGATTGATTTGCGGATGTGGAACCAACCCTGCAGCCCTGGAATAAATCCCAATTGATCGTGGTGAATAATCCTTTTAATGTACTGTTGAATCCTATTCACTAGTATTTTGGCGAGAATTTTTGCGTCTGTGTTCATCAAGGATATTGGTCTGTAGTTCTCTTTTTTGGTGGGATCCTTGTCTGGTTTTGGGATCAAGGTGATGCTGGCCTCATAGAATGAGTTTGGAAGCTTTCCTTCCATTTCTATTTTTTGGAACAGTTTCAGGAGAATAGGAATGAGTTCTTCTTTAAATGTTTGGTAGAATTCCCCTGGGAAGCCGTCTGGCCCTGGGCTTTTGTTTGTTTGGAGATTTTTGATGACTGTTTCAATCTCCTTACTGGTTATGGGCCTGTTCACGTTTTCTATTTCTTCCTGGTTGAGTTGTGGTAGTTTATATGTCTCTAGGAATGCATCCATTTCTTCCAGATTGTCCAATTTGTTGGCGTAGAGTTGCTCATAGTATGTTCTTAAAATTGTCTGTATTTCTTTGGTGTTAGTTGTGATCTCCCCTCTTTCCTTCATGATTTTATTGATTTGGGTCCTTTCTCTTTTCTTTTTGATGAGTCTGGCCAGGGGTTTATCAATCTTATTGATTCTTTCAAAGAACCAGCTCCTAGTTTCATTGATTTTTTTCTATTGTTTTTTAGTTTCTCTTTCATTGATTTCTGCTCTGATTTTTATGATTTCTCTTCTCCTGCTGGGTTTAGGGTTTCTTTCTTGTTCTTTCTCCAGCTCCTTTACGCGTAGGGTTAGATTGTGTACTTGAGACCTTTCTTGTTTCTTGAGAAAGGCTTGTACCGCTATATATTTTCCTCTCAGGACTGCCTTTGCTGTGTCCCACAGATTTTGAACTGTTGTGTTTTCATTATCATTTGTTTCCATGAAATTTTTCAATTCTTCTTTAATTTCCTGGTTAACCCATTCATTCTTTAGAAGGATGCTGTTTAGTCTCCATGTATTTGGGTTCTTTCCAGCTTTCCTCTTGTGATTGAGTTCTAGCTTCAGAGCATTGTGGTCTGAAAATATGCAGGGAATAATCCTAATCTTTTGATACTGGTTGAGACCTGATTTGTGACCCAGGATGTGATCTATTCTGGAGAAGGTTCCATGTGCACTAGAGAAGAATGTGTATTCTGTTGCTTTGGGATGAAATGTTCTGAATATATCTGTGATGTCCATCTGGTCCAGTGTGTCATTTAAGGCCTTTATTTCCTTGTTGATCTTTTGCTTGGATGATCTGTCCATTTCAGTGAGGGGAGTGTTCAAGTCCCCTACTATTATTCTATTATTATTGATGTGTTTCTTTAATTTTGTTATTAATTGGTTGATATAGTTGGCTGTTCCCACATTAGGGGCATAGATATTTAAAATTGTTAGATCTTCTTGTTGGACAGACCCTTTGAGTAGGATATAGTGTCCTTCCTCATCTCTTATTACAGTCTTTGGCTTAAAATCTAATTGATCTGATATAAGGATTGCCATTTTTGATCATGCCCCAGCTTTCTTCTGATGCCCATTAGCATGGTAAATTGTTTTCCACCCCCTCACTTTCAATCTGGAGGTGTCTTCGCGTCTAAAATGAGTTTCTTCTGGGCAAAATACTGATGGGTTTTCTTTTTTTATCCATTCTGATACCCTGTGTCTTTTGATTGGGGCATTTAGCCCATTAACATTCAGGGTAACTATTGAGAGATATGAATTTAGTGCCATTATTAGCCTGTAAGGTGACTGTTCCTGTATATTGTCTCTGTACCTTTCTGATCTACTACTTATAGGCTCTCTCTTGGCTTAGAGGACCCCTTTCAATATTTCCTGTAGAGCTGGTTTGGTGTTTGCAAATTCTTTCAGTTTTTGTTTGTCCTGGAAGCTTTTGATCTCTCCTTCTATTTTCAATGATAGCCTAGCTGGATAGAGTATTCTAGGTTGCATGCTTTTCTCGTTCAGTGCTCTGAATATATCATGCCAGCTCTTTCTGGCCTGCCAGGTCTCTGTGGATAAGTCTGCCGCCAATCTAATATTTTTACCATTGTATGTTACAGACTTCTTTTCTCGGGCTGCTTTCAGGATTTTCTCTTTGTCACTAAGACTTGTCAATTTTCCTATTAGGTGACGGGGTGTGGACCTATTCTTGTTGACTTTGAGGGGGGTTCTCTGCATCTCCTGGATTTTAATGCTTGTTCCCTTTGCCATATTAGGGAAATTCTCTCCAATGATTCTCTCCAATAGACCTTCTGCTCCCCTCTCTGTTTCTTCTTCTTCTGGAATCCCAATTATTCTAATGTTGCTTCGTCTTATGGTGTCACTTATCTCTCGAATTCTCCCCTCATGGTCCAGTAGCTGTTTGTCCCTCTTTTGCTCGGCTTCCTTATTCTCTGTCATTTGGTCTTCTATATCACTAATTCTTTCTTCTGCCTCATTGATCCTAGCAGTGAGAGCCTCCATTTTTGATTGCACCTCATTAATAGCTTTTTTGATTTCAACTTGGTTAGATTTTAGTTCTTTAATTTCTCCAGAAAGGGCTTTAATATCTCCAGAGAGGGTTTCTCTCATATCTTCCATGCCTTTTTCGAGCCCGGCTAGAATGTTCAGAATCGTCATTCTGAACTCTTGATCTGACATATTACCCATGTCTGTATTGATTAGGACCCTAGCCTTCGGTACTGTCTCTTGTTCTTTTGTTTGTGGTGATTTTTTCCGCCTTGTCATTTTGTCCAGATAAGAGGATATGAAGGAGCAAATAAACTACTAAAAGGGTTGCAAAGACCCCTGAAAAATGCGCTGTAACCAAATCAGAAGAGACCCCAAATTGTGGGGGGGAGAAAGGGGATAAAAACAGGTTCTTTCAGAAAGTGGTTGATTTTCTGTTTCTAGAGTTGCTGTTCTTCTTCTTTTCGCTCTCCCGTTGGATTTGTAGGTTTTTGCAGTGTTTAGATAAGCTATCGAGCTGATCTCCTGCTACCTGATGTAGTCTCAGGCTGCTACTTCTCCGCCATCTTGACCCCTCCCCTCCAGTATTCATTGTTTTTGCACAACACCCAGTGCTCCCTGCAAAACGTGCCCTCCCTATTACCCACCACCTGTTCCCCCAACATCCCACCCCTGACCCTTCAAAACCCTCAGGTTGTTTTTCAAAGTCCATAGTCTCTAATGGTTCACCTCCCATCCCTAATGTCCATAGACCCCTCCCCCTCTCCCAATCCCACCTCCCCCCCAGCAACCCCCAGTTTGTTTTGTGAGATTAAGAGTCATTTATGGTTTGTCTCCCTCCCAACACCATCTTGTTTCATTTATTCTTCTCCTATCCCCCTACCCCCCATGTTGCTTCTCCATGTCCTCATATCAGGGAGATCATATGATAGTTGTCTTTCTCCGATTGACTTATTTCACTAAGCATGATACGCTCTAGTTCCATCCACGTCGTCGCAAATGGCAAGATTTCATTTCTTTTGATGGCTGCATAGTATTCCATTGTGTATATATACCACATCTTCTTTATCCATTCATCCATTGATGGACATCTAAGTTCTTTCCATAGTTTGGCTATTGTAGACATTGCTGCTATAAACATTTGGGTACACGTGCCCCTTCGGATCACTATGTTTGTATCTTTAGGATAAATACATAGTAGTGCGATTGCTGGGTCATAGGGTAGTTCTATTTTCAACATTTTGAGGAACCTCCATGCTGTTTTCCAGAGTGGTTGCACCAGCTTGCATTCACATCAACAGTGGAGGAAGGTTCCACTTTCTCCGCATCCTCGCCAGCATCTGTCATTTCCTGACTTGTTACTTTTAGCCATTCTGACTGCTGTGAGGTGATATCTCATTGTGGTTTTGATTTGTATTTCCCTGATGCCGAGTGACGTGGAGCACTTTTTCATGTGTCTGTTGGCCATCTGGATGTCTTCTTTGCAGAAATGTCTGTTCATGTCCTCTGCCCATTTCTTGATTGGATTGTTTGTTCTTTGGGTATTGAGTTTGCTAAGTTCCTTATAGATTTTGGATACTTGTCCTTTATCTGATATGTCGTTTGCAAATATCTTCTCCCATTTCGTCAGTTGTCTTTTGGTTTTGTTAACTGTTTCCTTTGCTGTGCAAAAGCTTTTGATCTTGATGAAATCCCAATAGTTCATTTTTGCCCTTGCTTCCCTTGCCTTTGCCGTTGTTCCTAGGAAGATGCTGCTACGGCTGAGGTCGAAGAGGTTGCTGCCTGCATTTTCCTCAAGGATTTTGATGGATTCCTTTCTCACATTGAGGTCCTTCATCCATTTGGAGTCTATTTTCGTGTGTGGTGTAAGGAAGTGGTCCAATTTCATTTTTCTGCATTTGGCTGTCCAATTTAGCCAGCACCATTTATGGAAGAGGCTGTCTTTTTTCCATTGGACATTCTTTCCTGCTTTGTCGAAGATAAGTTGACCATAGAGTTGAGGGTCGATTTCTGGGCTCTCTATTCTGTTCCACTGATCTATGTGTCTGTTTTTGTGCCAGTACCATGCTGTCTTGATGATGACAGCTTTGTAATAGAGCTTGAAGTCCGGAATTGTGATGCCACCAACTTTGGCTTTCTTTTTGAATATTCCTTTGGCTATTCGAGGTCTTTTCTGGTTCCATATAAATTTTAGGATTATTTGTTCCATTTCTTTGAAAAAAATGGATGGTATTTTGATAGGGATTGCATTAAATGTGTAGATTGCTTTAGGTAGCATGGACATTTTCACAATATTTACCTTCCAATCCAGGAGCATGGAACATTTTTCCATTTCTTTGTGTCTTCCTCAATTTCTTTCATGAGTACTTTGTAATTTTCTGTGTATAGATTCTTAGTCTCTTTGGTTAGGTTTATTCCTAGGTATCTTATAGTTTTGGGTGCAATTGTAAATGGGATTGACTCCTTAATTTCTCTTTCTTTTTGTCTTGTTGTTGGTGTACAGAAATGCAACTGATTTCTGTGCATTGATTTTATACCCTGACACGTTACTGAATTCCTGTACAAGTTCTAGCAGTTTTGGAGTGGAGTCTTTTGGGTTTTCCATATATAGTATCATATCATCTGCGAAGAGTGATAGTTTGACTTCTTCTTTACCAATTTGGATGCCTTTAATTTCTTTTTGTTGTCTGATTGCTGAGGCTAGGACTTCTATTACTATGTTGAATAGCAGTGGTGATAATGGACATCCCTGCCGTGTTCCTGACCTTAGCGGAAAAGCTTTCAGTTTTTCCCCATTGAGAATGATATTTGCGGTGGGTTTTTCCTAGATAGCTTTGATAATACTGTGGTATGTGCCCTCTATCCCTACACTTTGAAGAGTTTTGATCAGGAAGGGATGCTGTACTTTGTCAAATGCTTTTTCAGCATCTATAGAGAGTATCATATGGTTCTTGTTCTTTCTTTTATTAATGTGTTGTATCACAATGATTGATTTGCGGATGTTGAACCAACTCTGCAGCCCTGGAATAAATCCCACTTGATCGTGGTGAATAATCCTTTTAATGTACTGTTGAATCCTATTGGCTAGTATTTTGGTGAGAATTTTTGCGTCTGTGTTCATCAAGGATATTGGTCTGTAGTTCTCTTTTTGGGTGGGATCCTTGTCTGGTTTTGGGATCAAGGTGATGCTTGCCTCATAAAATGAGTTTGGAAGTTTCCCTTGTATTTCTATTTTTTGGAACAGTTTCAGGAGAATAAGAATGAGTTCTTCTTTAAATGTTTGGTAGAATTCCCCTGGGAAGCCGTCTGGCCCTGGGCTTTTGTTTGTTTGGAGATTTTTGATGACTGTTTCAATCTCCTTACTGGTTATGGGCCTGTTCACGTTTTCTATTTCTTCCTGGTTCAGTTGTGGTAGTTTATATGTCTCTAGGAATGCATCCATTTCTTCCAGATTGTCCAATTTGTTGGCGTAGAGTTGCTCATAGTATGTTCTTAAAATTGTCTGTATTTCTTTGGTGTTAGTTGTGATCTCTCCTCTTTCCTTCATGATTTTATTGATTTGGGTCCTTTCTCTTTTCTTTTTGATGAGTCTGGCCAGGGGTTTATCAATCTTATTGATTCTTTCAAAGAACCAGCTCCTAGTTTCATTGATTTTTTCTATTGTTTTTTTGGTTTCTATTTCATTGATTTCTGCTCTGATCTTTATGATTTCTCTTCTCCTGCTGGGTTTAGGGTTTCTTTCTTGTTCTTTCTCCAGCTCCTTTACGTGTAGGGTTAGGTTGTGTACTTGAGACCTTTCTTGTTTCTTGAGAAAGGCTTGTACCGCTATATATTTTCCTCTCAGGACTGCCTTTGCTGTGTCCCACAGATTTTGAACCGTTGTGTTTTCATTATCATTTGTTTCCATGAATTTTTTCAATTCTTCTTTAATTTCCTGATTGACCCATTCATTTTTTAGAAGGATGCTGTTTAGTCTCCATGTATTTGGGTTCTTTCCAGGTTTCCTCTTGTGATTGAGTTCTAGCTTCAGAGCATTGTGGTCTGAAAATATGCAGGGAATGATCCTAATCTTTTGATACCGGTTGAGACCTGATTTGTGACCCAGGATGTGATCTATTCTGGAGAAGGTTCCATGTGCACTAGAGAAGAATGTGCATTCTGTTGCTTTGGGATGAAATGTTCTGAAGATATCTGTGATGTCCATCTGGTCCAGTGTGTCATTTAAGACCTTTATTTCCTTGTTGATCTTTTGCTTGGATGATCTGTCCATTTCAGTGAGGGGAGTGTTCAAGTCCCCTACTATTATTGTATTATTATTGATGTGTTTCTTTGATTTTGTTATTAATTGGTTGGTATAGTTGGCTGCTCCCACGTTAGGGGCATAGATATTTAAAATTGTTAGATCTTCTTGTTGGACAGACCCTTTGAGTAGGATATAGTGTCCTTCCTCATCTCTTATTACAGTCTTTGGCTTAAAATCTAATTGATCTGATAGAAGGATTGTCACCCCAGCTTTCTTCTGATGCCCATTAGCATGGTAAATTGTTTTCCACCCCCTCACTTTCAATCTGGAGGTGTCTTCGCGTCTAAAATGAGTTTCTTGGAGGCAACATACTGATGGGTTTTCTTTTTTTATCCATTCTGATACCCTGTGTCTTTTGATTGGGGCATTTAGCCCATTAACATTCAGGGTAACTATTGAGAAATATGAATTTAGTGCCATTATTAGCCTGTAAGGTGACTGTTACTGTATATTGTCTCTGTACCTTTCTGATCTACTACTTTTAGGCTCTCTCTTTGCTTAGAGGACCCCTTTAATATTTCCTGTAGAGCTGGTTTGGTGTTTGCAAATTCTTTCAGTTTTTGTTTGTCCTGGAAGCTTTTGATCTTTCCTTCAATTTTCAATGATAGCCTAGCTGGATAGAGTATTCTTGGCTGCATGTTTTTCTCGTTGAGTGCTCTGCATATATCATGCCAGCTCTTCCTGGCCTGCCACGTCTCTGTGGATAAGTCTGCTGCCAATCTAATATTTTTACCATTGTATGTTACAGACTTCTTTTCTCAGGCTGCTTTCAGGATTTTCTCTTTGTCACTAAGACTTGTCAATTTTACTATTAGGTGACGGGGTGTGGACCTATTCGTGTTGACTTTGAGGGGGGTTCTCTGCATCTCCTGGATTTTGATGCTTGTAATTCTCTCCAATAGACCTTCTGCTCCCCTCTCTGTTTCTTCTTCTTCTGGAATCCCAATTATTCTAATGTTGTTTCATCTTATGGTGTCACTTATCTCTCGAATTCTCCCCTCATGGTCCAGTAGCTGTTTGTCCCTCTTTTGCTCGGCTTCCGTATTCTCTGTCATTTGGTCTTCTATATCACTAATTCTTTCTTCTGCCTCATTGATCCTAGCAGTGAGAGCCTCCATTTTTGATTGCACCTCATTAATAGCTTTTTTGATTTCATCTTGGTTAGATTTTAGTTCTTTAATTTCTCCAGAATGGTCTTTAATATCTCCAGAGAGGGTTTCTCTAATATCTTCCATGCCTTTTTCGAGCCCAGCTAGAATGTTCAGAATTGTCATTCTGAACTCTTGATCTGACATATTACCCATGTCTGTGTTGATTAGGGCCCTAGTCTTTAGTACTGTCTCTTGTTCTTTTGTTTGTGGTGATTTTTTCCGCCTTGTCATTTTGTCCAGATAAGAGGATAGGAAGGAGCAAACAAAATATTAAATGGGTGGCAAAGACCCCAGAAAAATGCGCTGTAACCAAATGAGAAGAGACCCCAAATTGTGGGGGGGGGGGGAGAAAGGGGATAAAAAGAGGTTCAGAAAAAAATTTAAAAAATAAAACAAATAAAGAAATAATATAAAAAAGAAAGAAAAATATATATATTTAGATAAACCAGTCAAAAAACGTTAAAAAAGAAAAGGATAAAAGTTTTTAAGAATTTAGCAGAAGAAGAAAAAAGAAAAAAAATTGAAAAAAGAGAAAAAAAAAATTGAAGTAGCCGCAAGACTAAAGAATCATGGGGAGAAAACCATGAGTTCCGTGCTTTGCTTTCTCCTCCTCTGAAATTGCGCTTCTGTCTTAGGAATTGAACCTACTTTCCTTGATAGATGAACTTCGTCCTGGCTGGATATTTTGTTGATCTTCTGGGGGAGGGGCCTGTTGTAGTGACTCTCAAGTGTCTTTGCCCGAGGCGGGATTGCACCGCCCTTACCGGCGGCCGGACTAAGTAATCGGCTCGGGTTCGCTTTTGGGAGCTTCTGTTCCCTGAACGCTTTCCGTAGAGTTCCGGAGAACGGGAATGAAAATGGCGGCCTCCTAGTCTCCGGCCCGGAGGAGCCAAGAGCCTGGGGCCCCACTCCTCAGTGCGCCCCCAGAGGACAGCACCCAATCACTCCCGTATCCCCAGCCTCCAGCTGCGCTCCGAGCTCACCCAGCCCGCGACCAGTTCAAGGTAACACCGAGCTGAGAGTTCAGTCCTCGGCTCTGTCTCTGCAGCCGGCTTCTCCATTCTAATACCTGCGAGCTCTGCGACATTCTGACACCCCCGATCCTTCTGTGACCCTGCGGGACCTGGGGCCACGCAGACCCTGTGTGGGCTTCACCCCGGTTTAGCTTCTGGAGCAATATCCCTCAGTGGAACAGACTTTTAAAAGTCCTGATTTTGTGCTCCGTTGCTCCGCCGCTTGCCGGAAGCCGGCCCCTCCCCCCGCGGTCTATCTTCCCGTCGTTTTAGATTCACTTCTCCGCCAGTCCTACCTTTCAGGAAGTGGTTGATTTTCTGTTTCTAGAGTTGCTGTTCTTCTTCTCTTTGATCTCCCAGAAGTCTGGTCTCCTCCTGGTCGTTTGGAAACGCAGTCCTCCTCCGGAGATAGGGCACTGGTTTGCCAAGGGGACCTGAAATACAGGTTTGCCACGGTCCTGAACGCCTCAACTCCCAGGGCCAAGAGAGGAGAAGGTGTCAGTCACTCAAACCCTGCCGTGGCTCAGATTCAGCATAACCGGTTCTTCGGGGAGAAGGAGTATGGAAAATCCAAGCTCTCTCAATGACAGATCTGTGTTCAAATCACGGCTTTGCCACATGCAGCTTTGAGATCTTGGCCATATTAGGTAACTTTCCTTATTTGCAGTTTGTTACTAGGTTAGCAGTTTATTCTGGAAAGATGTAACTCATAAACAGCCAGATGAAAGAGATGCATAGGACAACTAATGGGGAAAGCTCCACACCCTCTTCAGGTGTGCCAGTCTCCTCCCAAGCTCCACAGTTCACCAACCCCAAACTCCATAAGTGTGCTCTTAATTCCCTTTATATTACTCATTCCCCATGAACTTCCTGACAACCACGTTTGTTTTCTGTATTTAAGTCTTTTTGTTTGTTTCATTTTTTTCTTTATTCATTTATTTTTTTTTCTTAAATTCCACACATGAATGAAATCATATGTATTTGTCTTTCTCTAACTGACTTATTTCCCTTAGCATTATACCTTCTAGATCTATCCTTGTTGTTGTAAATGGAAGGCTTCCATTATTCTTTATGGCTGAGTAATATTGATTATATATATCTAGATATCTAGATATACTTGGGTTGCTTCCTCATCTAAGCAAATATACTGAGACCTAACTCTTCTTTGGGTCTTCATTTCCTTATGAAATCTTCTGTGTCATGCAAAGCTTTTTATTAAATAAATTTGCAAGCTCTTCTCCTCTTAACCTGTCCTTGTTAGTTTAATTTTTAGACCTACCCGGATACCCTAAAAGGGTTGACAGAAACTTTCTTCCTATATATCAGCTACTGTTCTATTATTATTAAATATACTTTCACCTGAGAACGTACTTTACATGATTTAAATTTTATTACTTCAGACTTGTTATGATTTGTAGTCCAGAATATGGTCTTTCATGTGCATTTGAGATAACCGATGTTCTATTCTTAGAGGGAATGTTCTGTGAGCATCCATTGTTCAAGCTGGTTCTAGGTGCTGTTCAGTTCACCTATATCATATTTGATTTTCTAACTTTTTTTTCTATCAGTTCCTGAGTGAAGAATACTTAAATCTCTACCTAAAACTATGTTTTTAAACCTTTTCTTTGAGATTTATGAGTTTTGCTTATGTATTTTTTAATGGATAATAAATTAATTCATACAATGTAAAATGCTTTTAAAGCGAAAAATTCAGAGGAATATAGTTCATTCACAATGTTGTACAACTAATATCTCTGTTTAGTTCAAAAACATTTCTATCACCCCAAAATGAAATCTCATACCTATTAAGCATTCTCCCATCTCCCTGCTCCTCAGGGCCTAAAGACCATCATTATGTTTTCTGTGTCTGTCTTTACTTATTCTGGATATTTCACATAAATGGAAGTACACAATATGTAACTTTTGTGACTCATTTCTTTCGTTAGGGTCCGTGATCAAAGGAACGAGACTGACACAAAGCTAAAATCAAGCAAAGATTTATTTCGCTCCATGCATCAGAAATCAAACTGACAGGTAGATGCCTGAGCCTTGCTGGGGGCCACCACCTCCTTGCCCTGGGGTCCCTCCTGGAGATTCCCTGCCTGACCCTCACTGTACCACAGGCTGCTCCCCAGGATGAGGCCGCTCCTGATGAGGCCACTGCCAATGAGGCTGCTCCCCTGATGAGGCTGCTCCAGATGAGGCCATTCCTCGGAATCGTGATAGCGCCACTGTTCAGGGTGGTGAGGCTGCTCTCGGTGGTGCCACTGCTCAGGGTGGTGAGGCCGCTGTCACTCTCGACGACCCTGACACCCTAACGGCTCCCAAGAGCTCCCAACAGCTACTCTATCTCCTCCTGCTAACCCCCCAGCCTCACAGACCAGCCTTTCTAAAGGTGGTTGAGCTTGGCCCATACACAGGTGGTCAATGAGATTGCAACTCACCTCAGTAAATAGATGCATGCCCCACTGATTGGATGTCTCCATCTGGCTGGCCTGGCCCGCCCCTATATCCGGGGTTTACAGTTCCTCTGGCTAATCAGGCCCCTACACTTTTACTTAGCTTGATTTCAAGGTTCATTGACATTGTAGCATGTGTCAGCACTTGATTACTAATCAATCTCTGCTTGTTACATATTTATTCTGATTTTCTATTTCTTCTTGAGTCAGTCTTGGTAGTGTGTGTTTCTAGCAATTTTTCTATTTCATCTAAGTCTTCCAATGTGTTGGTGCACAGTTGTTTACAGTATTCTCTTATAATCATATTTTATTTTTGTAAGTTCAGATGTAATGAACCTATTTTTATTTCTCATTTTAGTTATTTGACTTTTATCTCTTTTTCTTAGTCTAGCTAAAAGGTTTGTCAATTTTGTTGATCCTTTAAAAAATAAAGTTCTGGTTTCATTAATCCTTTCTGTTTTCCATCCTGTATTTCATTAATTCCTGCTTGTGGTTGACTATTTGCATGAAGTATATTTTTCCATACTTTCACTTTCAATATATTTTTATCTTTGAATACCAAGTGAATCTGTGGTAAGAAGTGCATATTTAATAATTAAAAAATACACCGAGCCAATCCTTAAATTTGATTAGTGAATTGAACCCATTTATATTTATATTAATAAAGGACTTACTCCTGTCATTTTGTTATTTACTTTCTCTATGTCTTTTTCTTTTTCTGTATCCAATTTTCTTTGACTGCTGTTTTTTGGGGATTTGATTGATTTTTCTTTTTGTAATGTATCATATTGATTTCCTTTCCATTTCGACGTTTATATATTTTTAGATAATTTTTAGTGGTTACTACTGGAATTACAATTAACACTATAGACATGAAATGATCTAATTTGAATTGATGCCAGTTTAGTTTCACCAGGTTAAAAAAATCTCTGATCCTGTATAACTGTCTTCTCCTTTATGTTGTTGTTGTCTAAAATTACATTTTTATACATTGTACACTGATTTAGATAGATTTATAGTCATTGTTTTATGCATTTGTCTTTTAATGTGTAGGAATTAATATGAGGAATTAAACTAAAGTTGTAAACTAAAATTGTAAACTAAAGTACAATACTGCTAACTTTTATATTGGCCTACGTATTTACCATTACCAGAGCTATTTATTTGTATGGCCTTGAGTTACCATCCAGTGTCTTCTCATTTCAGCTTGAAGTTGATGGTTGTTGTTCTCATTCACACCAGAGAAAAAATGCCTTGAATGACCTTGTTTTTGTCTCTGTGCTTGACTATGGGTCCTTCCTGTGTTATACTTCCTAGAGAGGTGGTCTTTTTGCCTCTCTTGCTGCTTTAGACCTCTGTCCTTGGCAGTAGTCACAGTCTTCACAAATATTCTTCATCCTTCTACATGGTTAGAGCATCTTTTACTTTCCCCACTTTTTTCCTTGGTTTCCAGTGTGTACTTACTAATGTCTGAGACTTATGATTTTGAGGCCTTTCCTCTGGATTATATGGAGTTCTGCATTATATGTCTCAGAGAAGACTAAGTGAGTCCTGTTTCTCCTTCAGACATTTGTCTTTTCCAGTGTTTGAGTTGGTTGCTTGCTGTGAAAATACCATTTCTGACGTGGTCAAGAAAAGTCACTGATAAAGAGTTTGTTCAGGTTTCATCTTTTAAGAATGGAACAATAGCTTTCCAAATCTATGTCTCTGAGGTGAATGTTCTTTTCATTCTCTTGTTTGATTTTCACCATGTGTGGTAGCTAATCCTCATGTTTTGTGCTTCAGTTGAGATGGTTCTATTTTTTGAAGATAGATATGTATTTGTTTCTTATTCCCTTTCTAAAAATTGTAGTATAGTTGAGACACAACAGTACATTAGTGTAAAATGCGCAACATAGAGATTCAACAAGTTTATATGTTATGTTATGCTTACACTGTATTATGCTTATTGCAAATGTAGGTACCACCTGTCACCCTATGATGTTGTTACAATATCATTGACTATATTACTGATGCTTTACCTTTCATTCTCATGACTTATTCATTCCATAACTGGAAACCTTCACCCATTTTGCTCATTCTCCTACCCTCTTCCCTGTGGCAACCATCGGTTTGTTCTCTGTATTTATAAGATTGATTCTGTTTTTTTTGTTGTTATTATTAATTATTAATTTTGTTATTATTTTGTTATTAATTTGAGTTTATTGGATCCACATATAGTGAAATCATATTTGTCTTCCTATTTGTCTGCTATTTGTTTTTAATCTATCTGACTTATTTCATCTAGTATAATATCTTCTATGTCCTATCCTCTCTTAAATGGAATGTATTTGTGGGAGAAGAGGCAGAGTTATCTTACTCTATCACTTTATGCATTTATTTATTTAGAATTTCCTCCTTTTTATTCATCAGAGAAAAAAGTTTCAACAATTGAAACTAAGCCTGTTTCAATAACATTATCATGTACAAATGTATACCCAACAATGCTGCTAACTTATGGCAAATTCAGTAATCAGAAGATTCATGAAATATCTTCTCCCATTCTGTGGGTTGCCTTTTTGTTTTGTTGACTGTTTCCTTTGCTGTGAAGAAGGTTTTGATCTTGATGAAGTTCCAAAAGTTCATTTTCGCTTTTGTTTCCTTTGCCTTTGGAGACATCTTGAAAGAAGTTGCTGTGAGTGATATCGAAGAGGTTACTGCCTATGTTCTCCTCTAGGATTCTGATGGATTCCTGTCTCACGTTGAGGTCTTTTATCCATTTTGAGTTTATCTTTGTGTAGGGTGTAAGAGAATGGTCGAGTTTCATTCTTCTACATATCGCTGTCCAGTTTTCCCAGCACCATTTATTGAAGAGACTGTCTTTTCTCCATTGTATATTTTTTTCTGTTTTGTCGAAGATTATTTTACCATAGAGTTGAGGGTTCATATCTGGGATCTCCACTCTGTTCCACTGGTCTATGTGTCTGTTTTTATGCCAGTACCACGCTGTTTGGTGATCACAGCTTTGTAGTAAAGCTTGAAATCGGGTAACGTGATGCCGCCAGTTTTGGTTTTGTTTTTCAACATTTCCTTAGCAATTTGTGGTCTCTTCTGATTCCATACAAATTTTAGGATTATTTGCTCCAGCTCTGTGAAAAATATCGGTGGAATTTTGATCAGAATGCCATTAAAAGTATAGATTACTCTAGGCAGTATAGACATTTTTAAATGAATGTTAATCCAAGAACATGGAACGGTCTTCCATCATTTTGTGTCTTCTTCAATTTCTTTCATGAGTGTTCTGTAGTTCCTCGAGTACAGGTCCTTTACTTCTTTGGTTAGGTTTATTCCCAGGTATCTTATGGTTCTTGGTGCTATAGTAAATGGAATCGATTCTCTAATTTCCCTTTCTGTATTTTCATTGTTAGAGTATAAGAAAGCCACTAATTTCTGTACATTGACTTTGTATCCTGCCACGTTACTGAATTGCTGTATGAGTTTGAGTAGTAGTTTGAGGGTGGAGTCTTTGGGGTTTTCCATATAAAGAATCATGTCATCTGCGAAGAGAGAGAGTTTGACTTCTTCCTTGCCAATTTGGATACCTTTTATTTCTCTTTGCTGTCTGATTGCCATTGCTAGGACTTCTAATACTATGTTGAACAAGAATGGTGAGAGTGGGCATCCTTGTCGTGTTCCTGATCTAAATGGGAAGGCTGTGAGCTTTTCCCCACTGAGGATATTTACTGTGGGTCTTTCATAGATAGACTTTATGAAGTTCAGGAATGTTCCCTCTATCCCTATACATTGAAGCTTTTTAATCAGGAATGAATGCTGGATTTTGTCAAATGCTTTTTCTGCATCAATTGAGAGGACCACGTGGTTCTTCTCACTTCTCCTATTGATTTGTTCTATCACATTGATTGATTTGTGAATGTTGAACCAGCACTGTAACCCAGAGATGAATCCTATTTACTGGTAATGGTGGATAATCTTTTTAATATGCTGCTGGATCCTGTTTGCTAGGATCTTGTTGAGAATCTTAGCATCCATATTCTCCTTTTTGGTAGGGTCTTTGCCTGGTTTGGGGAACAGGGTAATGGGAGAAGTTATTTGCAAATGACAGTACAGACAAAAGGTTGATATCCAGGATCTATAAAGAACTCCTCAAACTTAACACACACAAAATAGATAATCATATCAAAAAATGGGCAGAAGATATGAACAGACATTCTCCAATGAAGACATACAAATGGCTATCAGACACATGAAAAAATGTTCATCATCACTAGCCATCAGGGAGATTCAAATAAAAACCACATTGAGAAACCATCTGACACCAGTTAGAATGGTCAACATTAGCAAGACAGCTAACAACGTGTGTTGGAGAGGATGTGGAGAAAGGGGAATCTTCTTACACTCTTGGTGGGAATGCAAGTTGGTGCAGCCAATTTGAAGAACAGTGTGGAGATTCCTCAAGAAATTAAAAATAGAGCTTCCCTATGACCCTGCAATTGCACTGCTGGGTATTTACCCCAAAGATACAGATGTAGTGAAAAGAAAAGCCATCTGTAACCCAATGTTTATAGCAGCAATGGCCACGGTCACCAAACTGTGGAAAGAACCAAGATGCCCTTCAACGGATGAATGGATAAGGAATATGTGGTCCATATACACAATGGAGTATTATGCCCGCATCAGAAAGGATGAAGACCCAACTTTTGTATCAACATAGATGGGACTGGAAGATATTATGCTGAGTGAAATAAGTCAAGCAGAGAGAGTCAAGTATCATATGGTTTCACTTATTTGTGGAGCATACCAAATAACATGGTGGACGTGGGGAGATGGAGAGGTGAATGGAGTTGAGGGAAACTGGAAGGGAAGATGAACCATGAGAGACTATGGACTCTGAAAAACAGCCAGAGGGTTTTGATGGGGCAGGGGGTGGGTGGTTGAGGAACCAGGTGGTGGGTAATAGGGAGGGCACGTACTGCATAGAGCACTGGGTGTAGTGCAAAAACAATGAGTATTGTTATGCTGAAAATAAATTTAAAAATAAATAAATAAGTAAATAAATAAATAACAAAACAAAATAAAAGAAGATTCAGGAAAAGAGAAAATTCAAACATTTTCTTTGTCATAATTTACCCACTGATAGCTCAAGAACCTATGATTTCTGTCTTAAAACTCTAAGAGCATATCAGCTAAGTCCAGTATATATTTTAGCCCAGGAATCTTTTAATGTGGTATATTGTTACTTTAGATATTAGAAGATATTCAGATATATTATTTAATTATTTATTTATTTTTCCATTTTAATTTATATATTTTTTCAGCGTAACAGTATTCATTGTTTTTGCACAACACCCAGTGCTCCATGCAAAATGTGCCCTCCCTATTATCCACCACCTGTTCCCCCAACCTCCCACCCCTGACCCTTCAAAACCCTCAGGTTTGTTTCAGAGTCCATAGTCTCTTATGGTTCGCCTCCCCTTCCAATTTCTTTTTTTTATAAACATATAATGTATTTTTAGCCCTAGGGGTACAGGTCTGTGAATCGCCAGCTTTACACACTTCACAGCACTCACGATAGCACATACCCTCCCCAATGTCCATAACCCCCTGCCCCTCTCCCAATCCCACCTCCCCCCAGCAACCCCCAGTTTGTTTTGTGAGATTAAGAGTCATTTATGGTTTGTCTCCCTCCCAATCCCATCTTGTTTCATTTATTCATCTCCTGTATCCCTAACCCCCCATGTTGCTTCTCCACGTCCTCATATCAGGGAGATCATATGATAGTTGTCTTTCTCCGATTGACTTATTTCACGAAGCATGATACCCTCTAGTTCCATCCACGTCATCGCAAATGGCAAGATTTCATTTCTTTTGATGGCTGCATAGTATTCCATTGTGTATATATACCACATCTTCTTTATCCATTCATCTGTCGATGGACATCTAGGTCCTTTCCATAGTCTGGCTATTGTAGACATTGCTGCTATAAACATTCGGGTACACGTGCCCCTTCGGATCACTATGTTTGTATCTTTAGGGTAAATACCCAGTAGTGCGATTGCTTAGTCATAGGGTAGTTCTATTTTCAACATTTTGAGGAACCTCCATGCTGTTTTCCAGAGTGGTTGCACCAGCTTGCATTCCCACCAACAGCGGAGGAGGGTTCCCCTTTCTCCGCATCCTCGCCAGCATCTGTCATTTCCTGACTTGTTAATTTTAGCCATTCTGACTGGTGTGAGGTGATATCTCATTGTGGTTTTGATTTGTATTTCCCTGATGCTGAGTGACATGGAGCACTTTTTCATGTGTCTGTTGGCCATCTGGATGTCTTCTTTGAAGAAATGTCTGTTCATGTCCTCTGCCCATTTCTTGATTGGACTGTTTGTTCTTTGGGTGTTGAATTTGCTAAGTTCCTTATAGATTTTGGATACTTGTCCTTTATCTGATATGTCATTTGCAAATATCTTCTCCCATTCTGTCAGTTGTCTTTTGGTTTTGTGAACTGTTTCCTTTGCTGTGCAAAAGCTTTAGATCTTGATGAAATCCCAATAGTTCATTTTTCCCTTGCTTCCCTTGCCTTTGCTGTTGTTCCTAGGAAGATGTTGCTGCAGCTGTGGTCGAAAAGGTTGCTGCCTGCGTTCTCCTCAAGGATTTGGATGGATTCCTTTCTCACATTGAGGTCCTTCATCCATTTGGAGTCTATTTTCGTGTGTGGTGTAAGGAAGTGGTCCAATTTCATTTTTCTGCATGTGGCTGTCCAATTTAGCCAGCACCATTTATTGAAGAGGCTGTCTTTTTTCCATTGGACATTCTTTCCTGCTTTGTCGAAGATTAGTTGACCATAGAGTTGAGGGTCGATTTCTGGGCTCTCTATTCTGTTCCACTGATCTATGTGTCTGTTTTTGTGCCAGTACCATGCTGTCTTGATGATGACAGCTTTGTAATAGAGCTTGAAGTCCGGAATTGTGATGCCACCAACTTTGGCTTTCTTTTTGAATATTCCTTTGGTATTCGAGGTCTTTTCTGGTTCCATATAAATTTGAGGATTATTTGTCCCATTTCTTTGAAAAATATGGATGGTATTTTGATAGGGATTGCATTAAATGTGTAGATTGCTTTAGGTAGCATGGACATTTTCACAATATTTATTCTTCCAATCCAGGAGCATGGAACATTTTTCCATTTCTTTGTGTCTTCCTCAGTTTCTTTCATGAGTACTTTATAATTTTCTGCGTATAGATTCTTAGCCTCTTTGGTTAAGTTTATTCCTAGGTATCTTATAATTTTGGGTGCAATTGTAAATGGGATTGACTCCTTAATTTCTCTTTCTTCTGTCTTGTTGTTGGTGTACAGAAATGCAACTGATTTCTGTGCATTGATTTTATATCCTGAGACTTTACTGAATTCCTGTACAAGTTCTAGCAGTTTTGGAGTGGAGTCTTTTGGGTTTTCCACATATAGTACCATATCATCTGCGAAGAGTGATAGTTTGACTTCTTCTTTACCAATTTGGATGCATTTACTTTCTTTTTGTCATCTAATTGCTGAGGCTAGGACTTCTAGTACTATGTTGAATAACAGTGGTGATAATGGACATCCCTGCCATGATCCTGACCTTAGCGGAAAAGCTTTCAGTTTTTCTCCATTGAGAATGATATTTGCGGTGGGTTTTTCATAGATGGCTTTGATAATATTGAGGTATGTGCCCTCTATCCCTACACTTTGAAGAGTTTTGATCAGGAAGGGATGCTGTACTTTGTCAAATGCTTTTTCAGCATCTATAGAGAGTATCATATGGTTCTTGTTCTTTCTTTTATTAATGTGTTCTATCACATTGATTGATTTGTGGATGTTGAACCAACCCTGCAGCCCTGGAATAAATCCCACTTTATCGTGGTGAATAATCCTTTTAATGTACTTTTGAATCCTATTGGCTAGTATTTTGGCGAGAATTTTTGCATCTGTGTTCATCAAGGATATTGGTCTGTAGTTCTCTTTTTGGGTGGGATCCTTGTCTGGTTTTGGGATCAAGGTGATGCTTGCCTCATAAAATGAGTTTGGAAGTTTTCCTTCCATTTCTATTTTTTGGAACCATTTCAGGAGAATAGGAATGAGTTCTTCTTTAAATGTTTGGTAGAATTCCCCTGGGAAGCCGTCTGGCCCTGGGCTTTTGTTTGTTTGGAGATTTTTGATGACTGTTTCAATCTCCTTACTGGTTATGGGCCTGTTCACGTTTTCTATTTCTTCCTGGTTGAGTTGTGGTAGTTTATATGTCTCTAGGAATGCATCCATTTCTTCCAGATTGTCCAATTTGTTGGCGTAGAGTTGCTCATAGTATGTTCTTATAATTGTCTGTATTTCTTTGGTGTTAGTTGTGATCTCTCCTCTTTCCTTCATGATTTTATTGATATGGGTCCTTTCTCTTTTCTTTTTGATGAATCTGGCCTGGGGGTTGTCAATCTTATTGATTCTTTCAAGGAACCAGCTCCTAGTTTCATTAATTTTTTTCTATTGTTTTTTTGGTTTCTATTTCATTGATTTCTGCTCTGATCTTTATAATTTCTCTTCTCCTACTGGCTTTAGGGTTTCTTTCTTGTTCTTTCTCCAGCTCCTTTATGTGTAGGGTTAGGTTGCGTACTTGAGACCTTTCTTGTTTCTTGAGAAAGGCTTGTACCGCTATATATTTTCCTCTCAGGACTGCCTTTGCTATGTCCCACAGATTTTGAACCGTTGTGTTTTCATTATCATTTGTTTCCATGAATTTTTTCAATTCTTCTTTAATTTCCTGGTTGACCCATTCATTCTTTAGAAGGATGCTGTTTAGTCTCCATGTATTTGGGTTCTTTCCAGCTTTCCTCTTGTGATTGAGTTCTAGCTTCAGAGCATTGTGGTCTGAAAATATGCAGGGAATGATCCTAATCTTTTGATACCGGTTGAGACCTGATTTGTCACCCAGGATGTGATCTATTCTGGAGAAGGTTCCATGTGCACTAGAGAAGAATGTGTATTCTGTTGCTTTGGGATGAAATGTTCTGAATATATCTGTGATGTCCATCTGGTCCAGTGTGTCATTTAAGGCCTTTATTTCCTTGTTGATCTTTTGCTTGGATGATCTGTCCATTTCAGTGAGGGGAGTGTTCAAGTCCCCTACTATTATTGTATTATTATTGATGTGTTTCTTTGATTTTGTTATTAATTGGTTGATATAGTTGGCTGCTCCCACGTTAGGGGCATAGATATTTAAAATGGTTAGATCTTCTTGTTGGACAGACCCTTTGAGTAGGATATAGTGTCCTTCCTCATCTCTTATTATAGTCTTTGGCTTAAAATCTAATTGATCTGATAGAAGGATTGCCACCCCAGCTTTCTTCTGATGCCCATTAGCATGGTAAATTGTTTTCCACCCCCTCACTTTAAATCTGGAGGTGTCTTCGCGTCTAAAATGAGTTTCTTGTAGGCAACATACTGATGGGTTTTGTTTTTTTATCCATTCTGATACCCTGTGTCTTTTGATTGGGGCATTTAGCCCATTAACATTCAGGGTAACTATTGAGAGATATGAATTTAGTGCCATTATTAGCCTGTAAGGTGACTGTTCCTGTATATTGTCTCTGTACCTTTCTGATCTACTACTTTTAGGCTCTCTCTTTGCTTAGAGGATCCCTTTAATATTTCCTGTAGAGCTGGTTTGGTGTTTGCAAATTCTTTCAGTTTTTGTTTTTCTTGAAAGCTTTTGATCTCTCCTTCTATTTTCAATGATATCCTAGCTGGATAGAGTATTCTTGGCTGCATGTTTTTCTCGTTGAGTGCTCTGCATATATCTTGCCAGCTCTTTCTGGCCTGCCAGGTCTCTGTGGATAAGTCTGCTGCCAATCTAATATTTTTACCATTGTATGTTACAGACTTCTTTTCTCGGGCTGCTTTCAGGATTTTCTCTTTGTCACTAAGACTTGTCAATTTTACTATTAGGTGACGGGGTGTGGACCTATTCTTGTTGACTTTGAGGGGGGTTCTCTGCATCTCCTGGATTTTGATGCTTGTTCCCTTTGCCATATTAGGGAAATTCTCTCCAATGTTTCTCTCAAATAGACCTTCTGCTCCCCTCTCTGTTTCTTCTTCTTCTGGAATCCCAGTTATTCTAATGTTGTTTCGTCTTATGGTGTCCCTTATCTCTCGAATTCTCCCCTCATGGTCCAGTAGCTGTTTGTCCCTCTTTTGCTCGGCTTCTTTATTCTCTGTCATTTGGTCTTCTATATCACTAATTCTTTCTTCTGCCTCATTGATCCTAGCAGTGAGAGCCTCCATTTTTGATTGCACCTCATTAATAGCTTTTTTGATTTCAACTTGGTTAGATTTTAGTTCTTTAATTCCTCCAGAAAGGGCTTTAATACCTCCAGAGAGAGTTTCTCTAATATCTTCCATGCCTTTTTCGAGCCCGGCTAGAATGTTCAGAATCGTCATTCTGAACTCTTGATCTGACATTTTACCAATGTCTGTGTTGATTAGTTCCCTAGCGTTCGGTACTGGCTCTTATTCTTTTGTTTGTGTTTATTTTTTCCTCCTTGTCATTTTGTCCAGATAAGAGGATATGAAGGAGCAAATAAACTACTAAAAGGGTGGCAAAGACTCCAGAAGAATGCGCTGTAACGAAATGAGAAGAGATCCCAAATTGTGGTTGGGGAGAAAGGGGATAAAAAAAGGTTCAGAAAAAAAAAAGAAAAAAATTTTAAAAATAAAACAAATAAAGAAAAAATCTAAAAAAGAAAGAAAAGATATATATATATATATATATATATATTTAGATAAACTAGTCAAAAAACGTTAAAAAAGAAAAGGGTAAAGTTTTAAAAAAATTTAGCAGAAGAAGAAAGAAGAAAATAAAAAAATTGAAAAAAGAAAAAAAAATTGAAGTAGCCGCAAGACTAAAGAATCATGGGGAGAAAGCCATGTGTTTCGTGCTTTGCTTTCTCCTCCTCTGGAATTCCACTGCTGTCTTAGGAATTGAACCTGCTTTCCTTGATAGATGAACTTCGTCCTGGCTGGATATTTTGTTGATCTTCTGGGGGAGGGGCCTGTTGTAGTGACTCTCAATTGTCTTTACCCAAGGCGGGATTGCACCGCCCTTACAGGCAGCTGGACTAAGTAATCGGCTCGGGTTCGCTTTTGGGAGCTTCTGTTCCCTGAACGCTTTCCGTAGAGTTCCGGAGAACGGGAATGAAAATGGCGGCCTCCTAGTCTCTGGCCCGGAGGAGCCGAGAACCCGGGGCCTCACTCCTCAGTGCACCCCCAGAGGACAGCACCCAATCACTCCCGTATCCCCAGCCTCCAGCTGCGCTCCAAGCTCACCCAGCCCGCAACCAGTTCAAGGTAACACCGAGCTGAGAGTTCAGTCCTCGGCTCTGTCTCTGCAGCCGGCTTCTCCGTTCTAATACCTGCGAGCTCTGCGACATTCCGACACCCCCGATCCTTCTGTGACCCTGCGGGACCTGGGGCCACGCGGACCCTGCGTGGGCTTCACCCTGGTTTAGCTTCTGGAGCAATGTCCCTCCGTGGAACAGACTTTTAAAAGTCCTGATTTTGTGCTCTGTTCCTCCCCCGCTTGCCGGGAGCTGGCCCCTCCCCCCACGGTCTATCTTCCCGTTGTTTTAGATTCACTTCTCTGCCCGTCCTACCTTTCAGAAAGTGGTTGATTTTCTGTTTCTAGAGTTGCTGTTCTTCTTCTCTTCGCTATCCCATTGGATTTGTAGGTGTTTGCAATGTTTAGATAAGCTATCGAGCTGATCTCCTGCTACCTGATGTAGTCTCAGCCTGCTACTTCTCCGCCATCTTGACTCCTCTTCCACTTCAGAGAATATTTTGAGCGGGCTTCTATTGGTGTTAGTGGGGAGGGCAGGTGTATAAAGATGTAGGAGCTAATAAAATACCCTGTGACTGCAGTGTCTAGTTAAACTGAGTTAAAATATCCCCAGGAAATTTTTCTTCATTAACTTGACCTTAAACCACTTTTTCTAGGTTCTTCTCAGGACATCTTAAAAGCCTGTATCATTTTCTCCCTACAAAACCTGTCTAAGAGGATCCTGAAACAGCTCAGACTTTTTAGATGGAGGCATCTTCTGTTTTTTCTTTGGGCAAAAGATTTTCAATACTAAGAGCCTCACGAACAACCTGATGCCCGACGACTTCGATAAAGATGCCAAAGCTTAAGGAAGGCTCCATGCTTTGAGAATGTCTGGTAATGATGTACCAGTCCGCTTGGGCTGCTTTAACAGAATATCTTAGACCAGATGGCGATGAGAACAAGCATTTATTTCTAATCATTCCATAGCCTGGAAAGTCCAAGATCAAGGTGCTTGCGGGTTCAGGTCCTGATGAGGAACTGGCTTTCAGCTGGTCACCTTCTTGCAGTGTCCTCACATGATGGAGAGAGAGCTTTTCTCTCTTCTTAGAAGGCCACTAATTCCACTTAGGGAATAAGGCCACTCATCTAAACTTAATTACCTCCTGAAGACCAGACCACTGAAGGGCATCACCCTGGAGATTAGGACTCAATATATGAATCTGGGGAGTACACAAGCGTTCAGTACATAACAGTTGAGCTTCCACATTTTCCACCGGAGTTGTGCATAATGACATAGCCATCTTCCCCAGTGTCCATAGGCATGTGTCTTCCTGCACACTGGGGAAAGCCTTGATCACCTCCCTCTAAAAATCTGCATGCTGTCCCCTGGAGACAGGTGACAAGCAGCCATCTGAGTCTCTCTCTCTTACTTTTTTCTCTTTTTTTTGAGATATAATTCACATGCCATACAATTAATCCATTTCAAGTGTACAATTCAGTGGAAGAATCCCTTTGCAAGTTTTGTGGGAAGGCTACACTTAAATGAAACAGACTGTGATGAAAGAGAATGGTAAACCTTCACACCTAATGGGAGTTGATTAGTGGCTGTGACACCACCAGCTCAAACACAGGATCTCTTATTCCGTGAGCTAGATGTCCAGGTTATTTAGGGGAAATGCTTCATAGATAACTCTGAATGAGTGTTGGCCATTGTTCCTCATTGGCTTGAATACAGGTCTTGCACATTTCCATCTTTCTATTGTTTCGGTGGTTTCTTGTCTTCAGCTAATTTCCAAGTGAGGTTATTTACAATGGAACAAAGAGGGGGATAATTTTAATCGAACATTTGGTAGAAGAGAGGTGAGAGAGAGGTTATCAAAGAAAGGGAGGAGCGTGGAGAAAGAAGAGTGGAGGCTTGGATGGGTCAGCACTAAGTTGCTAACAGCAAAGCTGCTGTGCTTAGTTTGGAGTCTCCATGACATAATCTAATTGCCCTGTCCATTTTGTCGAGGATTTTGTGTGGGGATGGGGGTTAGGTTCCTCCCTGCACTCTGTGTGTTCTTGCTACCTGTTGCCTGGGTCCACAGACAGAGAGCTGCGATGATAGTGTATGATTAATCGGTGTGAGCTCATGGAAGGAGTTGCAATTTATTCAAGACTTTGACCCAAGAGTTTGGACTAAGACTATCCAGGTAATCCTGCAATCAGTCACAGAATAGAAAAACTGCCTCAGTCTGCCAAGGGCAATCAGGGAGGGCTGCCTCAGAACCCTGTCCATTGACCTTGCAGTGGGCAGAATGGCAAAGGTGTTTGTTCATGGCCACCATGGGGTGATAGGATGCTCTTCAGGCTGGGTCGCCTAATGGAAGGTTTGAGTGTGTCGTCTGGACGTTCCCTCTTTTCCAGCAGAAACAATTGTGATAAAATGGTCTTGGAAGAGCACTGAAAGTCTTTTGTTGGTTTGTTTGTTTTAGACTAACATCTCTTGTTCAATAGTAAGGGGATGTCATTATGCTTGAAATACTATAGGCAGTTTGAGTTATAAAGAAAAGCAAAACAGATTTTCTTCAATCAGGAGATATTTTAAAAAACCACCTCATCCAAATGACTTTTCTTCCATCTCTCCTGTTGAGAGAACCCAAACTGCACATTCTGTTGTGCAAATCAAAAACGACTGATTTTCCCATTGGTTACTTACCTTCAAGAATGTGATGAGGAGAGTCTCCACGTGGTCTCACGTGTTTCAGGGAGTTGATCAAACTTGATTACATAGGACTCATAATTTTAACTGATGGATTGGACATGTTATCAAGCATAAGAAGTGTTACATTCCTCAGAAGGTCCTTGGAGCAGGGAGTAATTTGTGAATGAGGAATACACTTCTCATTATCCTTGTCATTATGTATTTTTAAAATCCACATGCGAAGAGTTTTGTACTGAGTCTGTGAGGTGAAAAAGGTTAAGTTATTAATAATATTAATAAGTTCTGTGGAGTTACAATGCCAGTATAAACACATTTATTGATAAAACTAGCATGTTCAAAGTTGGGAGATTTCTGTAGGAAGTCAGGAATATTTAGATCATGTCAAGTGAAAGCAGAAGGAAGGGATATTCAAATGTTGTGAAAACTAGATATTTGGAGTGCTGTGGGTAAAGATGTTGTTAGACTGGTAGATGCTACAATCATTCCTCATTTCCTACACACACCTCTGTGCAATATATGCTGGCCATCATCAAGAACTGGAGTCCTCCCCTCCCCCACCATTTGTGTACCTGGAATGGCCTCGTAGCTGGCTTTGACCTAAAGAATGTGGACTGAGTACCATTTGTGACTTCTGATCCGAGGCCACAGGAGAGAGTCATTGCACCTTCCTCTCCCTGCATAAATGGTGTGTCTTTGTATGAAGAACCTTGGAATTAGCCTCCTAAGGGTGAGACCCATGGACTGACAGGATCTCCCAGCTGAGGTACCCCAGATGAACCAGCACCTGGTTGAACAGCCACGTAGGTAATCATGGATGAGACAAGCAGAAGAACTTCTCAGGTGGGCCTGGCCCAAACAGAATCATGAGCAAATATGAATGCTGTCTTGGGCCACTCAGTTTTAGGGTACTTCCTTAGGCGGTTATTCAGAATGCCAGTGTGCAGCCTGATGATGAGTAAAAGGCAGAGAATTTATGATCTTGTGGTTTTATTTTCCTTTTAAAAGTTCTATTTAACTTGTTTTTGGCTTTTGATCAACCATTGTAAGAAACTGAGTAGTTATGAAAGCTCAGAATTACCAACCTACCATGGGCAATTCTTAAGGCATTTTTATTGAAGTCCACACTGCTATCGGGCTCTCATCACTTCCTCGTGTGTAATGGCACCTCCTTTTCCAGTCCGGCTCCCTCCCTTTGCAGACTGAAAGTCTTAAGGGTCTGTCATTTGTTGGTCTCTGAATCTCCAGTTCTCAACACAGTGCTTCCCACAAGTAGCGTGTTCACTGGGTGATTACTGATTGACTGGGCACATCTCTGTTGTGCTCGTGCCAGAGCTGATGGTCTGTGCTAGCAGATAACTCATTCTCTGACTCCAGGATCCAGATAACTGCCTGGTCAGTGGCAGCTAATCAATAGTTGCTTGGGGACTGACTGATGCCTTTTGTTTATTTCTCTAATCTCTGTCAGGAAAGTAGAGGAAAGCTATATATAAAAATAAAGGATTTTACTTTTGTGGGTGCCAAGAAAGTGCTGTGTGAATCTATCACCCTCAACGAGTTCCTAGCTCAGACCTCTGCATGGGAGATGGTAAAGTGACTGTAAGTACTTCGCGCCTTCATCATCATTTTGGAAACAGGGAAATGGAAAGCACCTTTAAAACCCTCAACTCGTGCATACATTTAAAAGGGATACCCATGTTACAAGTGGGCTCCTTCTTACGAAGGCAAGTGTTTCCTGCTCTGTGCTAAATAGACATGTTGGTCTTAGGAGTCAGCAGTGTCCTTTTTGTCTTTGTCAGAACAGGGGACTTCAGGAAGCTGACCACCCCCCCCCCACTAAGACAATGGCATGAACCGGAAGAACTGCAGGGGAGATATGGGGACACGTTGCCTGAGTTCAGCTCTGAGAGTGAACAGAGTCACAGCCAAGCAGCAGGGGAGAGTCGGCAGGGCTCTCAGATTCTTGACACTGTCTTATGGTGCTCAACAAAATCCTATCAGGCCTTCTCGGATTCGCTATTAAGTTTTTTAACGTGACCAAACAGACCTCTGATTTGAAGAAGGGAGGACCGTGAGTGACATGTAACATAGAGACTGCCCACATGCCCATTAGGTGTCATACATTTTATGACCATTGGCATTGAGGTAAAGGTGTCAAAGGTGGAGATTTAGGAAGGATCTAGAAGCAGATGTTCTTTCCAGCAGTTTGCATGTTCTGGGGACCCCCTAAGAAGCTAATGTATGCACATTATGCATCAGCATCAAGCTAGTGGAGGAGGAGGTTGGAGAAGCTACCTCGGAAGATGGAAAAGCATCCCTTTTATAAGGTCAGTATAACCAGAAGCCTAAAATACATTGTCAGGCTCACTTAAGTTGTGAGATTTAGATGTTTGAAATAGGAAAATTTCAAGTTCTCTTGATGTCCTAATTTCAGAATGTGCTAAGGGGATAAACATCATATGAACAGATTTTTGGTGTGTGTGTGGGGGGGGGGGGGGAGTACAGTTTGCTGACCAGGATACTGGGAGTAAAGCAGAATTACAAATCTCATAGGAGTTTGCTTTTGGCTGATATTAAGAATAGTACTTCCGGGGCGCCTGCGTGGCTCAATGGGTTAAAGCCTCTGCCTTCAGCTCAGGTCATGATCTCAGGGTCCTGGGATCAAGCCCCGCATAGGGCTCTCTGCTCAGCAGGGAGCCTGCTTTCCTTCCTCTCTCTCTGGCTGCCTCTCTGCCTACCTGTGATCTCTGTCAAATAAATAAATAAAATTAAAAAAAAAAAAGAATAGTACTTCCAACCTCTTTTAGGGGGAGTTGTTCCGGCCTTTTGGCTATTATAAATAGCGTTGCCATTATCTCCATACAAAAGTTTTTATTTACACACCTGTGTTCAGCCATTTGGTGTATGTGCCTTAGGAATAGAACTGCGGTAATTCTTCATGCAAATTTTTGAGGAACCACCAAACTGTTTTCCACACCGACTGAACATTTTCACATTCCCACTAGCAATGGGTGATGGTGTTGATTTCTTGGCACCTTTGCCAATAGTTGTGTCTTTCCATTGTTTTGGTTATAGCCATCATAGTGGGTGTGAAGTGGTATCTCATTGTGGTTTTGATTTGTACTTTCCTAATGAATAATGATGTGGAACCTCTTTCCATGTGCTTTTTGCCATCTGTAAATCTCCTTTGGAACAGTATCTGTGTAAGTTCTTGGCTCTTCCAATGATTGTCCTTTTGTCCTTGAGCAGTACATAACTTGCTATTCTGTTTTTATCCTTTAAAAGTGGCATTGTGAAGCATGTCCTTGTTTGTCATGCACTTTTTTTAAAAGATTTTTTAAAAATTTATTTGACAGAGATCACAAGTAGGCAGAGAGGCAGGCAGAGAGAGAGAGAGAGAGAGAGAGAGAGAGAGGAGGAAGCCAGATAAGGGGCTTGATCCCAGGACCACAGGATCATGACCTGAGTTGAAGGCAGAGGCTTTTTAACCCACTGAGCCACCCAGGTGCCCCTGTCATGGAGTCTTCTCACACAATGTTATGTCCGCGGATTCTTCATGCATGCTAACTGCTGTTTTGTTGCTCACTTTGCATTCACAATTTATTTTCCTTTATGCTTCTGATGGGATTTCATAGTTTCTGGTTTTTGCCTATTCCAAAACAAGCTGCAGTAAAAATTCTGACGTGTCTCATGGTGAGCATTTCTATTTGTGTCTGTTTGTGCTGTTGGCTATCGAAGGATTCACTGATAACAGTTTATACCACGAGCAATTGTTCTAAGTGATGTGGAGCCTTGGACACAGCTGGGATCCATGGGCTATCATTTCTAACATAGAATCTCCTTAAATGAGAGATTCTTGACCCTCCTTAGCAAGCAACCACCTCTTGTTACATCAGAAAGTACGTTGACATGCAGCTGTCTGCCCCTCTAGGGGAGAGAGATTTCTAAGGACAGAAAGCATGTCTTACCCCCATTGGTTTTTCTGTCCCAGATGGGATTTTGCCTTCTCTGGAGTTATAGATGCATTGGAGACTAATGGACCAGATGGTTATGGAATACCAATAAAATGAAAGATCTCCCTTGATAAATATTGTAAGATTTGTTAAGACATGGTGTTTTCTTTCCTTTTTGCTTGTCCCTAGAACTGTTTGCTCTGGACTTTCTTAGATTACTGGATGGAGTGCTCTTACCAGTAACAGATCAGGACCTTCTACTCCAGCAGCACACGGAGGTCCAGAGCAAAGCTGCTCTGTGCTGGCCCTTCAGTGAGTGTCTTTCTGCCTGTGCCAGACATGTACTTCTAGAGTTCTTTAAAGATGCTTTAGATTATTTTATGAGTTATTTCATCAACTCTACTGTATATAAAGCTCTAGACATAATTGACCGACTTGCCTTCATTTCCTTCGGTGTGACTAAGAATGTCAATATTATTCACTTTGCTTATTAGAGTAGAAGATAAAAAACACTTCTGGATTTAAAGTTTGAAGGGACAGGGTGTATGACGTCTTTATGATGATCTCTTATCTTGTTTGCCACTAATTAATAGACTGAATGTAATTTCTTCAGAAGAAAAAAAAATTCCAAATAACAATATACTTTGGCTAGGAAAACTTTCCTTAAACTTATTACCTGGCTTTATGAGTTTGTTATTTTGGGAAGTTCTATTCCTGTGACATTAAAATTCTTTCTCTACCAATTATGACCATACGATATAGATGAGATATTTATTTAGTCCATTTATAAGCCCTTTTCTGTCCTGGCTTAGTTGTGCTGTGTTCTAGATCATTTAGTAGATAAATGCCTGTGATACCTGCTCATAGAGAGAGCCTGGCATAGTGAAAGATTGGGGGTTTTTAGAACTGGATCTACCTGGTTCTCTTCTTTATCATTGGAGTGTCCACAGAAAACTCCCTTAATCTCCCCAAGCCTTAGCCTCTGCATATTTAAAATAGAAATAATAGTATTTGCCTTGGATGTTTGGTATGCGTTAAACCCCGTTAACAGAAAACGTACAAAGAGATTGCTACACAGTAATCAAGAAAGAATTGCCTTTCCTTGCAAAAGTGGTCCATGTACACAGGGAGGAAATAAGGTGCCTGATAAGAAGAAACACTAGGGACGCCTGGTTGGTTCAATAAAAAAAGCATGCAACTCTTGACCCCAGAGTGTGGGTTTGAGCCCATGTTGGGTGTAGAGATCACTAAAACAATAAAGGGAACTTAAAAAATAACAATAATAAAAAAACTTAAAAAAACACTTTCAGGTTTGAAGGGAATCCTGGCTTTCATCAGGATTCATGTGAACATGGCTGCGTGATCAGTGTCTTCATGCAGGAAGGCTTAATCTGGGCCCAACCTGCAGCACTGTGGACACAGGGGGTTTGGCTCCCCTCATTTCTGTTTCTGGAACATGTGCACATGGGGGAAGACACCCTGAGCAGGGGAGAGAAGGTGGGAAGAGAGCCAAAGGGAACCTAGAAGGGTAAATGTCTTTCAAACGTTTCTATAAAAATAGAAGTCACTTTACTTTTTTTTATTTTAGGATTTTATTTATTTACTTGTCAGAGGGAGAGAAAGAGCGAGCGAGTGAGCGAGAGAGAGAGAGAGAGAGAGCACAGTCAGACAGAGTGGCAGGCAGAGACAGAGAGAGAAGCAGGCTCCCTGCTGAGCAAGGAGCCTAGATGTGGGACTCCATTCCAGGACACTGGGATCATGACCTGAGCCAAAGGCAATTGTTTAGCCAACTGAGCCACCGAGGCATCTCAGAAGGCACTTTACTTTGTAAGGTGCCCCTGGTGACTGGGTTCTCTGATCTTCGGGGGATAAAGGCAGGCACCAGGAATAGTAGTTTTTCAGGAGACAGAGCCTCCTCTTTTTGTTTTTGTTTTTCCCTTTTATCTCACTTGTGCATAGAGTCTGTGTCCCTCAGAGGTATATAGAGTAAAAAGACTGCCTTAAAATCAACCAGGCCAGAGCTGATCCAAGTTTTGGCGTATGAGAAGTGCTGGGCAATGTGTCAGCTGTAGGCAGAACTTCTCCTGGGAGCCTGGAGACCTACCATTGTCCTGTAACACTCAGTGCAGCTCTCCAGGCTTTGTCTTGGGAACAAGGGTCAGGGAGAATGTGCTCTCAGGTGAACTACAGGCGGAGTCTTCAGGCCTCACCAGGTTGCCTTGATTTGTACTAACAAGGAGATCCTCATTTCCAAAGCCCCAAACAAGGGAAAGCAGACTCATTTTGTTGGAGTCAGGGATGACTATTCAGGAGCGGATTTTAACATTAAAATGAGGCTGAGGGAACTGGTGGTCATTTCTGGCACTTTCTGATTCATCTGGGTGAGGAGTCTTCCTCAAATGCGTTTCTATTCTAACAGCAACATTGATATCTAGGCATAACTTTCTACTAGAAATTTCCTAGTTCAGGGGTTCAGGCCAGTGACGGAACCAGGGTTCTTGGTCTATTGATTTGGTCTTTTCATCATATCTTTTCATTGTTCCTTATTCCATGGTTTTACAAATAGAATGCCCCCAGAACAACAGGTAAGAAGAAGAATATGCATTATCAGAAGCTGATTCCAAGCTGTCATCCTGCTGAATTTCAGGAAGGCATTTTAGACTTTTCAAGGTGCTGGTACCTGCTGCCTTGTTCTTCAGTGAGGGGTTGGGGCCATGATTTCGGTTGATTCCTGGGTCCATTGCACATTATGAGCCACTACTCTCTGTATGAGCTAGAGAACTGACAGGAGTTACACGAAGCAGTAAGATGCTGGGCAAACTCATTCAATGGGCACCATGTTTCTACCTAGAAACTCCTATGCCAAGCGAGACCCACCTCATAGCTTCATTCTGTTTGTTTGTTTGTTTGTTTGTTTTTCCTGAACATGTCTCTGTGCTCCCTTCTTTCCATCTTTATAAGTAATTCTACCCCCAAATTGGGAAGACATTTCAGTTATGGTTCCGGCCACGCATTGGTTGATTTGGACATTGCTTCAAGGCCTGTGTCCTGACTGCTTTATTATAATGGATTTGGGGGTCATTCCCTGAGGAGTGGCTCTTGGTTATTTGACAACTGAAAAAGATGATGTGTACAATTCTTACTTCCTTGGGATAGATTTTCATGTGGATTATGTGATCCCAGGGTCTTGGTACCCTGGAAGTCATTCCCTCCAAACTCTCCAGTGGCAGAAGCATAATTTACTTCTCTCTCTTCCAGGTAAAATATTTTTCTGAATAATGGAGAGTTAAGTACTATCGCTGATCCACTAGCTTGGTATAGTAAATCATATAAAGGTGATCATATTATTATAGTTGCTGTTTGTTACTTGTATTCAACTATTACTGATTTAGTACCTACATACATCAGGCACAATTCTTGACACCAGGCATATGGTAGTGAACAAAATGGCCCAAGTTACCTGACCTCATAGAGCTTTATAATAGGCAGTATCATAATATTCTGTGGAAGAATAAACACAACTCAGAGAGTTTCTGTGGATATATCACTACCATTAGGTGGTCATCAGTGTTTGGATTTAAACCCAAGACTTATCTTAAAGCTAAGATTCCATTTATTTGTTTTGAAATGTGTAAATGATCCAAATTATGGGCAGAAACAATCACCATCCATGGGAGAAGATTAGTATAAATATCACATAAGTTAAAAAAGAAAAGAAGAACAAAATATTACTCAAATGTTAGATTTGTCCCTGATTTTGTTCTTAACTAAAGCAAATGAAAAGTTTGGCACTGATTATCCTTTCTTTAACTATGGTGTGAATACTGGAAAAACAGAAGGAAACCTATTTTAGAGGATCTGCCAAATGATGGAAGTGATGGGGAACAGCAAGCTCATGTCAGCCTGGGAGTGTCATCCATTTTTTGGACAATTTCACTCACCAGTCAGTAATGAGCTCCTAAACCTCACAGGAAGTGCATGTCATAGAAAGACCCTGCAGAGGAATTCAAAATACCATCATATTTGCCTAATATGATAGAATTTTCTGAGGGCCATAAAAATAAAAGTAATAGGAGAAAAATTATCCCCCCACTTCAGGCATTTGGTAGAAACCAGAAAATATTTCTTTGGACACAACAGTTGACATAGGTCACTAGTTGCTTAACAGGGACACGATGTTGTAAATACCCATGCTCCTTGTCCTTCATATCCCCCTGCTTTTCTAGAACAGAGATGGACAAGGATTAATTGATAATTAGGCCAGGATTTTTCCTGTCTTGGTAATGAATGTCCTGGCTCCTTGTGAGGCTGTTTGATACGATATCCTGTTCCCACATCTGAGGACCTGGAATAGTACAGGAAAGCTTTCTGACAAGCCAAAAAAAGTTGCAATAACCATAAGCTTATAATATTAAAAGAGATAAGTTTTTTTTTTTTAATGATTTCTGCTTTGGTCAGTACAATGCTTTAGTCCTCAAGCTTAGGGGGTTCCAGTTTTCAAGGTGAAAACAGAAAAACAAAGGGATAAGGAGATGATCATATACTTTCCTTTAGCAGCTGGAAAAAAATCAACTCTACTTCCACAATGCTTTAAAAACTTTCCTGTTTTGAAAATAAGGTCTAAAGTCATGTTAAAGTTTCATAGTGGCAATCTGAAAAATCTACTAAAGAAGGCAAAAGTGTGATTTTTATAAATATTTCATTTTCCATCATAAAATCTCATTTCTGCTTGACAGTAAATATTCTCATCAATTCCAGATTTCTCAATTCATTGAGGAAATTTCACAAGTTCTTTGTGTAACTGTTGTGTGAGGGGCTTATGGACATGTGGAGCTGGTGAGGGGTGGAAAGGAGTCACTAGTCCTTGCCTTTGGTACCATAATACCATGTATTAACATTGTGATACCATTTCTCCACATTGACCCATGGCACAAAGGTGTCCAGATCACCTTGGGCTGGTCAGTGTGGGCGTTCTCTCGGGTCCCTCTAATTCTTCTGGAATCGGCATATACTTCAGAATATTGTTTGTCTTATAAATCATTGTTCTGTAATGCCAAGAGCATTGTCATTTTGGCCTGTTGCCTTCCACCTTCCCCAAATGTCAGTTCAGTGTCCCTCCCTCCCTCCCTTCCTGATTTTATTTATTGATTTGAGAGAGAAAGAGCACAAGCATGAGTGGGAGGAGGATCAGAGGCAGAGGGAGAGTGAGAGTGAGTATCTCAAGCAGACACCAGGCTGAGTGAGGAGCTTGATGCGGGGCTTGATCCCAGGACCCTGAGATTATGACCCCAAATGAATCCAAGAGTCAAACTCTCAACCAACTGCAAAATCCAGAGACCCCTCTTATATTTCATTTGAGGAATGGGCATGAATGGACAAGGGAATAGGCATTCACTTGGAGCTCATTACTCTTCCAACATCCTCAAGGCAGAATGCCTTGGGCCATTTTGTTGACTCATGGGAACCTCCATAAAATGTTCCCAGAAACTGCCTCACAGGGGAGAGTTTAAGTGAGGTGATCCTGGGGGAAACATGTGGGCTTCTGAGGTGCCCAGTGCATGGCTGTTACCTCTTTCCTTCTCATACAGTTGTCTGTCAGGGGACCAGGAGCCAAAGCTCAGGTGGAATCTTGGGGTTAGGATGATCCTGATGTCTTCTCCCTTCATAAACTGTATCTCATGGTCTTCCTTCAGCAAAGATTCATGAAAAGTTTCAAGTTATTAGAAAAAAAGTTTGCTAGGAAAATGCAGGATCATTAATGTGACAACAGTGCTACCTCAGCTTCATTCAGCCCATACCCTACAAATCTTTTCTTCTTCTCTAGTCCTCTCCAGTGCATGGTTTGCCCCAGGTGCTGAGTGACAACTCCATGATGTCCGGAATTAAATGATATCCCAGTGAAGCTAGAGGCGATTTCACTGGTACAGAGTACTTCCAAGGAATGAAAGCGTGGATGAATGTTCTTTGTGGAAATATTTTTGCTTAAACTAATGTATTGGAGGAAAATCTTTGTCTCCTTGAATAAATGGTAATTTGGTTGTCTGTGCTAATGTCACAGTCTTCCATAAATATGGCTCAGCCTTTGGAAGGGTTCAACAAAGAAATGACTGAATGAAGTGTGGAAGTGGTAAAATTGATTAAAATTCATTCTTACACTAGATGTGATTCCTCTGGCTTTAGGGCTCTGGGGCAGTAGGGGAGCTGCCCACAGATCTCTGGGAAGGGCGGCCAGGAAGGCTGGTGGTGCACATTCTAGATGGAGAAGAAGCCATCTTCCATCTTTCACATTTTAGAGAATGACTGTATTCTCACAACTGCTTGGAACTGCTTCCAATCTGTGTATTTTATTTAATGGATTGATGAGATGTTGACATTTCATTTGTAGATGATGACAGTCATCTTAGAATAAATTCTTTTACTTAAAGTATTTTCCCATGTCGTTAAGGCTTTGGCTGAGCGTGAAGCAGAGGAGTAAGCATCGGATAGCTCTTCTGCTTCATGGAACTGCCTCTGAACCTGCCAGGTTAGGAAGACAAGTACCTAAGGGATAGGACATGGTTCGTGATAAATTCCACACAAGTGCCAGGCAAAGCCTCCTTCTTTCTTAGTCTGCACACAGTGTTTTCTCTAAGCATCCCTCCTGTGGGTGATGAGCAAACTTACTGCTCTTTAAAATAATATGGCAGGTGCATTCCCTCTCACACTTTCCAGATGGAGACGCTGATTGAAAGAGGTAGTTTCTATCTCCATTCCTAACACCGCTACCCTAACTACATACACACAGTGCAAGGATGATGTTTTTGGATTGCATTAAAGTGTCAGAAAGTGAGGGTGGGGAGAAAAGGGAACACTTGTGCACTGTTGGTGAGAGTGCAAAGCCATTGTGGAAAACAGTATGGAGGTTCCTCGGATCTTCAAAAATAGAATTACCATATGGTCCAGCCAAGGACTGAAGGAAACAAAAATCTGGGAAACTGAAGCAGAATAATTCAGCAGTGATCAGAAAATGCTCGTATTTCTCACTACTCACATGGTTAATGTTCTGAGCTGTTTCTTTGCGTCCCAAATGCTTGTTGTCATAAGTCATTTTATTCAATCCTTAAAAAAAAGACCATGTTCATCAACACTTCTATCTGAGCACTGACTACCAATTTTATGCTGTCAGAAGGAAAGGTCTCTGAATTGTGTTACAGCATCTCTGACATTGGGGATATATGCTTCTGCCTAGATGAGGGCATATTGAAATGCAAGTCCCATGATCCCCTTAAAGCAGATGACTCTCCTTAATTACAGTCCTCAGTGGAGACCACCAGATAGCCAACAAAGGGCTTGGGGATTATTTCTGCTTTTTTTTTCCCCCGGTAGGTAGAATGTTTATAGAATACATACACAAAAAAATTAACTGAGAATATGAATCATCTCTAGAAATTGTTGGGCAGTCACCAAGTTCCATGTTCATCCTAAATTGTCAATAAAACTGACTTGCATGTAGGATTGCTAAGAATACGAAAAGATCACATAAAGCAGAGGGTACCCGTGACTTGGGTGAATAGGACATGGTGAATATGTGACACATGGTGGCACTGAGCATCAACTAAGGAGGCATTTGTGGGATGGTGGCACTCAGTTGGTCCAGGTGTGTTGGAGGAGGATAGAGGGGACAGGGCAAGACAGGTGGGAACCTCTTCCACCTCTGCATTGCTAGGACTTGTTGCTCACTTCTACCCTTCCCCCCACCACACGTCTGCTGCTTCTGCTCTACTTGAATTCAATTTCCAAAATGAAATGGCCCCAAAGTTGAGCTTTTCACCTGTGCTCAAGTCTGAATTTAGAGCATGTTGTTATTTCAACTCAAGCTGATAACCAATGTCTTGTCAATTTACATGTTAAAGAGTGGTTACAGGAGTGTACCATCTATTTAAGATTCCAAAGAGGGAGGAATTTTGCTTTTAAAAATTATTCTATGGGTTCCCGGGTGGCTCAGCTGGTTGAGCATTGGCCTTCGGCCCACGTCATGATCCTTCAGTTCTTGGATCGAGCCCCACATCAGGCTCTATGCTCAGCGGGGAGCCTGCTCCTCTGTCTCCCTCTGCCTGCTGTTCTGACTGCTTTTGCTCCCTCTCAATCTCTCTGTCAAATAAATAAATAAAATCTATAAAAATTATTCTAGGGGCACCTGGGTGGCTCAGGGGTTAAGGCCTCTGCCTTCAGCTCAGGTAATGATCCCAGTGTCCTGGGATTGAGCCCTGCATTGGGCTCTCTGCTCATCAGGGAGCCTGCTTTCTCCTCTCTCTCTACCCGCCTCTCTGCCTACTTGTGATCTCTCTGTCAAATAAATAAATAAATAAAATCTTTAAAAAAATAATAATAAATTATTCTAGAACATTGCACTATTTGGAAAAAAAAGAATATATATGTTTGTTTATTTTACCAATTTATTAGTCATGCTACATGGGTAGAATTTTAGAATTTTCAAATGAAAAATAAGATTACTGGTGTCTTTTCACTGCTCAGGGGTCTGCTCTGAGTGCTGTGGATTGATGCAAAATGACATAAGACAGTGCACTTGTGTCCAGGCCCAAGGACGTCTACCTTCATAGTTTTCTTGTGTAATTGGCTGCTCCCATATTGGGGGCGTAGATATTTACAATTGTTAGATCATCTTGGTGGATAGTCCCTTTAAGAATTATGTAGTGTCTGGGAGGGGGGTTATGGTCATTGGGGAGGGTATGTGCTATGGTGAGTGCTGTGAAGTGTGTAAACCTGGCGATTCACACACCTGTACCCCTGGGGATAAAAATACATTATATGTTTATAAAAAATAAGAAATAAAAAATGTTACCAGTTTAAAATAAAAAAAAATAAATAAATAAAAAATAAAACTGTAGCAGTAACATTTCATGAACTTATCTGGAAAACAACAATGCACATAGTTTTAAAACAGAGCTGCCAATCTCTCACCCTGTTGGATTCTTAAAAGATTTTGAGGCTGGTATTCTTCCAGGCCATTATTCTGTTTCTGAGGAATAGCTATCTTTTGCTAATCAGATTAAAGTAAAAAGAGAGCTGGTATACCAGAATGCAAAGATAAGCTATAATTTCATTGTTAGTCAATACACACTTCATAATGATCTTGTTTTTACTTGTTCTATTTCAACAACTTTTTTATTCTATAATAAATGAATAAAAACTTAAAAAAAGAATTATGTAGTGTCCTTCTGTATCTCTAACTACACTCTTCAGTTTAGAATCTAATTTATCTGATATGAGAATTGCTACCCCGGCCTTCTTTTGAGGCCCACTGGAATGAAAGATGCTTCTCCATCCCTTCACTTTCAGTCTGGGTGTATCTTTAGGTTTCGAAATGGGTCTCTTGTAGACAACATATGGATGGGCCCTGTCGTTTAATCCAATCTGCAACCCTGTGTCATTTTATGGGTGCATTTAGGCCATTCACATTGAGAGTGATTATTGATAGATACGTTTTTATTGACATCGTGTTACCTTTGAATTCTTTCTGTCTGTTGATTGTCTCTATACTTCTGTTCAATGATATTTTTAGGATTTTTTCTCTTTTATAGAACCCACCCTTAATATTTTCTGCAGTGTCGGCTTGGTGGTTGCATAGTCTTTTAAGCTTTGTCAGTCTTGGAAACTCTTCATCTCTCCATCCATTTTGAATGCCAGTCTTGCAGGATAGAGTATTCTTGGCTGCATGTTCCTCTCATTTAGTACCCTGAATATATCTTGCCAGCCCTTTCTGGCTTACCAGGTCTAAGGAGAAGCCGCCGTTTCAACCTGTACCCTAAAGTGAGCTGATTACCTACCAAAGAACCTCGATCACCCATGAAATCAGCCTGAGATCAGAATTACACACGTCTGGATCTCTGTGGGGGCAGAAGACACCAGTGGGCAAGTAAAGTGGAGTGGGAATGTTGGACTGATATTGGAAGATAAACGAAAGGGGAAGGGAGCCACCAGAGGTGACAGACTGGAAAGTAATACCCCAATACGAGAGTGCCCTGCAACTGGGGACCAGCATTAACTTGGAGTCTGGTTGAAAGCACTCCAAACAAGCAAAAGATCACAGGGGAAAATTGTGGGAATTGGGGCAGTTAAGGACAGGGACTTAAGTCCCCGGACCCAGGACAGCCTCCCCTGGCTCTGAGCCAGAGAGAGTGTGGCAGAGAAACGAGGTCTTGGTCCCTGAGCCGCCAGTGCACCCAAGAACACATGGGGTCTGGTTCCTGTGTGGGACTGGGAGCCTCGCCAGACGGCATAACGCCGGGCTGCACTATCAGAGCCTGAGACGCCCACGTCCCACACCCTCCCCTGGGAGAGGTGCGCGCCTGGGCCAGCAGGAAAATATCAGTGTGCAATCGCTGCTTGGAACCTCTCTGGTGGTCTGGAGCTGCCCAGACAGCCGCCATCACCATGGTTTTGGGTACAAGGAGAAGATCCTGCATCCCCAGGGACTGCAACTTGGAACCTACTCTGCCAGCAGCTCTGCAGCACTCACAGGGGAGCAATCTGAGGCTTCTCTCTGAGAGGGAGGTCGAGGTGCAGTTTTCTTTCCTCTAAACCTCCAAAAACCATCAAAAGTTGTCAAGGTGAGAGAGAGAAAAAAAATGAACAAACAAACATAAAAAAACAAAAGTCTGAAAAACCGGTTTCCTCAGAGCCCACCTTCTTGAGGGGGGCGAGAGGACTTAATACAGGGGACATCATTGACTGAAAACCCACGTGGCAGGCCCCTCCCCCCAAAAAACCAACCAGGAAAGGAAAAAAAAAAAAGACGGCAAGAGAACAACCATCACTACTTCATAGATACAGCTTTTATTTTTAACTCGTTCCCACTATTCTGGTTCATATTTTTTATATATACTGTTAATTTTTTAACCTATTTACCATCACAGTGAGATGTCCAGTACATCAAATTCCATAATAACCTTCTAACCTGAAATTTTTGATGCATACACCCATGTTTTTCTTTTGCTTTTCTATTTTTTAATTTTTTTAAATTTTAGTATAGTTTAGTCTAGTTTATTCCTTTTATTTTTATTTTCTAATATTCATATAGAGTTAAAATTCAAGGCAACTCCCTTTCCCCAATCAATGCTACCCCTATAGGTAAACCAATTTTTAATCCCCCTTTATCTTAGGAAAGTTGAGTCCTTTAACAAAGATATCAAGATACATCCAGGAGGAATCAAAATAACCTTCCTCGCACATACTGAGAATTTATAACCACTCTCCCAACTTTTTCTTCCACCAGTGTTTCTGTGTATTCGTGTTTGTCCTGATAGTATATAAATCTTATACTTGGGGTTCTTTTTGAAGAGGTTTTTCTTTTCTTTTTTTTTTTTTTTGCACATATATATATATGTGTGTGTGTGTGTGTGTACACACACATATATATATTCTCTTGTCATATACTTTTATCAGTGTTTTTGTCTGTTTTTGTTTGTATACATCATAAATCTTACCTTGGGGTCCATTGGGGCTGAGCCTTCTCTTTTATCTTCCCTTTTTTTTCCTGTCTGTCTGTCTGTCTCTCTCTCTCCCTGTCTCTTTTCTTCTTCTTCTTTTCTTTTTTCTCTCCTTTGGGTGGGAATACTGATTGCTCAGAAGCGTTCTAGGGTGCACCTTGACAGCACCACAGTCAATACATCCAGCTACATCTGTTCAGTCATCTCTCACCAAAATGACTAGGAGAAGGAATGCCCAACAGAAGAAAAATACAGAGGATGGGCCTTCTGCAACAGAGCTAATGGCTATCGACATAGAAAATATGTCGGAAAAGGAATTCAGGCTAACAATTATCCAGGCAATAGCTAGGTTGGAGAAAGCCATGGATGACCAAACGGAATTGATTAGGGCAGAAATGAAAGCCACCAGAGATGATGTTCACAATGTTAGGGCAGAACTGAAAGCCCCAGGGATGATGTTCACAAAGATTTCAATGAGTTCCAATCGAATCTAAATTCTCTAAAAGCTAGGGTAATGGAAACAGAAGATAGACTTAGTGATCTGGAGGACAAAGAGATAGAGAGAAAAGATCAGGAGGAAGCCTGGAACAAACAGCTTATAAGCCGTGAAAACAGAATCAGGGAAATAAATGATGCCATGAAACATTCCAAAATCAGAATTATTGGAATCCCTGAAGGGGAGGAGAAAGAAAGAAGTCTAGAAGATAGAGTGGAACAAGTTTAACATGAAAACTTTCCCAATCTCGCAAATGGACCCAGTGTTCATGTACTAGAGGCAGAACTATCTCCCCCCAAGATTATAGATTCTAAAAAAATTTAAGAGAAATCATAATTGTAGATACAATCTCTTGAAAGCCGCTAGGATAAAGAGGCTCCTTACCTACAGAGGAAAGCCCATCAGAATAACGTCAGACCAGTCTACAAAAGGTTTTGATAAGAATTTGTTCAGGGATAAATAATCCATATGCTGAGTACAGGCAAAAATATCACCCCAATAAAAAGAACACAGACATAATAGCCCTTGAGAGCTGCAAAATGAAGTTAAAAGTAGAGTACTTCTCCTGAGATGGCAGAAGTCGGGTTTTTTTTTCACATTTATAATTTATAGTATTTTTAACTTTTCCTTTGTCGATACATCCATCATATATCATCTTATGACATCATGCCGTGAAATGTTTCATTTGGTGCCTGTCCCTTGGGGAGTTGCATGATGTTCATACTTCCTGTGAGTTTGTCCCCTGATGTCTGGCTTCACCTTGACAGGTATATCGGACTCTCCCTGCATGGTGGGGATCAGAGAGTCTGAGAAATAATGACGTCCTTTCTGCAGAAGTCAAGCAGGTAACATAGACAGCCCGTCGTGGACAAACCAGTTAGACTCTCAGTTCAGAACTCTCAGTTCAGTCCGTTTTCTACATCTAGTGAGACATTCAGGTGATTGATTCTGGCATCGAAGTTGAAATACTTCTCTTTCTCCACTTGTGCTTCTCACATCATCCCCTATGGCGAGAGCTGACCAGCGCAGATTCTGCCTTCACCAGAACTGAGTCATTGGCTGACCTCGCTGCATCCTCACTTGCAGCCCTTACCTTGGGGTGTTTCCCGGGCTGTGCGGGCTTAAGTGCACTCACAGCAGCTGCTTGGCTTGTTAGCTAAAGGTCTGCCTTAATACACCAGCTTGTGAGCACCATCAGTGGTTGTGTGCCTGAGGAATATCCAATATGTTTAATTTGGTCCAATGTATTTAGCCCCCTTGCTTCCTAGTCCAATCACTGTGTCCATATGCTTGACTGCAGGAATCCATTCCTTTCTGTCCCCAGAACTATTCATATGACCCAAAACAAATAACATCTCCCAGTGGATTTTCCATTTTTTTACATTGGGAAATAAAAGTACTACTTTCAAAAATTTACCTTGAAAACAATAGGATACTTGCAAAAATATAATGGAAATGCAAACCATTACATTCTTTTAAAAAAAAATTTATTTATTTATTTATTTATTTATTTATTTATTTATCAGTGAGAGGGAGAGAGAGATCACAAGTAGGCAGAGAGACAGGCAGAGAGAAAGAGTGAGGGAAGCAGGCTCCCTGCTGAGCAGAGAGCCCGATGTGGGACTCGATCCCAGCACCCTTGAGATCATGACCTGAACTGAAAGCAGCGGCTTAACCCACTGAGCCACCCCGGCGCCCAAACCATTGCATTCTTATGGTATGTGCGACCTCTGCTAAATGTTGTCAGGGGTCCCCATGGCTTCTGCACTCTCCCCACACCTCCCGGAAGTCTGATGGTCTAGGAAGGGCATGAGGTTCCTTCACTGCACTCTAACTGAATCTCAGGTCCCTTTCATTTCCCCTCAACGTTTGTGCACAGCTGTGTGGGGTTTACAGGTGAGTTGGGGCAGAATGTTCTTTCACCTCTGTGTCACCCACCCTCTGCCTATGAGAGGATGCTCAAGGTTGCCAAGTTTGGAGAAACAGCTCTTCTGGAGTTCCACAGTCCTCATTCTTTCTGGACGGCCATATACATAATTTGCCTGATGGAGTCCAGAACCCATGGTTGTTTGGGATTCTGGATCATCTTCTTAGAAAAGACCAGGAATCTTGTTCATGCCAGTGCTCTCTACATTTCTACCATTATTTGAGCCCATAAAAATCTTTCAGAGTATGCAGCCTCTTATGTGTGTGTGTTTATGTATTTGTAAGTTAACTACATACACCATAAGTCTGTAATTTATATCCATGGCAAAGCTTATGTAAATACAGGGATTAAAAAAAAATGAGATGAAAAAGTTTCCAAATGGAAGTTCTAATGTGTTCCTTCTGCACCCCTGTATACTCTCCTGTCCAGTCCCCTGGTGAGCCCCTCCACCAAAGGGTCTCACTCCTAATTGACTCCCATGCCTCTCAGGTGAGCAAAGCAGGAATGGTATCTCCAGGAACTGGGTTTTGTGTACTTTTGCCTCCAATCCTCAAAATCTGTGAGGACTACCTGGAATGATGGGTGGATTCAAGATGTGGAGAAAGGTACACTTCTCACGAAGGAGTCTACCAGAAGGAGAAGTGGAAACACTCCGTTGTACTGATTTTCATGAAAGTTATCCAAATTAAATTCCTATTTGTCATTCTTTTCTTTTTAAAGAAAAATCACAGACTGTCATTGGGACCCCTGGGTGAGTCATTCATTAAGTGTCTGCTTTTGGCTCTGGCTCAATCCCATGACTGAGCCCCACATTGGGAGCCTTGCTGGGAAGGAAGCCTGCTTCTCCCTCTCCAGCTCCCCTGCTTGTATTCCCTCTTTCACTATCTCTCATTGTCAGATAAAATATTTAAAAAACAAACGAAAAACCAGACTGTGATCCAGAGAGGTTTCTATTCTCAGAAATTTTCATTATCTAAATGGCAAGATGACTTTTTCTTCCCTTTTTTCTCTAAGAAATAGTGATATGTACTATTATTTGATGGTGGTGGAAATAATTTCCTGTAGGGATATCATCTGTCTGACTTGGAAAGGGATCCATTCACACTGCTCAAGTCGTGTAGCAGAGGAAGCGTTGGATTAAAGTCAGATGTGGAAACTGAGTATCCCTGTGGCTTGGGGAGACTCTACGTGCCATGGGGTCCCCATTTGTTAACTAGGTGGCTGGGATAAAGCAGAGACCACCACTATTGTGTGTGTGTGTGTGTGTGTGTGTGTGTGTGTGTGTGTGTGTGTTGGTAATGGTTCTCTGTCTCCTCTTCTCCTCTTCTTCCTTTCTTTACCTACTTCTTCATCTGAAGTCTGCATTAAGTGTCTGACAATGAGGAAATGTTCTGGGGGAGGTGGTGGTGGAGGGAAGTGTCTTCCCTGTGTAAATGGAGGGAAGGTAGGACATGCAGCATGCTTTGGTCAAGTCCTGTTTCCTACTTATATTATGGGAACATTTTGTAAATGGTGGCTTGGCCATGGCCAAGAGACCTTAAACTTGCCTGTCCTTCTTCATCTGTTCTCTGCAAATCCTTCCAGCCAACAGCCTGCAGTAGCCCTCCCAGTTTTAATAGCCTATGACTTGTGTACTTATTTGTGGGGCAAAAGTGTCTCAGCCTCCTACCTGAGAACTCCCATCTTTTCTTCTACTGAGAAAGGTTCAAAGTAATGTAATCACTTCCCAGAAAATGTTTGTGTCGGTTCCTCGCTTGCCCTTATTCCAAGACGCTAACAAGACACATGTCCTATTTATTGCTTCTATAAAAATAGTCTGTCCCACAAATCTTTAAAAAAAATAATACTAGTGCATCTGATACACAGAACCAACTAATGCACACACATAAAATTGCTGAGAGCAAAGAACTGTGCCATCTCATTTTTTTGTTATCAGGATGAGACGAGGCAGTGATGTTTTCCTTCAAAGGATGGTAGCACTTCAAAAATTCCCGTCTATCTTGTTAGAAGTTACATTATTTTATACCTCTTATAAGAATTTAATTTCATTCTGACTAAAACCATGGTTTAGAAGTAGCTTAAACTTAAAAAAGAAAGTATTTTTTTATGATTGTGAGATATCGTGGATGCAGGTATCTATAGGGAAATTATGAGTTGTCCTGGTTATTAAATACTACTGATTGGACATTATAGGCTATCCAGGGCCACTTTACATAGTTTCTGTGATTCAATAACATGAGGAAGTATCATCAAGAGGAAAAATTTCAAAATGTTAATAACATTAACAACTGTGAGTCCATAAAATATTTTACTGCCTATGTTTTTTCTTAATTAAAAAACGTACATATATCCACAGAACTGACACCAGCTCTTCCTCTCTTCTGAGAGAAAAGATTGTGGCATCATCACCTCAATGGGTGACCTGAGAGATTTAGGCATACACTTGAGATCTGTTATCTAGAGCTTATCAAGTCAGGGCAGCAGGACTCTTAAGATCAGTGAGAAATATGGAGTCTCAACTAACTGCCCAGTTTGGAAAATACTAGGTAGATGGTGAGCTCTTTGTTATTATAATGAAATGCTGATTAAATGTATACTTTTTAAATTTAACTGATGTTAAATTGCCAATTTCCATGTAATTTAATTGAGGTAATATATATTTCAAGCAGCAACTAAATGGAATATTTTCTAAGATTTCAAAATTATTTAAGCACTGTGCCCTTTTTTAGCTGATAATATAAAGCAGAGCCTGACTTCCCGAGCCATAGAAACTGAAAGTCCCTTAAGATTGTGTAAAATATGAAACCTTCTGAATACTCCAGAAGTTTAAGCTATCATAGCTGAGCACTAGCCTGTGATTTTTTTTCATATTCTGGACATATACGTGATATCATCTAAGGATACTCTCGTATTTTAAAAGGAACAAAAAGAAAAAGATATAATTATTTTATGTTGTTAACAGTAAATATAAACAAAACAAAAGCAATAACAGAAATATTGCTGAACTGTCTCATTTCTAAAACAGCTTCATGTGTTTGACACTGTGAGTTCTTTGATTTAAAAATAAAGCAAACCTCGCAAACCTACCACAAGCTGCTCTGGGCCAAAGAACGTGGTGTCTATACAGTTGAGTCAGTGGCCTCTCTGCTGGTTCACTCCATCCCATATTCCAATGACTTCAGGGCTCCCTACAGCGTTTCTGACATGAAGAAGTCACTTTTGGTGGAGGGACTTGTCCCTAACAAAATAAAGAACGTGACCCCTGAGGCCATTTCACTAAACTGTAGCTAAAACTGGACAAATTAGAGTTCTTCCCCCATTAGACGATGGCAAAGTTTTGTTTATTTTTAGTTTCTGATTCTTTAAACTGTGCATAGGAGCTCAAGCTAATGAAAATCTGTGAAGGAAAGGATTTTTCAGGTTTACGTGGGGAATCTAAGTCTTTACATAAGTAATGAAAAATACACAAGCCTTTTCTCTGTAGAGCACAACTGCACTGCCTGTTTGCTAAGTGGTTTCAGATCCATGCGGGGCCTGTCACTAGGTGGCTACTTGGGCTCCTAAGAATGGAGGTGAGGCCTCTGTTCAAGGTATGTCGTTGGTGTCTGCAGGGCACTGGGAGGCCTCTGTGTGGGCTCTACAGAGCTGTGTGTGGGTATTCATATCGGTTTCTGAGGTGTGTCTGAGAGAAATCTGTGTGGATCTCTGTCACAGGTCTCTGTGAAGTCTCTTGGTGTTGGCCACTGTGAGTTTCTGCATAAGGTATGTGTGGGAGGTCTTTGAGGATCATCCCTGGACATGGTGTTCATAAGGGCTCTTGATGTTGGCCCCTATCAGAGGTCTCTGTGTAGGATCTGTGTGGGCTTTGTGTGGGTCTTTGTGGGAGGTCTCAGTGTGGGTCTCTGTATGAGTCTCTGTGGGAGGTCTTGGTGTGGGTCTTTTTCAGAGGTCTCTGCACAAGGTCTTCTTGGCATGGGGCTTTCCCTTTCTGGCCTTCTTGTAAAATCTGGCAGGAGAACGGCAAGGGGACTTGCTCCTTCCTGTTTCTGGCTGTTCCACCAGCCTCCTGTCTGCGGCACTTCTACCAGCAGGAGCGTGGTGTGCACATCCGACTCCTCAACTCCCAGAACTGATGCCACTGGGAGGACCTAGCAGCAGCCAGGTTCAGGACTCTGCTCTGGGCCACACTCTCCTGAGCTTCCAGGGGTCTGGGGCACTGTCTGTCCTTATACCACCTGCCCCAGGTCCTGACTACACTGTCACTGCTGGCCCACCCTGGGGACTTAGAGGCAGGACCTGGCTCCATGGAGAAGCTGCAACAGAGCAGGACTGCACCCACCTTGGCCCCACGCCAGATATATTCCCACATGGGGTATCCTGACAGCATGAGTGTGGGGCCATGTATGCTGCCATCTGGATGGGGGATCCCTCCTGGAGTGGGACTCTCCACCATGTGTGTGATGTATGGGGAGCTCTGGAGGACGATGTTGGGCTGGGAGCGGGGCACGCAGGGGGAGGCCCTCCTGGACTGCACCCTCATTCTGGACACGTCCCTTCCAGCCGGGGGTGGGACACGCCCCATCCTGTCCTCCTACCCATCTGGGCTCTGGGGTAACCATGACCAGGAGCCAGGCCAGTCCCTTGGCCTCTGAGTCCCTACCAGACCCCTGGGAGCCATCCTTGGGCCACACGTGTATGTAAAGGTCACAGACCACAAGTCCATCCCAGGGCCCACAGTCCTACAGGCTTATCAAATTGTGTAGAAGTTAACTTCTCTGCCTGAAGGCCTTGCTGCCTCTGGGAACCTGGCCCTCCATGTGGGAGATCAGGTGGCTTCTGTACAACCCCACCCCAACCCCTCCACCATCCCACCCCTGGACTTGGCAGCTGGAGTGGGGTGGAAACCCTGTGGGGACAGTCCCAGGGCCTCTAACTTCTCCCCTCTGGGCCCGTAGGTGGCAGTGGGACACCAAGGGTCCTCAGTTGTCACACCAGGCATGGGCTTACCCTGTCACTTGACCTCCTTCCTGGCCTCCCACCCTAAGTGCAGGGTCTCCCTGCCTACAGCCACACCGCCTCCACCCCCAGAAGGGGAAGGGGGGTGCTGGTGAGCAGGCCCCTTCAGTGCCCTGGGGCTGGGCAGGCTGGTGCCTGGGGGTCTCTTTGGTACCCCACACACCCTTAGCTCCAGGAACAAGCTTGTCCCTTGCTGTTCTGAGTGTAAGAGGGGCTGCATGGAGCTAAGATGGGATTCTCTGTGAAGAGAAGGTTCTTGGGGTGGCCGTCCTCTTCTCCCCACAGGAGACAGGGGTGGAGGCAGGACTTCTCACCTCTGCCCTCAGGGCCAGCCTTGCGTCTCCCAACTGTGGGCCCCACTCTGATCTAGGACTCTGTCTTCCTGGAGCCTAAGCGGGATTTATGCCTCAGCAGACCCTCCCTACAGCCACACATATTACAGGTGGAAGGAAAGCAGGAGAGGATGGGCAGAGCCAGTTTCCATTCTGGGTCTTGTTCACTTTGTCGTGGAAATGGAAGTTGTGTGAGGAAGGGGGTGGAGGTGAACCCCGAGGTCACTGGCCCTCCAAGGCCCTGTTCCTTCTGGGGAAGCCAAAGCAGGCACTCGGGGAGAGAAAACCCTGATCCTCTCCACCCCCCTCCCAAGCAGGGTACACACAAAGTCCAGCACCACTTATGAGAAAAAAAAACCAAACATATATTTTTGGGAAACAATAAAAATCGTGGCATGGGGAAGGCATTAGCACACAGAAGATGTGCTAATGTGAGAAAAAATGGGCTTTTTTTGCATATACTCGATTTTTTTCTTGAAAGACGTCTTTCTTTTTTTTATTTATTTATTTATTTTTATTTGCTTATTTACAGCATAACAGTGTTCATTGTTTTGGCATCACACCCAGTGCTCCATGCAGTACGTGCCCTCCCTATTACCCACCACCTGGTTCCTCAACCTCCCATCCCACCCCACCCCCTCCCACCGCCCCTTCATAACCCTATGGTTGTTTTTCAGAGTCCATAGTCTCTCATGGTTCATCTCCCCTTCCAGTTTCCATCAACTCCCTCTCCTCTCCATCTCCCCATGTCCTCCATGTTATTTGTTATGCTCCACAAATAAGTGAGACCATATGATACTTGACTCTCTCTGCTTGACTTATTTCGCTCAGCATAATTGAAAGACGTCTTTCTGACCAGGAAAGATGTGTGAAGCGTTCTCTGCCTGATAAGTTGAGACATATTTTCAAAGCCTGCATGTAGGATAATGGTGAAGTCGACCTGAGACATCTGCCGCCATCTGCTGGTGCTGGTTGTGTCTGCCTGGGGGCCCCAGGTCCCTGGGGAGGCTTTCCCATTCCCCATTCCTGTCTCTGGTCAGCTGGCTCTTGCTGGGACAGCTATGACCCTTGGGGGTACCTTGCTGATTGGAGGCTATCCCTCCAATCACTCTCTTCTGGTCTGTGGAGGCGAAAGCCCTGTGGCGGCAAGAATGCCTGTGTACTGGGGCCTGCAATTCCTTGTGCTGATATATCTCTGAGGCCCGAATTCCTTGGTGGAGTCCCAATTTTTCCACCAGCATTTGTCCCACAGCTGTCACGATCATCTGAGTTTTGGCAGCCCTGTTGTCCATAACCAATCTGCTTCTGACTGGCACCCAGCTCTGGGCAGGAGCTGGTGCAGGCTTGCCTTTTTGAAGGGGGCATTCCAGTCCTTTGCTTTTTTTATTGGAATTAAGGCACTGCAGAAAATTTTTCATCCTTTGTCTAAAATGGCTTTCTGGAAAAAACATGTCCCTTTTCTGGTGGCACGAGCCAGAGGTATTTGCTCCTAAGGCTCTCTCCTGATCCTCGAACCTGGGGAGGGAGGCCTATCTCACTAGCTTGGGAAGTCCTGGTTTCCAAAGGTTCTGTACACCTGTCTGTACACGTGTCTCTTCTGGTCCTTTCCCTCATCAGTGGTCTCACTGTTTCTCTGGCTGTCACTTGGTTCATCAACCATTGGTCCACAGGGCTCTTGCTACCCCTTACTGCTTGATCCACTTGAGCTAAGGTTATGTGACACTGGGGAAGCTGGTGTCTCTCCACTGGCACACTCAGTTTGGGAACAGGATGGTGACTCTTGAGTGGTCAAGCTGTCTGCAGAAAGGACAGCATTAGTGTGAGAGTCTGGCAGGAGCACAATGGTGCCACTGTCTTCAACAAGCACAAAAGTGGCAAAGTCTGGAAGGAGGATATCACTAGGAGAATCTTGAGGAAGCACAGCAGTGGTATGGCCTTCAGGCTGATTCTCCGACTCTATCTTCTCTTGGAGCTCAACCTTACTAACCTTTGTTTTAAAGCTTACCCCCTCTGGATCTTGATCAACCAACACTGTAGATCGTGAGGGGCTTTTCCTAGCACCTGGATATCCTGATCTCCTCAGATACACATAAATGGCTGGTTTGTTGGCCAGCCCACTGGGTCTTAAGACAACTTTCCAAGCAGGGACCTTCTTGGCCTCCATCACCTCTATGGCCCCCTCAGACCTTGTAGTTTGGGACCCGAGATTCATTTTCAGTGTTGCTACCATGTCTGGTGAGGCCTGACCCCCCCTCCCCTCTTTTTCCATTTTATTTATTTTTTTCAGCGTAACAGTATTCATTGTTTTTGCACAACACCCAGTGCTCCATGCAAAACGTGCCCTCCCTATTACCCACCACCTGCTCCCCCAACCTCCCACCCCTGACCCTTCAAAACCCTCAGGTTGTTTTTCAGAGTCCATAGTCTCTTATGGTTCGCCTCCCCTCCCCAATGTCCACAGCCCCCCCTTCTCCCAATCCCACCTCCCCCCAGCAACCCCCAGTTTGTTTTGTGAGATTAAGAGTCATTTATGGTTTGTCTCCCTCCCAATCCCATCTTGTTTCATTTATTCTTCTCCTATCCCCCTACCCCCCAATGTTGCTTCTCCATGTCCTCATATCAGGGAGATCATATGATAGTTGTCTTTCTCCGATTGACTTATTTCACTAAGCATGATACGCTCTAGTTCCATCCACGTCGTCGCAAATGACAAGATTTCATTTCTTTTGATGGCTGCATAGTATTCCATTGTGTATATATACCACCTCTTCTTTATCCATTCATCTGTTGATGGACATCTAGGTTCTTTCCATAGTTTGGCTATTGTAGACATTGCTGCTATAAACATTTGGGTACACGTGCCCCTTCGGATCACTATGTTTGTATCTTTAGGGTAAATACCCAGTAGTGCAATTGCTGGGTCATAGGGTAGTTCTATTTTCAACATTTTGAGGAACCTCCATGCTGTTTTCCAGAGTGGTAGCACCAGCTTGCATTCCCACCAACAGTGGAGGAGGGTTCCCCTTTCTCCGCATCCTCGCCAGCATCTGTCATTCCCTGACTTGCTAATTTTAGCCATTCTGACTGCTGTGAGGTGATATCTCATTATGGTTTTGATTTGTATTTACCTGATGCCGAGTGACGTGGAGCACTTTTTCATGTGTCTGTTGGCCATCTGGATGTCTTCTTTGTCCCCTCTCCCCTCTTTTAGCTCATTCCTGGCCATTGCTAAACTTGGACTTGGTTCTAGGTTGTCTTTCCTGGCCCCCATAACACTCTTGCTGTACAGAGTTCTGTTTCCGAGTCTGAGAATGGAGACCTGAGAAAGAGATCTGCCCTCCTGTCGTAATAAAGACGTCTCTGAGGATTGATGACCATCACCAGGTGAAGTCCCTCCCAGGGCCTGCTGGGTTTGTTCGCATATGGGTGAGGGAACAGGCAGTGAGCTCCCAGAAGTGGTATCAGACTTTTCAGTTATACCCTTCTCTCCTGGATGGGTCTGAGGTGGTTTCCCCAAGAACTTGGAAAATTCGGCTTTTGAGGGGGCCCCAGGGACAAAGGTGGCTGAGCACAGAGAGGGGGACTGGGGAATGGGCAAGTGTTGAGCTTCATGTAGTTTGATATCTATGGGCTCAACAGTTTGGAGAGGTAGGTCCCACTTACGCCTCACTTGAAAACTTATGATGTGTGTTTCCAGATTCTGCTGAGTGTTAGGACAAAGGAAGGACAGCTCATGGGAGATGTTTACACAGTCCTTCCAATCCTTCAAGGGTGCTAGATTTCTGAGAGCCTTGTGGGGTTGGGACTTGGGAAAAGCATGGCTGGCCACAAACGAGGATCGACGCACAGTCACAGGGATCAGACCTTTACGGATCTGTCCCAATTTCCTGTGAAAATGAACCTTTAAAGTTTTTTCTAGATGTTTCTTATCTGGGCCCCTGGCTAAGTATTTTCCTGGATCACCCTCCAAGGCCCTTATCAAGGGTCTTCCAAACTCCTCAGATTTGGTTCCCAGAACCTTCACTGGGAACCTAGCTGAGATCCTGGAGAGACCTGTTGGTGTCCTCTTCAGACATTGCCGTACCAAACACACCCTTACCAAAGTTCTTCTCTAGTTGGAATCTTGCTTGATACTTCCTGTGGTATCTGGACCTGATCCTCCATGTAGCTTGGCTGCTTTTGCCTTTAAACACAAAGGGCCTTGAGAGCTCCTGCTCTCTCTGTGCCTGACTCACCCACAGGGATTCATCCTGAGGCCACCTCAGTTCCAGAGTCATCTGAACCTTGTGGGGCAAGCTGCTTTGCTGTTTATCCCTGCTGAGCTTCCTCTGAAGCTGTGGCTTCTGGATATTAAAGATGACAAAGTCCCCTTGAAAGGTGGAACCTGATCTGTGGGCCTGAGAGGCCTTGTGGTCCTCCAGAAGCTTGGGAGGGACTTAGCTAAAGAATTTTGGAGATCTTTTCTCCATAGTGGGTAAAGGCTTCCCCCTTCCTTGTTGCTTTGGCAACAAGGGCCACTCCAGATGTTGCATTTTAGTTGGGATGAAGGATCGTGTCTTATTCTGGGATGCAGCACAAGATACTCCACTGCTCCTCCTCTGGGATGGGAGAGAAGGTGGTCTTATTGGGACAGATAGTGCAAGGGGGACCTGGGGCTGGAGCAAGTTTAGCTTTGAGGGTTGGGGTTGGATCCCACAGTGGAGCAATGGTGGGGCATGGGAAAACTGTGAAGATATTTGATCCTGGTTTAGAACTGGCAAGCAATTAGAGGTCCCATTGAATAAAACAGAGGGAGCCTGTAATGGAGAAGATTGAGTAGAGAACAAGGCAGTGGCCACCAGCGACTCACTGTGCAGAGAGGGAGACCCCAGAAGAGCTGGCTGCATTTCCATTGCAAGTGGTCTTCCAAGACCTTGGGAGATGAGAACAGCTGAGGTTGGGCCAGTGGCTCTGCTTTGTTTTTCATGTTCCAGAGGATTGCGTGGAGGTGGTGTTCTGCTCAGCACCCAGCAGCTTCCACAGAGTCCCCCAGAAGCTCACGTGGTCATCTGGGCACCACTGTTTGAAAACTGACCCAAACTTTTATTTCTCCTTCCAACTCTTCAGTTCTACCTTTTTGCTGATTAGTAGTTCAGGGAGCTTCTGGACATCCGGATTGACAGACAAAGGGTTATGAGTCTCTATCTGCCTGTTAGTAAGGCCACCCCAGAAAGAGGCATCTGGTGGGTGGCAGGAGATGTGTTCATGCTGGCACTTGTGCTGTAATGTGCCAGACAAGAACAAGGACTTCGTCCTTTCCCACCACCAGGAAAAGGATAAAATGGGGTAGCTGGCATGGCCAAGGCCTGAGATGTCTGGAACGAGAGAGGCCCAGTAGGAATTACCTGGAAGAAAGTTCCTTCTCACTGTGTCTGGGAGGATTTTTTTAAGTTAGTTTGCTCTTCTTGAGGTATTGCTAGCAGGGTGGAGGCCAGAGGCTGAGGGGGCCCTGTCGGTGGATCATGAGCAGGTGATGAGGCCACGGTGGGAGCAGCGTCTTCCACAGTCTCCCTGCATGGCTGACGGGCTCCAGCTGGCACCCCTCGGCACACCTGCCCAGGGACTGCTTGCCGTAAGGACTGGTAAAAGCCCCCCTGGTCAGAGACCCTTGCCAGGTGGCTGCAGGAGACAGGAGGCATGAGCTGCCCCTGCGGCAGCCCGAGGCTGGGAGGGGACCCCATGGCCCTCCATGCCCCACACCCACGTCACAATGCTCCTGCTGTCCCTCAGCCTGGGGTTTTGGTCACAATCTGTCCCACGGCTCCTCCCAGCCCACCGAACAGCCCCAGAGGCCGTTTCCCACAGTGTGGTGTCCACACCATAGACTTGGGGAGGCCCACCCAGGGGAGAAGGGGGCAGATTCTTTACCTTTGCAGAAGGGAGAACAGGTCCTGAACCTCTTCCAGATCATGTAGGCAATCTCTGAAAACTGGAAACAGGAGACCAGGTCACAGTGGAAGGCGGGGCCCAGTGGTCTTAGAGGAGGCTGTGCACAATGTCCCTTTATGGGAAACCTTTGGGAGATTGGACTCGGGAGCCCCAAACAGCACTGTTCAAGGCCACGTGCCCACACAGTGATTATAGGGTCATGATGTGGATCATGTCTTTGTCTTTTCCAAAGTGCTTCCTCGTTCATGACCTTGCTGGAGGAGGAAGGACCATGTGGCCTCACAGAAGAATCTGAGTGGAGTTGAACAGCTTGTCCACAGCGGGAACGGGAGGTTCTGCCCCCAGTCTATGCCCTGGGGCCCCTGCTGGGCGACACCAGTTTCCAGCTCCTCAGGGCTTTGTTCTGGTGCAAAATCTGGGAAGCTTCCAGTTTTCCCCTCTTCCTCCCCGGAGCCCCCCACACAGGGCTCTGTTTCCTGAGGGATGGGTTCAGGCCCTGGTGTCCTGGAGACAGTGGAACTGCCCCATCAGAGTTGGGGCGACAGTGTAACTGGGGCCCACAGGGCTGTGGCGGATGCTCACCTTTCAGCGTCTGGCTTTTCTGCCTTCTGTTGCTCCTTCTCCATGGTTCTGCTTGGTACTGAGATAAGAGAACACAGGGAGGCTGGGACACCCACCCCAGCAGCAGGTGCTCACTGCTCATGAGTAGTGTGACTTCCTACATTTAACTAAAGGGGGGTGGACTGTGATTTTCTTTAGTTTTACTCATTTCCTATTCAAAATGGATACAAATATTTCCAGTTTTCCTTCTTGGAAGAATGTACAGAAGGATATTCTATGTGAGAAGTTTGCCACTGTTCTTCTGCTCAAGAAACACACACAATCCCAGACCTGGTGGCACAGCTGGACTTTTTCTCATAGGACCCCACTTTCCAAGGCCAGAGCCACCACTCTAGCTGCTGCTTGGAACCTCCTGGGCTCAGTACTGCACTCAATCAGCCCCGAAGGGGGAAGATTCACCTGAAATACCTGTCCTGGGACAGTGGCTGGTGACCCGGTGCTCAGGGGCCTGACCTCCGCTAGCGAGGCAGCTTTTAGCCTCTGGTCCTCCGCCACTGGTCACTGTGTTAGGTACACTGTCCTGGAACCCTCCACCACACCTGGACTCCGGCCCAAGATCTTCAGGGAGAAATCCTCATGTCCCTCTAACCCCTGCCGAGTCTGGCTTGTCCTGGATGGATGGTGGTCTACTCTCTCCTGAGAATACCCGTTCTATTCTTTCCCATTTCAGGAGTCTCTCCGGTGACTCAGAAAAGTGGAAAGAATAATAGAAAAGAAGATAGAATCACACTCTGCCGGGTCTGGGCCAAAGGTTCCTTACCTTCCTGCTCTTGCTGTGTTTCTTGCCTGGTGGTGAGGATGGATCAGGCTGGAAATAGGAAAGTAAGAAGATGAAGAGCCCCAGTCCACACACGAAGGCAAGGATGGCATTAACTGCCCAGATAGTGGGACTGGAGCTCAGCCAACCATCAATAAAAAATTCCTGAGGGAAGAGATAATTATCCATCTCTTTCCTTATCAGACATTAGTGTCCAATCGCACTGCTGCCCTCAGGCAACTGAGCCCTGGGTGTGGAGGTGCAGACACAAGCCCCACGCCCACATCACAGAGCTATTGTCTGGTCACAAAGGGCTACTGAGGGAGGGGGAGGGGACAGAAGAAAAGTAGCCCCTCCCCCCACCCTGTGGCTCCATCCCTCCGCCCTCCCAGGCCTCCAAGTTCCTCCCCTCAGCAAACACCAATCTCTTCTCTGTATCTATGAATCTGAGTTTCTTTTTTTTTTCAATTCTACATACAAGTGAAACCATATGGTATTTGTCTTTCTTTTATTTAACATACTACTCTCAAGGTTCTCCATGTTACCACGACCATCAACATTTCATTATTTTTTATGGATGAATAGTATTGATGTGTGTTATATCTTTATCCATTCACCCCAGTATGCATGATTCATTTAATACTGATGTTTTCTTATTGACTTTCTGTTTGGATGACTTTTCCGAACCACATGTTTAATGTTTTTGATGTCACGACCTTTTAAAAATATAAATTTAACTAATTATTGTAGTTTTAGTTAAACATACTATTTTTGTCTTCACTCTAGCTTTATAAGTGATTTACCCATTACCTCTGCTGTACATATACTGTATGTTGCGTTTGCCTTTAAGATTTTATTTTTATGTATTTTCTTGTTAATTATGTCATTACTTTTTAGTTTAAACAAGTCCCTTCAACATCTCTTATAAGGCCAGTTTAGTGGTAATAAAATCCTTTAGTTGTATAATTAGATAATTCTTAATCTCCCTATTAACTCCGAATGGCAACCTTGCTGGGTAGAGCATTCTTGGTTGAATGTTTTTCTCTTTGCACCCTGGAAAGAAAGGCAGGTTGCAGTCAGCCAGCATTTTTTTTTCTTGTTTTTAAAAACTTATTTTGTGAGGGCCTGTATGAGGGCCTGGTTAACCAGAGGAACTTACTTGAAAACCCAGATATAGGGGTGAGCCAGACCAGATGGAGACATCCAATCAGTGGGGCATGCATATATTTACTATGGTGAATTGAAATTCAATTGGTCACCCTTATTGCCCACTGAGCATGACTGTGCTGTTTTCCCTGTGTGTTGGAATCTCATTGGCCACCTGTGTGTGGGACAGGCTCAACCACCTCTATAAAGGTTAGTCTGTGAGGCTGGGTGGTGGGGGAGTAGTAGTAGTCATTGGGGTAGCCATTGGGGTAGTCGTCGGCCTCGTCGGGATCATCATTTGGGGAGCAGTGTCATCTAGAGTGGCGTCGTCTGGAGTGGCGTCATCCAGGGAGTGGCCTTGTCCAGGGAGCGGCCTCGTCCAGGGTGCTGCCTCGTCAAGGTCGTCGTCATTGCCTCTTCGTAAGAAATGGCCCCTACCAGTTGGTTTGGTTTTCGATGTTTGGCGCTAAATAAAGCTTTGCTTGACTTTCTCCTTGCATCAGTCTCATTCCTTTGATCACGGACCCTAACATCGGGGGCTTATCTGAGATCAAATGACAAGAACTAAGCCAGCATCAGAATTTCTGGGATCCTGTCTGTCTGACTGGTTGCAGAACTCCAGAGTGTAGTCCACCAGGGGAGAAGCTGGATGCAGCCATGCTCCCCAGGGCTGGAGTGGATGCAAGGATGCCCCATCCCTCTGCTGGTAAATCAACAAGGGGTTAGAGTCCCCCTGGGCAATCACCAGGGTTTTGAGTACCCCTGGGCGGTCAGGGGCTTCGATTCCTCCTGGATGGTCACCAGGGATTTCGAATCCCCCTGGATGGTCAGGGGTTTGAGTTACCCTGGGCAGTCAGGGGGTTTGAGTCCCCCTGGATGGTCAGGGGTTTCGAATCCTCATGGGCAGTCACCAGGGGGTTCAAGTCCCCCTGGATGGCCAGGGGGTTTGAGTCCCCCTGGGTAGTCACCAGGGTGTTCGAGTCCCTCTGGATGGTCAGGGGGTTTGAGTCCCCCTAAGCAGTCAGGGGGTTCGTCCCCCTGGATGGTCAGGGGGTTCGAGTCCCTCTGGGTGGTTACCAGGGGGTTCGAGTCCCACTGGATGGTCAGGGAGTTCTGGTCCCCCTAGGAGGTCCCCAGGGGTTTCAAGTTACCCTAGGCTGTCAGGGGGTTCGAGTCCCCCTAGGCAGTCAGGAGATAAAGAAATTCCCCACCAGTGGCAGGTTCTGGGTAAGGATCGCTGGGCCTGCAGTTGTTTTTGCCTTGTTTTTTTGTTGTCTGTTTTCTGGTTTGTTGGGGACCAAGGAAATCCCCATAAGCAACAGGCTCTGGATGGGGATCACTGGGCCTGCGGTTGTCTTTGCCTTGTTTTTTTTTTTTTTTTTTTTTTTTTTTTTTTTTTTTTTGTCTGTTGTGTTGTTTGTTATATTTGGAGAAATGGGACAAGTGGGGAGTAAGGGACCTGTGACACCCCTAGGTCTTGTTCTCGAACAATTCAAGGATTTTCAAGGTAAAGCCACCCAGTCGGGTGACAATGTTTACCCAGGAAAACTAAAAACACTCTGCCCATTAGAGTGGCCCACTTTTTCTACAGGGTGGCAGCTGGAAGGAACATTTGCCTAGGCTCAGATATATTCCACACTCAGTGAGGTCTTCAATCTACATTGAGACCAAATACTGTACATTGTGGCCTGGCAATATCTGATAGAAGAACCACCATCATGGCTCAAGTCTCACCTTCCCCCTGCTAATGAAACTATCTCTCTCCCTCTAAGGCAGGTCAGAGCACCAAAACCAAAACAGACAGATGAGGGGGAACAGGGGAAGAAGACCGTCCTACCTCCATCGGATGTGGAGGATGTGGAATCCCCCCCTTTATCTGTCCCCTAATCCTGACTCTCGGTACCAAGATGGCCTTACCAGTCCACCTCAACGTGGTCGGGGTCTGCCTACAGGATCACCAAGCAGAGATACCGCCCTGATCTTTCCCGTTTCCTCTATCCCCCTCTGCCTCCCTTTACCTCACCAGTACTGTCTGTGCCAATGCTGCCTCTCCATGAAGTTGCTCTACCGATGGGAGAGGGAGCCCCCACCTAACCTATATCCCTTTCTCCTGTTCTGACATCTATAACTGAAGGCCCAACACAAATCCTTTTCTGTCCACCCTCAGGATTTAGTTAGTCTCTTAGAGGCTGTTTTTCTTACCCACCAACCTGCTTGGGTGGATATTCAACAGCTCCTTATGGCTCTCTTTAATGTGGAAGAGAGAGATCGCATCATGCGAGAAACCCATAAGGTGATAAGCGATAGATTTGGCAGGGACCTCAATCCCTGGTGAATGAGGACTACTGCTCGAAGGAATCCCCCGATTGGGATCCAAACTCTGATGAAGGCAAGGAGAGCTTATGTTTCTACCGCCAGGCTCTACTGGGAGGCCTCCGTGCAGCTGCAAGGAGACCCATAAATTTATCTAAAATTACTACATTGGCTCAAGGTAATAATGAGTCTCCAGGAGCTTTCCTAGAAAGGCTTGTTGAAGCCTATAAAATGTATAGCCCAATCGAACCTGGGTCACCCGAATATCAGAGGGCAATGAATCTTATGTTTGCCAGTCAGTCAGCCCCAGATATAAGGAGGAAACTTCAGAAAATTGAAGGATTTGAAAGGAAGAATCTGACTGAATTAATAGGAATAGCAGAAAAGGTGTTTAAAAACAGGGATGCACAAGAGGATGAAAAACAGACAAAAAAATTGGTTAAGGTTTTGACATTACATGAGGTAGGGAGGAGACAAGTAGGGGATAGTAAATGGAACGAAAAGCCAAAGCACAGAGAAGGCAGGCAGGAAGACTTAGATTCAGATCAGTGCACTAACTGTAAGGAAAAAGAACATTGGGCCAGGGAGTGCCCCAAAAAGAAGACAGCAGTGTTCGCCATCAGAGACTGAAGGGGCCATGGTTCAGAGGCCCTCCTCGAACCTCGGGTAAAAATGGAAGTGGAGGGTAAATAAATTGATTTTTTGGTGGACAAGGGAGCCCAATTTTCATCATTACTAAAACCTATGGGAAAACTATCTGGAGAAGAAGTCTGGGTACAAGGAGCAAATGGAACAGAGAGACATAAATGGACAACAGAAAGAACTTTAAATTTGGCCTCAGGAGTAGTTAAACATCAATTTTGGTCCTCCCTAATTCCCCATATAACTTGATGGGAGAGATATCCACAAGTTATAAACTGACATTCAGTTCTCGGAAGGAGACATGGCTGTAACCTTGAGACAACCCACTGTACAGGTGTTATGGCAGCAGTAGATGAATACCTCCTTTAAAGCCAGCCTCAAAACCAGAAGAAACAAAGGGGGGGAGCCTTCTCCAAACCCTACAGGTCGAGTTTCCCAAGGTCTGGGCAGAAGGGAAGCCCCCTGGCTTAGCCAGGGACAACCTCCAGTGGTGCAATTAAAGGCAATGGTTATGGCTGTTCACATTTGGCAGTACCCCCTCCCCCGGGGAGCAAAGGAAGGGATCATAAAAGACATTAACCCTCTCTGAAGAGATGGGATCCTAGTTTCTTGCAAATCTCCATGGAACACACCTTTGCTGCCCGTCAAAAAGGCTGAGACTGGGGAGTACCGGCCCATCAGGACTTGCGGGAAGTTAATAAATGGGTTGAAGATATCCACCCGACGGTGCCTAACCCCTATACCCTACTCTCCCTCCTGGGCCCCAAAAGAACTGTGTATACCATATTAGATCTCACGGATGCATTTTTCCGCATATCTCAGCCCCTCTTTGCTTTTGAGTGGTCCGACCCAAAGAAAGGGTTTCAAGGCCAACTCACCTGGACAAGATTCCCCAAGGATTCAAGAATTCACTCACCATTTTTGACGAGGCCTTACATGAGGATTTGTGTGAGTACAGAACCTCCAACCCAGGAGACACTCTGTTACAGTATGTTGATGACTTGCTAGTAGCCGCTGAGGACTATGAGTCATGTTTGTGGGGGATAAGAGCTCTCTTACAGACACTGCAGGAAAAAGGGTATCGGGTGTCAGCAAAGAAAGCACAGCTCTGTCAGAGCCATGCCACTTATCTAGGCTTTGATCTCCACGAGGGAGTGCATTCACTGTCTGAGTCCAGGAAATAGGTGATCACCCAATACCCCCATCCCTTCACATCCCGACAAGTGAGGGAGTTTCTTGGGATGATGGGTTACTGTAGGCTGTGGATACTGCGGTTTGCAGAGATTGCCCAACCTGTCTACCAACTGGCAAAAGGGGGGCTCACTATGTAAAGTGGACAGCTGAGGCTGAAGGAGTATTTCAGGAATTACAAACAGCCTTACTGAGTGCCCCAGCATTGGTCATCATAGATGTTACCAAGCCCTTCCACTTTTATGTGGATGAGAAAGCAGGGGTGGCCAAAGGAGATTCGACTCAAAATCTAGGGCCTTGACAAAGGCCAGTAGCCTATCTTAGCAAGAAATAGATCCAGTAGCAGCTGGGTTCCCCCCTTGCATCCACATAATTGCTGCCACAGCCCTCCTGGTCAAGGATGCAAGTAAATTGACTTTGGATCAAAATCTCATCATAACCACCACACACGCTATTGAGGGCCTTCTCCGGTCTCCACCAGACCAATGGATGACGAACGCTTGAGTGACGGGGTATCAAGCCCTCCTCCTCAACTAACCACGAGTGACCTTCTGGCCCCCAGCGGTGCTAAATCCAGCCATGCTGCTGCCAGAGGAGCTGGCTGACCACCCACATGACTACGGGGAGGTCCTAACCTAAGTTTCAGGGATAAGGCCGGATCTCAGAGACATTCCCCTCCCAGATGCTGAGATGACTCTGTTCACACATGGGAGTAGCTACATGGTCAATGGAAAGAGGTATGTGGGGCCTGCGGTAGTTTCTCCTGAGCAGAAACTCTGGACAGCAGCCCTGCCACATAGAACTTCGGCACAAAAAACGGGGTTGATTGCACTCACTAAGGCATTGCAGATGGCCAAAGGTAAAACCGCCAACATCTATATGGACAGCAGGTACACCTTTGCTACTCTCCATATACATGGGGCTATAAAGAAAGGGGCCTATTAACAGCAGAAGGAAAAGGAATTAAAAACAGAGGAGAAATATTGGCTCTCCTCCAGGCTATTTGGGACCCAAAAGAGGTGGCCGTTATGCATTCCCCCTGACACCAAAAGGGGACTGATCTGATTTCAAAAGGAAAACAATTAGCAGATCAAACCACAAAGCAAGCAGCCCGAGAAACAGTGTAAGAACTGGTTACACTCCCAGCTCCAGCCCTACCAGAAAAAACGAACTCTTCAGAAGAAGATTTAAAATATTTACAAAAATGGGCTAAATGGGACTATGAAGGGGACTGGACTAAGACTGAATCAGGAAAAATAATTCTTCCTCGAAGACTAGGCAAAAAGTTAATAGACCACATACATCATGGTACTCATTTGGGGATACGCAACTCAAGGAGCTTATAGGCAAGCAGTTCCAGGTTTCTAAATTAAGGCCTATGGTTCAGGTTGTAGTTGATAGATGTGCTCAATGCCAGATAGTTAATGTGGGAAGAACGAAAATGGGAAGAGGAAAAAGAGAAAGAGGTAAGGAACCAGGAATTTATTGGGAAATAGATTTTACAGAAATGAAACCTGGAAAATATGGGCACAAGTATATGTTAGTTTTTGTAGATAACTTTTCAGGCTGGGTAAAGGCTTTTCCCGCCAAACCTGAGACGGCAGGAATGGTAGCCAAAAAGCTACTAGAAGAAATAGTTCCTAGGTTTGGGCTGCCTCTCACAATCGGGTCAGACAATAGCCCTGCATTTGTGAGTTCAGTCTCACAGGCATTGGCCAAGTCCGTGGGCACTAATTGGAAACTACATCGTGCCTACTGGCCCCAGAGTTCTGGGCGAGGAGAGAGAATGAACTGGACTCTTAAAGAGACCTTGACAAAACTAATTCTGGAGACTGGCAGTGAATTGGTGGATCTCCTTCCTTTCGCCCTCCTCAGGGCACGATGTACACCCTATTTAAACAAGGCGACCTCATTTGAAATAATGTTTGGGAGACCCCCCTCCCCCCACTCTGTCCTCGGCTGCAAGAGGTTGCCCTAGCAGAAATGACTGATCAGTCTGTACTCCAGTCACTGCAGGCATTACAGTCTGTCTTTAAAAATGCCCACGCAGGGGGTGGGGCGCCTGGGTGGCTCCTTGGATTAAGGCCTCTGCCTTCAGCTCAGGTCATGATCTCAGGGTCCTGGGATCGAACCCCTCATCTGGCTCTCTGCTCAGCATGTAGCCTGCTTCCCTTCCTCTCTCTCTGCCTGCCTCTCTGTCTACTTGTGATCTCTGTCTGTCAAGTAAATGAATAAAATCTTTAAAAAAAAATCCCACGCAGTGATCCAGACTGCCCACACTGGGACAGGGAGAGGTGGAACCACATCCTTACCAATCCAGGGACTTGGTTTGGATGTGTCGCTCTAAAGTGGGAAACTTGGAGCCTCGCTGGAAGGGACCATTTACTGTCATCCTGACCACCACCAAGGCAGTAAAAGTAGAAGGCATTAGGACCTGGATTCATATAGGTCATGTCAAATGAGCTGAGGATGAGGATGCCCCCCCCAGAGATGGAAGCCACAGCTGACAGACCCCATTGATGGTGGACTAAAGCTAAGACTAAAAAAACTGTGAGTTTATTGTTTCTCTTATTGTTACCTGTTTATGTAAAGTATAGACAGGAAATTAGATGAAAGGAATTAGGAAAAATGCAAAAGTTTATACAAAGCATTGAATGGCTAACTCATCAGCAGACTGTGCACTACTGTTAATTTTTGGCCCCTGCATTATAAATGCCCTAATGCCATTTGTATAAGAGAAAATTAGAGTGATAAAAATGTTAGTCTTACATGCTCAATATAACCCCTTACAACAGGAGAACAGAACTGGCTGAAAAGTCAAGGATTTGACTAATTTCCAAGGAAAAGGGGTAATGTGAGGGCCTGTATGAGGGCCTGGTTAGCCAGAGGATCTTACTTGCAAACCCTGGATATAGGGGCAGGTCAGGCCAGATGGAGACATTCAATCAGTGGGGTGCACATATATTTACTGTGGTGAATTGAAATTCAATTGGTCACCCGTATTGCCGACTGAGCATGACTATGCTGTTTTCCCTGTGTGTTGCAATCTCATTGGCCACCTGTGTGTGGGCCAGGCTCAACCACCTCTATAAAGGTGGTCTGTTAGGCTGGATGTGGGAGTAATAGTAGTCATTGGGGTAGTCATTGGGGTAGTCGTTGGGGTAGTCGTTGGTCTTGTGGGGTCGTCATCTGGGGAGTGGCATCACCTGGAGCAGTGCCGTCCAGAGTGGCCTCATCTGGGGAGCAGCCTCGTCGGGTTCATCGTCGTCACCTCTTCGTAAGAGATGGCCCCTACTGGTCGGTTTGGTTTTCACTGCTTGGCACGAAATAAAGCTTTGCTTGACTTTCGCTTTGCATCAGTCTCATTCCTTTGATCACGGACCCTAACAATTTGTTCGGAAGAGGGATGAAAGAGAGAGAAACTGAAGCAGACTGAGCAGGGAGCCCAAGATGGGGCTCAATCCTACAACCCTGACATCATAACCTGAGCAGAAACCAAAAGTTGGACACTTAACCAATTGTGCTACTGAGGTGCCACCCTCAGCACTCTGAATACGTCATGCTGCTCTCTTCTGGCCTGTGAAACGTGTGCTGAATAATCTGCTGGTAGCCTACTGGGTACACTTCCCTGCACGTAATAAACGGCTGTTCTGCTGCTGTTTTTTATCATTAATTTTTGACACTCAAATTATAATGTGGCTTGGTGTTGGGGTCATTGAGGTGTTTTTTATTTGTTTGTTTGTTTGTTTTTCTGATTTGAATATCCCAGTGTGGTGTTTTCTTCCCCAGGTTACGAAAGTTTTCACCCATGATTTTTTCAAATAAATTTTCTGCACCTTTCTGTTTCTCCTCTCCCTTTAGGGCCTCTTTAATTGAGTGTTATCCTGCTTGATGTCACATTAAGTTTATTAAGTTATCTTTAACATTTTGAACTCATTTTTTCTTTTTGTTGCTCTGTTTGGGCAGCTTTGTGTTCCACTTCAGAGACTCTATCTTCTGTTTCATCCAGTCTCATGCTGAACACCTTTAGTGTAGTTTTCGGTTTAATTATTGTATTCTTCATCCCTGTCACTCCTGGTTGGCTCTTTCACACACTTCCTGTTGCTGGTGAAGTTCTCCCTGTGCTCTTCCATTCTTCCCCCAAGTTCCATGGGCATCTTTATGACTATCAAATTAAGTTCATTACATGTAGATTACTTATCTCCATATCATTAATGTTTTTCTGAAGCTTTGTCTTATTCTCTTATTTGGAACATATTTCTATTTCCTCATTTTGCTTGACTTCCTGTGTTTCTATATATTTGGCAAAACAACTACTTCTCCCAGTGATGAAAAGTTGCCATGTGTGGGAGATGAACTTTCTAGCTTACCCTTGTCCTGGTTCTTAGTTGTCTCCTAACCTTTGTGATTGTCTAAACAGTCTGATTTATTTCTGATCTGTCCCCAAGACCTGTCAGTTTTCCAAGGAGAGGAATCTAATCTAACACTTTGTTTTAGGCTGATTGGAAGTCAGACTCTCAGGCAGAAGCTTTTTTAAAAGATTTTATTCATTCATTTGACAGACAGAGATCACAAGTAGGCAGATAGGCAGGCAGAGAGAGAGAGGGAGAAGCAGGCTCCCCACCGAGCAGAGAGACCAATGTGGGGCTTGATCCCAGGACCCCAGGACCACGACCTGAGCTGAAGGCAGAGCCTTTAACCCACTGAGCCACCCAGGTGCCCCTCAGGAAGAAGCTTTTAAAGTGTGCAAATATATATAGTCTTGTGGGGTGACAATTGCAATCCCAGTTGGACTCCAGATTGGGACATCTGGGTGTGTCCCTGGTGACAGTTTCAAAAATCAGGGCGACAGATAAGTGTATAAGCTCCTTTCTGGGATGTTTGGTAGAGCTGTATTGAGGCAAAGGGAGTGAGCATGGATGGTTTCTCTCTGATTACATTCCCTGGGAGCACCTCTGTAGCCTCTAGATGTCTGGGAGACATGAAACTTGTCCCTCATGTTGACGCTCCTGGGTAAATAAAAATACATTTTTTTTTCACAGAAGAATAGGGGTTGTGTTTCGGCCTGCTGTCTATGCAGTGTCCTGGGGGTACTGATCTGCCAAGAAGCGTCTTTACATTTGTTATAGATCCCTGGAGCTCAGGAATGCCAGCCCCCTTGGCCACCAGAGCCATAAAAATAAAGGGCATCCCCTGTGTGGTTTTCACATGCCTACTGGCTTTAGCAGGGAAGCTAGTATGTGCAGGGGACAAGGCACGCCCTCTGGCTTCAGAATGAGAACAGGAAAATGCCTTGATTGCATGCACTCATCATTTTCAGCTCTGCTGCGAGAGAGTGCCTTATTCCAGGCCCGAGGTTGGGGGCAGGTAAATGCCATGACTGTTCACACCAGTCTGCCCTTGTGGGAGTGAAGAATTGCTGCTTCCACCCACTCTCTCTAGCCTCAGCAAGGCGGTGGGACCATGCTGCGACTGCGAGCCCTCACCCTTCTTGTGAGGCAACAGGATGGTGCTATGTCACAGTGTGCCTACCTCGGCTAGCAGGGAAGGTGGAGAACACACAAATGGTGTCTGCCAGAGTCTTTGTCTCCAGAGAGGCCCCTGTCTCTCCCCTGCCCCTCGGGCAGATACCTTCAGATGAACAAATGAATTTTCTTGCCATACAGCCTAGGCACTTTAAAAAGGGGTGCTTTTGAGCAGGATCCCAGGATGAGTGAGACCAAACATGAGCTCTTTAGAAGGAGAACCTCAGTTTCCTATAGTACTTTGGATCCCTCATATCCCTTGTTTTTCTAAGCCAGGAATCTCTTGGTAACTCATCTCTCTGGTGCAGATCCCCAGGGTTGGACTGCCTGATATGAGGCACCAACTCCTCACTTTTCCAGAGGAAGCGCCAGACTGCTGAGACCCTTCCCTATTGTGTGCTGGGCTCTGGGGCTTGAGTTTTTTTGTGAAGACCACATCTCTGCCTCTCTTACCTGTCTCAATGACATTCTTTTATCCATTGATTGTCATCCAGATTTCAGGTCTTTTTCACGAGGGAATGATCCATATGTAGCTATAGATTTGATGTTTTTATGTTTATGGGAGATCAGTTCAGGATCTTCCTTTGCTGCCATCTTGAATCCCTTTCCAGAATACATTTTGATAGTGTTTTATCAGACAAGATAGTCCCTTTCCATACTACTTCCTCAGCATCTAACAGGTGTATTATGTAATGGTTTTCCTAAAGTAATTGCTCAAATCTATGAAATGGTATTAGTTTTACTTTTCCTGACCTATTCTGACCTTTAAACTCTCTGAGTCCTAAATTCATGTTGCATTTCTTTCTAAGATCCTGGGAGGTGTACCCATTTAAAAGCCTTTATTTATTCTATTATTATTATTATTATTATTATTACCATTGACATTTAGTGTTATGTCTCAGCACAGGCACTGATTGATGGGGGTGTTGTATGAATGTCCTCCCTGCTTGTTAACTACACTTTATGAGACTAATGTAAACCTTCTCTTTTTGATAATTTACTGCATTCTTTCCTGAGGACAAAGACGGGAGTGAGTCTAGTGGTGTAAGGCCAAAGAGCATGATTGATAGTATGGATATAGAACAAGCCAAGTCATGGGCCTTGTGTGCATAATGGGTTATGTAGGTGAGGGACAGATGGGAGTGACGTGAAGGGAGAGAACTGAAGTGACACGAAGAAGTAATCTATTTTTATCTTCTCTAATGGCACCAGCCTGGATCGGAAAATTTCAGAGCACACAGAACCAGTGAGTCAGAACTCATATTGTAATTATACATCCATTATTTTCATGTGAGCTCTTGGATCATGATTTATCAGAGATTTTTGGAGACATTTTTATGGATAAATGGAAAGTGTTTTTGACAGATATCAGTCTAATAAATGACTTCAGAGACATAGAGAGCTGGAAAGAGCATTGTTGGAAATAAGTTACTTTCTGTGAACCCAGCAGAGAACTGATGTCAAAGGAATAAGAAGCAACGTGAAAACTAGAGAGTGACAGGCACTCACTGGGAGAAGTAAGAACGCAGCATTATTCAGGGCAGACACAGACTGAAGAAGTTATAAGCTCAAACAAAGATGAAACCAGGAAATTTTAACAAATTGAGCAATGACACAAACAAGCACATGTTGGATCAAATTCCAAAGAATAAAATAAATGTCCATGAGTCCATATGAAAAAATAAATAACAGAAAAATTATTCATGACATAGATACAGATATTCCCGCCACCAAGAGGTAGAGTTTAATTCCCTTCCCCTTGAGTGTGCACTGAATTTAGTGATTGGTTTCTAGCTGATAGATATTTGAGGGGGAAAAGTGTAACTTTTCAGCAGAGAAATCTGGTAGGTGCCATCTAAACCCTGTGATCAAGCTAACATCCCCAGTGATTAGTCAAGCTTCTGTCATGTACATCCTGATATGATGCATAAAAAGGGTACTCACCTTTGTGCTATACTTCCCCCTAAACATAACCCCAGCCTAATTAATAGAAAATATCAGAAAAATCCAAAATGAGAGAACTTCAAAAGTGAAAAAGTCTTGAAAAAGAAGAAAGGGCTGTGGGAGTATAACAGATTGAGGATGACTAAGCTGATACATAACTAAATTCTATGTGTTATTCTTATGTGGATTCTGGGAGAGACAAAGACACTGGTGAAATCAGAATAAAATCTGTAGTTAACAGTGGTACTGGTGTTCACTGCTCAGTATTACAGACATAACATGGTTGTATAAGGGAAGCAACTTCCAGAAGTCATCACTTTTAGACTTACAGTAAGAAAAATCAGGAAAAACTGGAAATCAGTAGCTTTTCTTGGGCTCCTCAGAGAACTAAGGCTTCAAGACTAGTTGCCACCCTGAAATTTAGAGAGGCAGGCATATCCAGAGAGACAGGAGCTGAGCCTGTGACTGCCTCCTGAGGCCCGTAGCAAGCACATTGAAGCCACAGACACATGGGGAGACTTACATGATACTTTTCACAAATGGCTGGAGGCTGGGTGTGACTCATTGGGAAAATCCTTGGGGCCACCATTTTGGGGACTTCTCCATCAAGACCCCCGTAGGTTCTCATGGTGAGGATGGAGAAAGGTGCCCTTGTGGCTTTGGAGGGGAGTGAATGAGGGGAGGAAGTATTTGCGGCATAGGAATTATTTGGAAATATGTCCAGAGCTTTCTATAGAACAGAAGTGTTCTCTCAAGGAGAAAGAATCTGGACTGAATGCAATTCTGAAAACTTATTCCCATCTGTACCATGTAAAAATTAGAGACAAAAAGCATATAGAATTAGAATTGTGCTTAGTAATTAAGTTTCAGTATTTTCTCTTCTTTATAAGTGACCTGGGTGTCTGAAGAAAACTATTAACTCAGGTTAGCATAAGTTTAAGGTTTTAAGTTATGTAAAGAGCTTGGAAACTATTTTTATACTACAAATCATAAGCACTGTTGAAATAATACTGTTAAAATATCCAATAAATTTTGGTCAGAAGGTTCAATTTGGTTAAGGAAAAATTCGCATTTTTGATAGTCTGAAACAGCTGTTGCCACAGGCGGGTTTATTTAATCAGAAAACGTTTGTAAGTTTGGGAAGAATATACCCAAATAGAATAGACATGTATGATGCTAGAAATGCCACTGTTTCAATCAACAATATCAAACCAGTCCTGATTGCTAAAGACCTACCCAAATTATGGAAACTTTAATTTTGAAAATCCTTGAGCCACGTTGTATAAGAATATTTTTAAAGCATATGAAAGTATTAAAAGTTAAATTTCCCAAATTTCTGGGAATTTTAGAACTGTTCAATCTGTATGTGTTTATTTATCATTACAGCAATTAAAATAGAAGTCCTGGGAGGAGTCAAGATGGCGGAGAAGTAGCAGGCTGAGACTACATCAGGTAGCAGGAGATCAGCTCGATAGCTTATCTAAACATTGCAAACACCTACAAATCCAATGGGAGATCAAAGAGAAGAAGAACAGCAACTCTAGAAACAGAAAATCAACCACTTTCTGAAAGGTAGGACTGGCGGAGAAGTGAATCTAAAACGACGGGAAGATAGACCGCGGGGGGAGGGGCCGGCTCCCGGCAAGCGGCGGAGGAACGGAGCACAAAATCAGGACTTGTAAAAGTCTGTTCCACTGAGGGACATTGCTCCAGAGGCTAAACCAGGGTGAAGCCCACGCGGGGTCAGCGTGGCCCCAGGTCCCGCAGGGTCACAGAAGGATCGGGGGTGTTGGAGTGTCGAAGAGCTCGCAGGTATTAGAATGGAGAAACCGGCTGCAGAGACAGAGCCGAGGACTGAACTCTCAGCTCGGGGTTACCTTGAACTGGTCGCGGGCTGGGTGAGCTCGGATCATGGCTAGAGGCTGGGTATACGGGAGTGATTGGGTGCTGTCCTCTGGGGGCGCACTGAGGAGTGGGGCCCAATGGTCTCGGCTCCTCCGGGCCAGAGACTAGGAGGCCGCCATTTTCATTCCCGTTCTCCGGAACTCTACGGAAAGCGTTCAGGGAACAGAAGCTCCCAAAAGCGAACCCGAGCCGATTACTTAGTCCGGCCGCCAGTAAGGGCGGTGCAATCCCGCCTCGGGCAAAGACACTTGAGAGTCACTACAACAGGCCCCTCCCCAAGAAGATCAACAAAATAGCCAGGCAGGACGAAGTTCATCTATCAAGGAAAGTAGGTTCAATTCCTAAGACAGCAGAGCAATTCCAGAGGAAGAGAAAGCAAAGCACGGAACTCATGGCTTTCTCCCCATGATTCTTTAGTCTTGTGGCTACTTCAATTTTTTTTTCTTTTTTCAATTTTTTTTCTTTTTTCTTTTTTCTTCTGCTAAATTTTTTAAAACTTTTATCCTTTTCTTTTTTAACGTTTTTTGACTATCTAAATATATATATTTTTTCTTTCTTTTTTATATTTTTTTCTTTATTTCTTTTATTTTTTAAATTTTTTTCTTTTTTTTTCAGAACCTGTTTTTATCCCCTTTCTCCCCCCCCCACAATTTGGGGTCACTTCTGATTTGGTTACAGCGCATTTTTCTGGGGTCTTTGCCACCCTTTTAGTATTTTATTTGCTCCTACATGTCCTCTTATCTGGACAAAATGACAAGGCAGAAAAAATCACAAACAAAAGAACAAGAGACAGTACCGAAGGCTAGACACCTAATCAACACAGACATTGGTAATATGTCAGGTCAAGAGTTCAGAATGATGATTCTGAACATTCAACCGTGCTCGAGAAAGGCATGGAAGATATTAGAGAAACCCTCTCTGGAGATATTAAAGCCCTTTCTGGAGGAATTGAAGAACTAAAATCTAACCAAGTTGAAATCAAACAAGCGATTAATGAGGTGCAATAAAAAATGGAGGCTCTCACTGCTAGGATAAATGAGGCAGAAGAAAGAATTAGTGATATAGAAGACCAAATGACGGGGGGAGGAGTCAAGATGGTGGAGAAGTAGCAGCCTGAGACTACATCAGGTAGCAGGAGATCAGCTCGATAGCTTATCTAAACATTGCAAACACCTACAAATCCAACGGGAGAGCGAAGAGAAGAAGAACAGCAACTCTAGAAACAGAAAATCAACCACTTTCTGAAAGGTAGGACTGGCGGAGAAGTGAATCTAAAACGACGGGAAGATAGACCGCGGGGGGAGGTGCCGGCTCCCGGCAAGCGGCGGAGCAACGGAGCACAAAATCAGGACTTTTAAAAGTCTGTTCCACTGAGGGACATTGCTCCAGGGGCTAAACCAGGGTGAAGCCCGCACGGGGCCAGCGTGGCCCCAGGCCCCGCAGGGTCACAGGAGGATCGGGGGTGTCGGAGTGTCGGAGAGCTCGCAGGTATTAGAACGGAGAAGCCGGCTGGAGAGACAGAGCCGAGGACTAAACTCTCAGCTCGGGGTTACCTTGAACCGGTCGCGGGCTGGGTGAGCTCGGAGCGCGGCTAGAGGCTGGGGATACGGGAGTGATTGGGTGCTGTCCTCTGGGGGCGCACTGAGGAGTGGGGCCCCAGGCTCTCGGCTCCTCCGGGGTGGAGACTGGGAGGCCGCCATTTTCACTCCCGTCCTCCAGAACTCTACGGAAAGCGTTCAGGGAACAGAAGCTCCCAAAAGCGAACCCGAGCCGATTACTTAGTCCGGCCGCCGGTAAGGGCGGTGCAATCCCGCCTCGGGCAAAGACACTTGAGAGTCACTACAACAGGCCCCTCCCCCAGAAGATCAACAAAATATCCAGCCAGGACGAAGTTCATCTATCAAGGAGAAAGCAGATTCAATTCCTAAGACAGCAGAGCAATTCCAGAGGAGGAGAAAGCAAAGCACGGAACTCATGGCTTTCTCCCCATGATTCTTTAGTCTTGCGGCTACTTCAATTTTTTTTTCTTTTTTCAATTTTTTTTCTTTTTTCTTTTTTCTTCTTCTGCTAAATTTTTTTTAAACTTTTACCCTTTTCTTTTTTAACATTTTTTGACTAGTTCATCTAAATATATATTTTTTTCTTTCTTTTTTATATTTTTTATTTGCTTTATTTTTTAAATTTTTTTCTTTCCTTTTTTTTTTCTTTTTTTTTCAGAAGTTGTTTTTATCCCCTTTCTCCCCCCCACAATTTGGGGTCTCTTCTGATTTGGTTACAGCGCATTTTTCCGGGGACTTTGCCACCCTTTTAGTAGTTTATTTGCTCCTTCATATTCTCTTATCTGGACAAAATGACAAGGCGGAAAAAATCACCACAAACAAAAGAACAAGAGACAGTACCGAAGGCTAGGGACCTAATCAACACAGACATGGGTACTATGTCAGATCAAGAGTTCAGAATGACGATTCTGAACATTCTAGCCGGGCTCGAAAAAGGCATGGAAGATATGAGAGAAACCCTCTCTGGAGATATTAAAGCCCTTTCTGGAGAAATTAAAGAACTAAAATCTAACCAAGTTGAAATCAAAAAAGCTATTAATGAGGTGCAATCAAAAATGGAGGCTCTCACTGCTAGGATCAATGAGGCAGAAGAAAGAATTAGTGATATAAAAGACCAAATGACAGAGAATAAAGAAGCCGAACAAAAGAGGGACCAACAGCTACTGGACAATGAGGGGAGAATTCGAGAGATAAGTGACACCATAAGACGAAACAACATTAGAATAATTGGGATTCCAGAAGAAGAAGAAACAGTGAGGGGAGCAGAAGGTCTATTGGAGAGAATCATTGGAGAGAATTTCCCTAATATGGCAAAGGGAACAAGCATCAAAATCCAGGAGATGCAGAGAACCCCCCTCAAAGTCAACAAGAATAGGTCCACACCCCGTCACCTAATAGTAAAATTGACAAGTCTTAGTGACAAAGAGAAAATCCTGAAAGCAGCCCGAGAAAAGAAGTCTGTAACATACAATGGTAAAAATATTAGATTGGCGGCAGACTTATCCACAGAGACCTGGCAGGCCGGAAAGAGCTGGCATGATATATTCAGAGCACTCAACGAGAAAAACATGCAGCCAAGAATACTCTATCCAGCTAGGCTATCATTGAAAATAGAAGGAGAGATCAAAAGCTTCCAGGACAAACAAAAACTGAAAGAATTTGCAAACACCAAACCAGCTCTCCAGGAAATATTGAAATGGGTCCTCTAAGCAAAGAGAGAGCCTAAAAGTAGTAGATCAGAAAGGTACAGAGACAATATACAGGAACAGTCACCTTACAGGCTAATAATGGCACTAAATTCATATCTCTCAATAGTTACCCTGAATGTTAATGGGCTAAATGCCCCAATCAAAAGACACAGGGTATCAGAATGGATAAAAAAACAAAACCCATCAGTATGTTGCCTACAAGAAACTCATTTTAGACGCGAAGACACCTCCAGATTGAAAGTGAGGGGGTGGAAAACAATTTACCATGCTAATGGGCATCAGAAGAAAGCTGGGGTGGCAATCCTTATATCAGATCAATTAGATTTTAAGCCAAAGACTATAATAAGAGATGAGGAAGGACACTATATCCTACTCAAAGGGTCTGTCCAACAAGAAGATCTAACCATTTTAAATATCTATGCCCCTAACGTGGGAGCAGACAACTATATCAACCAATTAATAACAAAATCAAAGAAACACATCAATAATAATACAATAATAGTAGGGGACTTGAACACTCCCCTCACTGAAATGGACAGATCATCCAAGCAAAAGATCAACAAGGAAATAAAGGTCTTAAATGACACACTGGACCAGATGGACATCACAGATATCTTCAGAACATTTCATCCCAAAGCAACAGAATACACATTCTTCTCTAGTGCACATGGAACCTTCTCCAGAATAGATCACATCCTGGGTCACAAATCAGGTCTCAACCGGTATCAAAAGTTTAGGATCATTCCCTGCATATTTTCAGACCACAATGCTCTGAAGCTAGAACTCAATCCAAGAGGAAACCTGGAAAGAACCCAAATACATGGAGACTAAACAGCATCCTTCTAAAGAATGAATGGGTCAACCAGGAAATTAAAGAAGAATTGAAAAAATTCATGGGAACAAATGATAATGAAAACAAAACGGTTCAAAATTTGTGGGACACAGCCAAGGCAGTCCAGAGAGGAAAATATATAGCGGTACAAGCCTTTCTCAAGAAACAAGAAAGGTCTCAAGTACACAACCTAACCCTACACGTAAAGGAGCTGGAGAAAGAATAAGAAAGAAACCCTAAACCCAGCAGGAGAAGAGAAATCATAAAGATCAGAGCAGAAATCAATGAAATAGAAACCAAAAAAAACAATAGAAAAAATCAATGAAACTAGGAGCTGGTTCTTTGAAAGAATCAATAAGATTGATAACCCCCTGGCCAGACTCATCAAAAAGAAAAGAGAAAGGACCCAAATCAATAAAATCATGAAGGAAAGAGGAGAGATCACAACTAACACCAAAGAAATACAGACAATTATAAGAACATACTATGAGCAACTCTACGCCAACAAATTGGACAATCTGGAAGAAATGGATTCATTCCTAGAGACATATAAACTACCACAACTGGACCAGGAAGAAATAGAAAACCTGAACAGGCCCATAACCAGTAAGGAGATTGAAACAGTCATCAAAAATCTCCAAACAAACAAAAGCCCAGGGCCAGACGGCTTCCCAGCGGAATTCTACCAAACATTTAAAGAAGAACGAATTCCTATTCTCCTGAAACTGTTCCAAAAAATAGAAATGGAAGGGAAATTTCCAAACTAATTTTAGGAGGCCAGCATCACCTTGATCTCAAAACCAGACAAGGATCCCACCCAAAAAGAGAACTACAGACCAATATCCTTGATGAACACAGACGCAAAAATTCTCGCCAAAATACTAGCCAATAGGATTCAACAGTACATTAAAAGGATTATTCACCACGATCAAGTGGGATTTATTCCAGGGCTGCAGGTTTGGTTCAACATCCGCAAATCAATCAATGTGATAGAACACATTAATAAAAGAAAGAACAAGAACCATATGATCCTCTCCATAGATGCTGAAAAAGCATTTGACAAAATACAGCATCCCTTCCTGATCAAAACTCTTCAAAGTGTATGGATAGAGGGCACATACCTCAATATTATCAAAGCCATCTATGAAAAACCCACCCCAAATATCATTCTCAATGGAGAAAAACTGAAAGCTTTTCCGTTAAGGTCAGGAACACGGCAGGGATATCCATTATCACCACTGCTATTCAACATAGTACTAGAAGTCCTAGCCTTAGCAATCAGACAACAAAAAGAAATTAAAGGCATCCAAATTGGTAAAGAAGAAGTCAAACTATCACTCTTCACAGATGATATGATACTATATGTGGAAAACCCAAAAGACTCCACTCCAAAACTGCTAGAACTTGTACAGGAATTCAGTAAAGTCTCAGGATATAAAATCAATGCACAGAAATCAGTTGCATTTCTGTACACCGACAAGACAGAAGAAAGAGAAATTAAGTAGTCAATCCCATTCACAATTGTACCCAAAACTATAAGATACCTTGGAATAAACCTAACCAAAGTGGCTAAGAATCTATACACAGAAAATTATAAAGTACTCATGAAAGAAATTGAGGAAGACACAAAGAAATGGAAAAATGTTCCATGTTCCTGGATTGGAAGAATAAATATTGTGAAAATGTCCATGCTACCTAAAGCAATCTACACATTTAATGCAATCCCTATCAAAATACCATCCATTTTTTTTAAAGAAATGGAACAAATAATCCTAAAATTTATATGGAACCAGAAAAGACCTCGAATAGCCAAAGGAATATTGAAGAACAAAGCCAAAATTGGTGGCATCACAATTCCGGACACAATGGAATACTATGCAGCCATCCAAAGAAATGAAATCTTGTCATTTGCGATGACGTGGATGGAACTAGAGCGTATCATGCTTAGTGAAATAAGTCAATCGGAGAAAGACAACTATCATATGATCTCCCTGATATGAGGACATGGAGAAGCAACATGGGGGGTTAGGCGGATAGGAGAAGAATAAATGAAACAAGATGGGATTGGGAGGGAGACAAACCATAAATGATTCTTAATCTCACAAAACAAACTGGGGGTTGCTGAGGGGAGGTGGGATTGGGAGAGGGGGTGGGGGCTATGGACATTGGGGGGGTATGTGCTATCGTGAGTGCTGTGAATTATGTAATCCTGGGGATTCACAGACCTGTACCCCTGGGGAAAAATATATTACATGTTAATTAAAAAAAATTTGAAAGGGGAGGCGAACCATAAGAGACTATGGACTCTGAAAAACAACCTGAGGGTTTTGAAGGGTCAGGGGTGGGAGGTTGGGAGAACAGGTGGTGGGTAATGGGGAGGGCACGTTTTGCATGGAGCACTGGGTGTTGTGCAAAAACAGTGAATACTGTTACGCTGAAAAAATAAATAAAATGTAATTTAAAAAAAGAATACATCAGTACTTCTTACACCGAATATTTCATTGCACGGTATACCGTATTTTCTTTATTCCTTCAGCAATTGACAGACACTGGGTGGTTTCCACTTTGGGGCCCTTATAGACAATGCTGATGTGAACATTCACATGCAGACCTCTGTTCTCACTCCTCTTGGGACTCCTCTTGTTTACCAGTGGGGCTGGTGGATCCTGTGATAAATCTATGTTTAACATCTTGAGGAACAAACTGTTTTCTGAAGCAGATGCATCATGTTATATTCCTGCTGCAACGTATGAGTGATCTCATCTCTTCATACCCTCACCAACACCTGCTTCTGTCTTTATTTTAGCTGACCTAGTGTGTCTCCACTGGTATCTCATTATTGTTTTGGTTTGCCTTTCCCTAATGACTAATGATTTTGCACATTTGTGTGTGTGTGTGTGCCAGTTACCATTTGTATGTTTTCCTTGGAGAGAGGTCTATACACATCCTTTGCCCAGTTCCCATTGGTTTAGTTATCTTATTATTGACTTGTATGAGATCTTTACATATTCTGGTGAGAAGTCTCTTATCAGATATATGCTTTGTAAATATTTTCTCCCATTCTGTGGCTTGTCTGTACTTTATTTAATAGTACTAATTATTTGATAGCAGCACAAAGGTTTTTAATTTTGATGAAGCCCAATTTACCCATTTTTTTTACTTCTTTTGTGTGTCATATCTAAGAAGTCATTGCCTGCCCCAATCATGAAGACATATTTTTATGTTTTCTTCTAAGATAAAGATATTAAATTGAATGTGTCCTCTAAGACATCTGAGACACACCACACTGAGTGTCCTTGGATGTTAGTTGATGATGGAGAGTGGGTCCTCCAGGAGGAAGGAGCCATCCCTGGGAGAGGGAGCTGCATCCGGGGGGAGAGAAGCCCTGTCAGTGGCAGGAACAGTGGTGGAGGTGAGGAAGCAGATAGGAAAGGAAAGGACTCTGCATGGCACAGGTCAGAACCACCAGTGGTCACGACCTCAATTTTTATGAAGAGGAATTTTAAGACTATGCTTTTTGACTCAACATTTGTGGAGCAGTCTGGAAATCTAATTAGAAACATGTGTTGTGGCCCACGTGGTGGGGTTCCCTTCAATAGGCAGCTGAGGCGGAGGTATGAGCAACTCCAGGTGGGTGGCAGAAAGCGTCCTCCCCAGGAAAACCCAGAGCGTGAGACCCCAGAATGCAGGTGTGAGGGGTCACCACACCCTTTCCTGCTCACTGTGGACAAAGCTAGGTGTCCTCACTGTGCTCCAAGCGCCTGTCCCTGACCCAGATGCTCAGGCAAGTGGGGATGGGGGCAGATGGTCCCCTGGGCACGCCCTTAATTCCTTCAGCTAGCACAGAGGCTTGCCTGAACGAAGTTGACTCCCCATGCCCACTTCTCAATGCTGTCGCATTCAGACTTTGGTGGTGTTAATTACAAGTACGTCCAATATAGAAAGCTGGGCTAACATGGTAAAGAAATGAAACTGAAGCACTTTGGAAGGAAAAGTGCTAAGACTTTAACTCCTCATTTACTGGAGTTGGGGTTTTGAAGGGCATATGTTTCTGCCTAAATCATTTTGTATTTCCCAAATATTTTCCTATAACCATGAAGAATTTTTAAAATCAAAAACAAAGTTTTAAAAATTATAGATGAGGAAACTCCATGTTACTTCAGAGTTCTTGATCTTTTAGCAAAAAGCCGAATCAGACAGATGGGACCAGGTCCCCACCTGTGACTGAACGGGGCGCACATTTCACTGTTTGCCATATAAGAGTTTACAGGTCCCAGACTCCACCGTGGCCAAGGTACCAGCGTCGGGTACTTGCAGGACTGAAACTTGGACCCCCTCTACGGATTCCAGATCCCACTTGGTAGGTTTTCCCGAGTCCGCATTCGTGTCCTGACCTGAGTATGCCTTACTTGTTGGTGGAGAGAGACTACTGGAGGTGGGACCGCCCTGTTACTCGCCCCATGCAGGGGCCAGGCCCGCAGGCGGTTCTGGTCCAGGAACAGCGATGGCAGGGGTGCTGGTGTCACATGAGAGCAAAGAGGGTAAGGGAACTAGTCCATATCGAGGCTCTGCGGAGACACAGCCCATCTCCTGCATGCTTGCTGCAGCAGAAACTCCACTGGCTCCCTCGCACCTGCAGCTGGCGCGTTCCTTCCAGCGGGATGTCCCCAGTGCACAGGTGGCCTGACACCTGCTGCAGGTTCAAGTGACGAGCACGAGAGACGTCGTTTACCCCTTTGCTCAAGGTTTTATCATCTTTCTTACAGTAAATCAAAGAAATTTTTTCTGTACTTCACAGCAAGAAAAATATGTGAGTATAGAGAACATATTGGCATTATTGATCCCCTTCTCGTTATTTATATTTGCTTTTCACCGAGCAGTTGTTTGTTAATCAATTTCTATGATACATTAAGTAGATAAACTGTTTTTGGCTTATTTTCGCTAGACTTTAACAGAAATAATTCGAGATGTGAGCCGCTCATATTACATTTTTAATATCCTCTTTTTTCCCTGGCTCAGATAGTCCAATTTTTAATTCTTTTTTTTTCTTTTTAAGCAGACTCCACACCCAGTGGAGCCCAAGATGGGGTTCGAACTCACCACCCTGAGGTCAAGACCTGAGCTGAGATCAAGGGTCAGACACAGCCAACTGAGTCACCCTGCTTCTCCCCAATTTTGGATTCTTTAACTAGTTCAGACAACTCCCTATGCTATTTTCAAAATTCCTTAATAAATGGCTGCTAATCCCTTTTTCCACCAACTATAATCTCCATTAATTGTGTCCTCTAAACAGTACGGTATCAAGTGAGGTTCTGAAAAAAAGCATCCAATAAATAATTGTATAAATGAATGGATTGATGATTTTAAGGCACTATAATGCTGAATAACCAACTTTTCAAAAATATTATTATTAATTTTTAAAAAATTATTCTCTTTACATTTCAGTGTGAATTTTGTGCAATCTGCTTTTTCATGTATAGCCATGAACATGTATGTAACTTGCTACCCTGAATACGTAACTTTTCTAAGCCATTACCGATGGTGCATTGAATTTATTCTAGTAAAATAATACAAACAGGAAACTCAATAAATTTGGGAGTTCTTTTCACATTTTAAAATTTCTATGTATTTCTAAGAAAATGAAAGCATCTATGCTTTTGTGGTTCACAAGTCGTAGGGATGTAATAATAATTTACTTATAAAACCAGAAGTTCAGGCTGAAAAGATCCCAAGGGTGTGGTGGAGCAGTGGCTTTGAAACCACGATCAGAAGGAGTTGGCTATGACCCCCTCAAACTCTCCTCCTGCCTGTTCCCAGGATAGAAGCTCTGAAATGTGAGAGAAACATAGGAGTCCAAGGCATAAGAGACCCATTTTAATAAGGAACAGTCAAAATGAAGCATAACCTCAGAAATATTTGAGAATGAGGGAGATTTTCCTTAGTTATTAAAAAAATTCATAGCTACAGGGACATCTGGGTGGCTCAGTTGATGGAGCATCTGACTCTTGATTTTGGCTCAGGTCATAGTCTCATTGTCCTGGGCTGGAGCTCTGCTTGGGCCTCTGTGCTCAGCATGGAGTCTGATTAATGATTCTGTCTCTCCCTCTCCCTCTGCCCCTCCTCCTGCTTGTGCACACACTTTCTCTCTCTCTAATATTATAAATCTGTAAACAGAAATCATAGCTACAAATCTCTGGAAAAATGTGGAAACTTAATTTTGTAATCAAAATACAGATTGTGTTTTGATTTAAAATTTAGCTTTTCTTGAAAATAAGTAGGATAGAAATGTATGTTCCTGGGTGAGAGAGTTACTCATGGCAGACCTTCACTAATCACAACTAGGAAAAGTAGAATAAACCACAAAAAGTTACATGTTTGAAGGCATGAGATACAGATAGAAACAGCAGTACTGAATGAGTTAAAATTTCAAGGACAGCAAACTTTGGGAAAGAACTACTAACAAGCAGTTGTTATTTCCCCTGTTGTCAGCAAAGGCTGGGATGCAGAAAGAAAATAAAACTAACAGAAATTTTAGTAGTCACATGAGCTGGAATCATAAAATTGGAGAGTATAGGGGACCCCAGAAAGCATTTGATGGTTTCTACACCAGAAAGTAAAAGGCATATTCCAAAATCTCCTGAAAGGCAGTAAAAGGTCCACTAACCTCACAATCCTTAGGAAGCAGGCATTCCTCCACGTCCCCTGGCCTAATTAAGGTGAGGAGGACCAGGAGATAAAGGAGACCTGAGGAAGTTATGGAGAGAGTCATGATTTGATACTGAGGAGTACAGCAGTGTTTTCTTCGAACATATTCTGGGCTTTTACCAGAGAGCGTCTGCTGGGGGACAGAAAAATCGGAAAAGATTTGAACACTTAACAAAATGCATGTAGAATTCGGCTGTGCTGTTTTGTGACTCGGCAGCTCACCCTGTCTTTTTTCTGAGTAGCAGCCCAGTGCACAGGTGTACAGCGTGTTTATCCTTTCATCTGTTCAAGGACATCTTGGCTGTTTACATTCTTTGTCAACTGTGAACGGCAATTATAAAGCTTCATGTAAAACATTTATTGTTTTTGTTTTAGCAGTGCTGATTGTGGTATCTCATCGTGTTTTTAATTTGCACTTCCCAAAAGACCAATACTATGGTGCTTTCTGCTATATCCATTGATATTTTTACTCTGGGATAGTTAACGTGCTGCTGGGGATGAAATTTGGGTGATGGTGAAATTCTCTGATTTTCTAATTAAACCTCGGCTTCAGGCAATCACATTTTTTTAAGGGTCCTTCTTTTCTTTTTTAAGAGATGGAACCTTGGTCATAAGAATATGGATGTCATTATTGTTCCTACCCTTTTTCCAGAAATAGAGCTTAATTTTTCCCTCCTTTACATTGAAGGGGTTTCCATTATGCACCCCCAGCCTGTGGATTTGCCACTGTGCCCTCTGAAGGTTGGGGCTCTTATCCACTTGGAAAGATATGGGGGAAATTAGATTTTCACTGGAGGTCTCCATTTCCTTTTCCCAGGACCCAGACTATGATTTAATTGATCTTTCTTCTGTAGGCTAAGACCATTGCGTTTTAGGGAAAATAAGGGGGGATGGATCTGTGTGGAGCGTTGGCCAAGGTTGCTTCTCCTTCAGCCATTAAGTTTCTTAGCATTCTCCCCATCTTCCCTGCGGTTGTTAGGTGGGTTTCCTAGAGGAAAAACCTGCAAAAGGGTGAAATCCCTCGTTTATAGTAGTGGTCCTCAGGGGCTTCACACTCTCAGTAAAGTTCATGCTTCAACAGCTTGTGAAAAAAAATTCTTGTTTATATTTCTACTTGTTTCTATGACATTTGGCCACTTCTGTCTCAGGGAAGCAAATGCTCTGGGGCTGTTCTTCCTGCAGGTACCTGTCTCTGTAGCTGTGACTTCGGTTCTTTCATGGTCTCGTAGAAATTAGTCAACTTTCAACTTTATACCTTTTTTCTTATTTTAAGGATGGAAGTGATGCTCTTTCTAGCTCTCTCTATATCTAGTCTAAAATCAGATGAAATTCCACTTGTTGAATGTCGAAGCTGTTGGCTGATAGACTAAAGACTGAGATGAAAATCTTCAGAAGACAAAACTGGGTCTCTTAAAATCACCTTCTGTGTTTTAATTTTAGACATTGTACTTTTTAATTCTAGAATATCCACTTTAAGGCTATGTTGTTGGAAGACTTATGAATCTTTCAGTTAGAAGCTATTGAGTGCCCTATCTGAAAAGGAGGAATGAAAGAGGGAAACAAAATCTTACCTAAACTGAAACTTAGTGATTAGATGGAGGTTACCAACCACTTACTGTTTTTGCCTAATGGGAGAGATGGACAAGTGATGGAAGACACCATCTGGACCCTCAAAGGTTCTTTTGTCTGAAATATATTGCATGCAGTTAAAAATTACAAGACATGCAAAGAGGTAATACAGTATGGCTAAAACCAACAAGAAATAAACAAACAAGATAATAAAACTCTAAAAAAAACAAGTCTGACAGATAATCCAGAAAATAACCTTAGCAGACCTTGTAATAATTGTGATTAATATGCTGAAGAAAAAAAAAGAGGAAGAAAGACACAAAATGAATGAGTATTTTTACCACAGAATTAGACATTATATAAAAGCAAAAGCCATAGCTTATAACTGAAAAAAAATGTATGTGAAATTAAGAACCTTATGGATAGGTTTAAGAACGGATTGGACAGAATAAGGTTATTGAACTGGTCAATAGAAAATGTCCACGGTATAACACAGAGAAAACCAAGAATAGAAAAGAACAGGAGAGACACGTGGAACTTACCCAAAGTTCCCAGTATATGTGCAGTTAGAGTCCAAATAGAAGGGAATTAAAATGGGGCAGAAAAAAATATTCAAAGAGATATTTTATCTGTAAAAAATTTCTTAGGTTTTAAAAAATATAGCAATGATATGAGCAAAATGGCAAAGTAGAAAATCCCAAGGACTGATTTCTACATAACACACACACACACACACACACACACACACACACACACGCAGACACATGCTCACACCAGAAGATGTATGAATCAATTCGTAAGAGCTCTGAAAAGAGTAAAAGTTTGTAGAAAACAAGCAATAGTCATCTTAACCCCATCCCCTGCCTGACCTGGTAATAGTCTCGGTCTTAAGCTGGTAGTAACCTAGTTCCCAGTTTTCCCCTTAAATTAGAGGAACAGACTTTTTTTCCAAGTTATTTTATACATCTGCTGTAATCTGAAAATTCTCAGAATGTAAGGCATTCATTCCCATCTTGCATAACTTGGAACATAAGCAAGAAAAATAATGGGAACTGTTTCTGAAAGCTAGGAGCGCTATACTCACAGATGCCTGGAGCAAGAGATTACAAGCGGAGATATAGAATAGACCATCTAAGGCCCAGAGAAGCTGGGATGTGACTCTTTTGGAAATTAGGATATTCGAAAGCAACCACATATAAGGGGAGAATTTAGAAAACCATGTCCATGCCCAGAAAAGATGTATGCTCAGAAAGGATCTGAGAGTACCTTAAACTTTCAGTAGGATGAAAAATAAAACAGAAAAATAAACAGAGAATCAATTTTGTGTGGGACAGTCCCAACCAAGCCAGAGTAAGAATTATGGGACTCCTAGGAAAAGACAAGAGAGATAAAGGGATAGAAAGAGCATTTGAAGAAATGATGTAATTTTTTTTTCCAAATTGGATTAAAGACATAAATAATGTAAGCATAAGAAGTTCAACAAACTCCATGTTGAATAAACCCAAAGATAGTCACACTGAAACACACTAATGAAGTTACCAAAAAACAAAGGCAAAGAGAGGATCTTGAAAGATGCAAGAGAGAAATGAGTGATCATATGCAAGGGATCCTCAGGAAGATTGCCAGGCAATTTCATATGAGAAAACTTGGAGTTCTGAAGGCTGTGGGATGGTATGCTCAGATAGCTGAAAGAAGAATGCTGTCAACTGAGAATTTTATAATCAGCAAAATTGTCCTTCATTTTTGAGGGAACAATTAAAGAAATTAGACACTTCCAGATAAACAAAATCTGCTAAAATTCCTGACCACAGACATCGCCACAAAAAATAGTATATCCTTCAGATGGAAATAAGACAACTTTAGACAGCAAGTAGAACCCATAGGAAGATATCCCACAGCACAGGACCTAACAGATACCCTGGGGATTCTACCAAACATTCACAGAAGAAATAATACCGATTCTCTTGAATATTCTTTCTTCAAATTCTCTTGAAAATTCTTTAAAAAAAAATATAAACAGAAGGAAAACTTCCAGACTCGTTCTATGAAGCCAGCATTACCCTTATCCCCCAAACCAGGAAAAGACCCCATCAAAAAGGAGAATTTCAGATGAATATCCCTGATGAATATGGATGCCCAGGTTCTCAACAAGATCCTAGCTATTAGGATTGAACAGTACATTAAAAAGATTATCCACCATGATCAGGTGGGGTTTATCCCTGGGACACAGGGGTGGTTCAGCATTCGCAAATGATTGTGATACAACGAATCAATAAGAGAGGAGAGAAAAACCACATGGTCCTCTCAATCGATGCAGAAATAGCATTTGACAAAATACAGCATCCCTTTCTGATTAAAACCATTCAAAGTATAGGGATAGAGGGAACATTCCTCAACTTCATCAAATCTATGAAAAACCCACAGTGAACATCATTCAATGGGGAAAAGCTGACAGCCTTCCCTTTGAGACCAGGAGCAGGAAAAGGATACTCTCTCTCGCCACTTGTTCAACATAGTGTTAAAAGTCCTAGCAACAACAATCAGACAACAAAGAGAAATAAAAAGTATTCAAATTGGCAATGAAGAAGTCAAACACTCTTTCTTCACAGACAACATGATACTTTATATGGAAAACCCAAAAGACTCCACCTGCAAACTCCTAGAACTCATACAGCAATTCAGCAATGTGCAGGATACAAAATCAATGTACATAAATCAGTTGGTTTCCTATACATTAGCAATGAAAATATAGAAAGGGAAATTGGAGAATAGATTACATTTACTATGACACCAAAATCCATAAGATACCTGGGAATAAACCTACCAAAAAGGTAAAGGATCTGTACTGGATTAACTCCCTGATGAAATCTCCCTGATGGCTAATAAGGATGAACAGTTGTTGTTGTTGTTGTTGTTTTTTAATGTGTTTGTTACCATGTGTATGTCTGCTTTGGAGAAGTGTCTATTAATGTGTTCTGCCCATTTTTTAATAAAAATGTGATTATCTGTTTCTTGAGTGTTGAGGTTGAGGTGTTCTTTATAAATCTTAGATATCAGCTTATTGTCTGTAGTGTCATTTGCGAATACATTTTCCCATTCCGTAGGTTGCCTCTGTTTTTTTTTTTTAAAGATTTTATTTATTTATTTGATAGAGAGATCACAAGTAGGCAGAGAGGCAGGCAGAGACAGAGGGTAAGCAGGCTCCCTGGGTGGCCTCTGTTTTGTTGTCTGTTTCCTTTGCTGTGTGGAATCTTTTGATCTTGATGAAATCCCAAAATTTCATTTTTTATTTTGTTTCCTTTGCCTTTGGAGACATGTCTTGAAAAAAGTTTCTGTGGCCCATGTTGAAGTGGTTACTGTCTATGTTCTCCTCTAGGATTCTGATGAATTCCTGACACACGTTGAGGTCTTTTAATCATTTTGAGTTTATCTTTGTGTATGGTGTAAGAGCATGTTCAAGTGTCTTCTACACATAACTGTCCAATTTTCTCAGCAGCATCTATTGAAGAGACTGTCTTTTTTCCACTAGACATTTTTCCTGTTTTGTCAAATATTATTTGACCATAGAGCTGTGGGTCCATTTCTGTACTCTCTACTCTGTTCCACTGGTCAATGTGTCTGTTTTTGTGCCAGTACCATGAAGTCTTGATGATCACAGTTTGGTAGTAAAGCTTGAAATCAGGAAGGTGAAAATCCCAGGTTTGTTTTTCTTTTTCAACCTTTCCTTAGAAGTATGGTGTCTCTTCTGGCTCCCTACAAATTTTAGGAATGGTTATTCCAGCACTTTGAAAAATGCTGGTGGAGTTTTGATCGGGATGGTATTGGAAGTAGAGATTGCTTTAGGCAGTATAGGAATTTTAACAAAGTTTATTCTTCTGATCCATGAGCATGGAATGCTTTTCCATCTTTTTGTGTATTCTTCAGTTTCTTTCATGAGTGTTCTGCAGTTCCTCGAGTACAGATCCTTTACCTCTTTGGTTAGGTGTATTCCTAGGTATCTTATGGTTTTTGGTGATATAGTAAAAGGAAACAATTCTCTAATTTTCCCTTCTTTATTTTCATTGTTAGTGTATAAGAAACCAAATGATTTCTGTACATTGATTTTTTTAAAGATTTTATTTATTTATTTGACAGATGGAGATCACAAGTAGACAGAGAAGCAGGTAGAGAGAGAGGCGGAAGCAGGCTCCTGGCTGAGCAGAGAGCCAAATGTGCGGCTCGATCCCAGGACCCTGGGATCATGACCTGAGCTGAGGGCATAGGCTTTAAGCCAGTGGGCCACCCAGGCACCCCTGTACATTGATTTTGAATCCTGCACTTGCTGATTTGCTGTAAGAGTTCTAATAGTTTGGGTTTTCCATATAAAGTATCATGTCATCTGCAAAGAAAGAGAGTTTGACTTATTCTTTGCCAATTTGAATATCTTTTATTTATCTTTATTGTCTCATTGCTGTTGTTATGACTTCTAATACTATGTTGAACAATAGTGGTGAGCGTGGGCATCCTTGTCATGTTCCTGATCTCAAAGGGAAGGCTGTCAGCTTTTCCCCATTAAGAATGATATTTACTGTGGGTTTTTCATAGATAGATTTGATGAAGTTGAGGAATGTTCCCTCTATCCCTATACTTTTAATGGTTTTAATAAGAAACGGATGCTGTATTTTGTCAAATGCTATTTCTGCATCAACTGAGAGGACCAAGTAGTTTTCCTCTCCTCTCTTGTTGATTTGTTGTATCACAATGATTGATTTGCAAATGTCAAACCACCCCTGTATCCCAGGGATGAATCCCACCTGTTCGTGGTGCATAATCCTCTCAGTGTACTGTTGGATCCAATATTTTTTTTAAAGCGTAGCCTTTATTTATTTTTTTAAATATTTTATTTATTAAACAGAGGGAAATCACAACGAGGCAGAGAGGCAGGCAGAGAGAGAGGAGGAAGCAGGCTCCCCGCGGAGCAGAGAGCCTGATGTGGGCTGATCCCAGGACCCTGAGATCATGACCTGAGCCGAAGGCAGAGGCTTTAACTCACTGAGCCACCCAAGCGCCCCTGTTGGATCCTATTAATTGGGATCTTGTTGTGAATCTTAGCATCTATATTCATCAGGTTTATTGGTCTGAAATTCTCCTCTTTGTTAGGGTCTTTGCCTGGTTTGGGGATCAGGGTAATTCTGGCTTCATAGAAAGCAGTGTCCCTGGACAAATATTGCTTGCAGTTTTAGTAGCACTGTGGTGCAGACACAAGCCGGAGCTCCTGTGACACCTGAGAAAAGGGCTGGGGCCGTGCTCTGCCAGAGGAAGGTGGCAGAGGTGGAGTCTATGTGCTCTGGGCCACTCTGAAGGGAATAGACTGAGGCCTCTCTCTGAGATGGAAGTCTGGGTTCAGTTTGCTTTCCTCTAAACTTTCAAAGAACTGTCTTTCCTCTTGATAGCCATTATACTTGGAGAAGCAATCTAGTTGTTCCCACTTTAATGGGAACTCACTTCAATGACTCTGGTTGGGGTCTCACCTAGTCAGCACCTCCAGGAAATAAACCTGAACAGAGGGAAGCCTAGCTCAGGCAGCTCTTGCAGCACAATTATCCCAACTCAGAGTATAAACATTTCAGCTCTGTCTTCCACAGATGAGTGTTTCCTGCTCTCAAAGACACCCACTGAGATGTTAGAGGAAAGAACCATACATTCTTCAGGTCAACACCAGCAAAGGAAAGTGGACATTTGAAATAATTATCAACATATTTCATGTCCCCCAAAAAGATATTCAAGGACCAGCATGGCAGGAATACTCTTTACCATGGTTGCTGTTCTTAGATTGCATTGCTTGGAGAATTCTTGACACAAAGGTGAGTGGCAGGAAATAGACTACAATTTAATCTCTGAAGGACACCAGTTCAGGAAAATCATAAGCTTTGTGTATTTAATATCCACTTAACACTACTGGAAGATGTTTATTCTCCACAGTAAGATCAGGCTGTATTCTATTTCTTAATATCCCATTTGGTCCATTGGCAGCACTACCACCGTTTGGGGTGGGAGAGGGGATGTAGATCTAGGTCTCAGATGGCTTTGAAGTTACCATAAACCAATTATCACACATCTACCTAGACATGAAAGAATGGAGTTTGTTGTTGTTGTTGTTGTTGTTATTTATTTTTTTATAAACATATAATGTATTTTATCTCCAGGGGTACAGGTCTATGAATTGCCAGGTTTACACACTTCACAGCACTCACCATACCACATACCCTCCCCAAAGTCTATAACCCCACCCCCTCCCGAACCTCCTCCCCCCAGCAACCTCAGTTTGTTTTGTGAGATTGTCACTTATGGTTTGTCTCCCTCCTGATCCCATCTTGTTTCATTTATTCTTTTCCTTCCCCCCAAACCCCCCATGTTGCATCTCCACTTCTTCATATCAGGGAAATGATACGGTAGATGTAAAGAACAGAATTTTAAAATGAGCAGAAATTAAGGATATTTTCAGTTTTTCTTGGTCATTTATTAAAACCCAAGCATGGCATCAAATTTATCCCTAAAAATTTGCCAATAAATTTGCTTTGGAGCAACAATGTGTATGCCTCCACTAGAGCACCACTCTGTTTCCACTGATTTGTTGTTTCTAAATCCCACTTGACTGGAGAAAATGTCTCATTCACATTTGTATTCTCAGCAATTGACACAGCTGTCCATCATAATGCAGGTTCTCTGAAAACGTTTACAGAATGAACACTGACATAAAACTTTACCTGCCTACGGTGCAGTGCCTACTGTGATCTGCCAAATGCTCTTTTCTGGTGAAATCGTTCTGCTTCTGAAATTTCTAAGAAAAAAATTCAGAATGAGCTAAATATTTGTGTTTCATATGCATGGACAATGAGCTTCTTTTAAAACAAAATAAAAAATACTCCTTAAAAAAAAACAAAAAAAAAACTAAGCCTTGGTTTTCCATAGAGAATATTGCTGAGGCTATGAATGCCTCAGTGATCAGTGTTTTCCATATGTCTGCTTTTAATTATATTTAAGAGACCCCACAGCTTAGAAGTGTGAGTTGTGTGAAGTTCAGCCTTTGCATAAATCTGGGAACCTACTGTTTGGCACCAACCAAGATGCTGCATGATGACGTCAGTGCAGAGGGTAGTGTTCCCCCAAGCACCCCACCAAAAAGACCAGTGCAGAGGGTAGTGTTCCCCCAAGCACCCCACCAAAAGACCGCTAAGGTACAAATAACCTCCATTACCAAGAGTCTTTCTGGCCTCAGGTATATCTAGATAGATAGATAGATAGATAGATAGATAGATAGATAGATAGATATGTGTCTATAACCCCACCCCTATAAGGTGGGGGTTATAGACATTGGGGAGGGTATGTGCTTTGGTGAGTGCTGTGAAGTTTGTAAAGCTGGCAATTCAGGGGCGCCTGGGTGGCTCAGTGAGTTAAAGCCTCTGCCTTCAGCTCAGGTCATGGTCCCAGGGTCCTGGGATCGAGCCCCGCATCGGGCTCTCTGCTTGGCAGGGAGCCTGCTTCCTCCTCTCTCTCTGCCTGCCTCTCTGCCTAGTTGTGATTTCTCTCTGTCAAAGAAATAAAAAATTAAAAAAAAAAGCTGGCAATTCATAGACCTGTACCCCTGGAGATAAAAATACATTATATGTTTATTAAAAATAAATAAACATAAATAAATAAAATGGAAAAAAATAAAAATAAAAATAAATAAACAAACAAAAACAACAACAACCATATATATATATATATATATATATATATATATATATATATATATAATATGTAGAAAAGTTAAGGTTTGCAGGTGAGAGCCATTTTCTTAAGCCATGAAGCCACCATCATGAAGAACTTGATCATATCATCGTTACCACATCCTTCATTCATGTCAGGCTTTGCAAGCGTGAGCTGCTTTTGTTTTGAACACTTGCTCTACCAAACAGTACAAGCAAAATCACCTGCAGTAAAACAAACTCACATCATGGTGGCTTCAAACAACATTGTCACTATGATTCCCTGCATTCTTCTCATTAAGGACTTAAGCCTGCACAGTGGCCAGTCTTTGCAGAATTGCTGCTAACTGTGACAGTGGGGGGAGAGTCTTGAAGTGCCCCTAGGAATGAACATGACACTGCCATTCACGTTTTATTGACCAAAGTAAAGAACAAGGGGGTTGCCACTTTCACTTGTTCCTAGAAGACAAAAATTTGGGAATACTTTAATAAACAGCACTAAAGTATGTCACAATTGCAGCTGATAAATAAAAATTTATCTTAATAAGACTTCATCCCGATTAAGTCTAGCTGTATTAACCATCTCGCAAACACATTTCTAAATAGTATTCTGTACAAAATACAAGGGAAAGATTTGTATTAGCATTTTGTTTCTATTACTTTTGCTATATTTGCCATAATTTGTCTTGTTCACTGTCTGACATTTATACCACTTGCCATAGGAATATTCACCAAAGGTCCTGTTCTAGAGTCCCCCATTATGGTAGGTGGTCATTTTTCATCACAAGTAATGTGTAAATTTTTTTTATTGGCACTGTGAGTTCAATAAAAATGAATAGGTAATTATTATCATAGGAAATAATCCTCTGGATACAGAAGAACAGAGCCACACCACAAGACTCTGCTGCCCCCCAGATGGAAAATGTGTCCCATGGAGATGCACGCAATCCACATATTACAAGGAAGCTGCATGAAACTGTGAAGCCACCCCCAATTCCGGAAGCCAGCCCTGGACACTAACACACATACTGTCCCTCAGCCCGAGCTCCAAATTCAGTTATCCAGCCACATACCCGGTCCCAGAGTCAGCAGATCAGACCTGCCATGCCCCCCAGGTCCTATGACTAACCCGAGGCTGAGTTTTCAGGCATCCATACCAAGAGCCGTGCTCTCATATCCCTCAATATGGGGGAACCTAGGTGAAAAAAACAGGACTCCACCTGTTCCCCAGAATGAGAACTTCCAATTTGCAACTGCGCAAAACCACGAGAGCGGGAGAAACCTCCATGGGCTCGGGAGGCCACCTCAACATACAGTGGTCCTAGGGAACACCAATTATAGTCTGAGTGAAAGCCTGACACTCTCTTAACCTCAGAAGCCAGGAAACAAACTTCAGCCTCTGTAGATTGGGCCTGCCATGCTCTAGGCTCTAACCCTAACCCTAGCTTGTGTTTTCATTCTTCCACACCGAGAGTCCTTGTGCACAAGCCCTCCACATTGGGAATTCTGGAGCCCCAACACAGCACTCTGCTTGCCTTTCAGAAGGCAGAAGTGGCCTATGGGACAGCACAGAAACCCCAAATGAGTATCAACCCGCACAGCTCTCAAGGGCACCACAATTTCATAGGCCGCCCTGTGCACTAGTGTTCTCTCTGCCACATCCTGAGCCCTGACTTCCTGTCAACCAACCAGGTAGCTGGCCTCCTATTGACTATCAGACCTGCCGTGGCACTAGGCCATCATCTCTACCCATCTTTGGTTTATGGGCATGTCCCCAGAGGCTTGGTCTCCAACCCCTGCATAAAGGACGTTGTTCATCCTTTATTTATTTATTTATCCAGAAAATGAAGTCCTCCTTCCCCCAGCAGGAAAAGTTACTACTGGGATGTGTGTAAAACCCTCAGAGTAGGAGAAACCTGCGTGGCAAATGAGGTCCCGCCCACTGTTGAGGGCCACCCTGGGCACAAGCCTGCATTGTGACCCTCAGCCTGAGCCACGTTTTCAACTAAGCCCCATCAGTATGTTGACCTACAGCCAGCACATGAGGCCTGCCATGACAGTAGGCCCAAATCCTAACCCAAGGATAGGTTTCCCAGGCACCCATACCCAGAGCCCTGGTCTCAAATCTCTCCTATGGGGAGCCCTGAATCAGAAAACAGGATTCCTCCTTTCCCCCACAATGACACCATGATTTGGGCCGGTGCCCAACAAAGAGGGAGAATCTTTCATGGAACATGAGGCCATCATTACATTCCACGGCCATCCTAGACACAAAAACCAGAGGCAAGAGCCTGAGAATCTGCCTGACATTTAACCTCATTTCAGATCCTGAGGAGATCATCTCAGGGTCTGCAGGTCGGGCCTGCCATACCATTGGGCCTAATCCTAAGCCAAGATGGTGTTTTCAGACTTCTGTCAGCAGAGTTCTTCCCCACAAACCCTCCAGCCTGGGTATTCCATAGCCACACCACAGGACTATGCCTGCCCTCCAGAAGGAAGCTAGGCCCTTTAGAGCTTCAAGAAACCTCAAGAATAGGAGAAACCTGCAAGGCCCCTGAGGCCACCCCAATTTTGTAGGATGCCCTGGACAAAAATGTGCTGTCTGAAACACCATGAGCAACTAAGTCCCATCAGACACCCAGGTAGATGGATCCAGAGAGAGTAGATAGAACCTGACATGCTCCTAGACTCTCATCTGTAGACTAGTTTAGGTGTTCAGGTATCTGTCCCCAGAGGTCTGGACACGAACACCAATATTTGGGGATCCCTGAGCCAAAGAACCCAACGCCTCCCGGCCCCAAAGGAAACCTTGCTATTTGGAGCTGTGTCAAACCCTCAGGGTAGTAGAATCCTGCTTGTGCCCTGAGGCCACCACCACATTCAAAGGTCACCTGGAACACAAACCTGTATTGTGACCCTCAGCATGAGACTCCTTTACAACTCAGCCCCCTGGGTAGCTCGCCCCAGAGCCAGCAGATAGGACCTGACATGTCCCTTGGCTGCAATGGAAACCCTAGGTGGGGTTTTCAGGCATCCATATGTAGACTTTGCTCTCAAATCTTTCCATACGGGGTACCCTTGAGCCATCAAACAACATTCCGCCAGTCCCAAATAAGGAAACCTTGCTATTTGGAGCACAACACAACCCCCAGATTAGGAAAACCTCCATGTCGTCATGAGGCCACCCCTGCATCAGGCGGCCCTCATGGACACAACTCAAGCGTGAGAAGCCGTCTGAGACTTGTTTTATTTCAGATGCCTGTGATCTCTCCTCAGCCTCTGCAAATCAGTCCTGCCATGCCCTAGGCCCCAACCCTAACCCTAGCTTGTGTTTTCCGACTTCCATCCTCACACTCCTGGCCCACAAGCCCTCCAGATTCGGAATTTTGGAGCCACAGTGCAGCACTAATCCTGCCCACCAGAAGGAAAAAGTGTCCCATGGGGCTGATCAAAAACCCCAAATGAGGATCAAACTGCACCACCCTCGATGGCAATCCAGTTTCATAGACAGCCCCATGCACTAATGCTCTGTCTGACACGGCCTGAACCCAGACTTCCCCTCACACACCCAGAGAGCTGACCTGTATCCATTAGATCGGACCTGCCATGGCCTTAGACCATGATCTCTACCCAACCTGAATTATCAGCCATCTGTCCCCAGACCTTATCTCAAATCCGTGCATATATGGTAATCGGCCGCCCAAAACAGAACTCCTCCTTCCCTGTGGGAGGAAAACTTGCTGTTGGGATGAATGTCAAACCCTCAGTGTAGGAGAAACTTGCAAGTCCATGAGGCCACGCCCACTCTTGAGGGCCGCCTTGATTACTAAGGCACAAGTGACCTGCAGCCTGAGTCCCATTTTCAAATAAACCCCTCAGGAGTTGGGTCAAAGCCCACATACTGAGCTTGCCATGCCCTAGACCAAATTATGACCCAAAGTGTGGTTTTTCAGGCACTTGTACCCAGAACCCTGCTCTGAAATCCCTCTTTTGGGGGGACTCCTGAGACAGAAAACAAGACTCCTCCCTTTCCCCAGAATGACACCAAATTTTGAGAGCAGGGCAAAATCCCCAGAGAGGGAGAATCTTCCATGGCCCCATCAGGCCATCCTTACATTCCAGGTCCAACTGAGACACAAAACCAGAGACAAAAGCCTGAGCTACCACCTCACATTCGCCCTAATTTCATATCCTGAAGAGCAACAATCAGGGTCTGCAGTTCGGGCCTGCCATACCCTCGGCCCTAACCCTAACCCGAGTTTGTGTTTTCAGACTTCTGTCTCCAGAGCCCTGGCCCACACACCTTCGAGGCTGGGGCCTGAAGAGCCCCAAAGCAGGACTATGCCTGCCTGCCAAAGGAAACTGTGTCCTTTACATTTGCCCAACGCTTACAGATTAGGAAAAATCTGCAAGGCCCCAAATGTCACCCCAATTTCATAGGGTGCTCTGAGCAAAAATGCGCAATCTGACACACCCTGAGTATCTATTTCCAGGCAGACACTGAGGTAAATGGCCCTAGAGTCAGAAGATTGAACCAGACATGCCGCTAAGACCTCATCGGAACCCTAGCTTGGGTTTTTAGGCATCTGTACCCAGAGGCCTGTTCTTAAATACCAACATATGTTCCAACATGTGGTCCCTGATCCACAAAACAGAACATCTCCTGTCCCCAGAAGGAAACCTTGCTCTTGGGAGCTGTGTCAAACCCTCAGGGTAGGAGAATCCTGGATGTCCCCTGAGCCATCGCCACATTCCAAGGTCTCCCTGGACACAAACCAGTATTGTGACCAATCAACATGAGACTCCATGTCAACTCAGCCCCCTTGGCACTTCGCCCCACAGCCACCAGATGTAAGCTGTCATGTTCCGAGGCTGCAATTATAAGGTGAGTTGGCCTTTCTGGGCATTCCTGCATAGAACTCTGCTATAAAATCTTTCTATATTGGAGATGCTAGAGCCATCAAACCAGACTACCCCTTTCCCACAGAAGGAAACCGTGCTGTTTGGAGCATCGTACAAGCCCCAGTGGGGGAAAACCTTCATGGCCTCATGAGGCCACCCCTCCATTAGTTGGCCGTCATGAACACGAGCTCCAGCATGAGTGAACCTCTGACACTCACCATTACTCATGTGCTTGAGATCTTAAATAATCCACTGCACACTGGAACTGGCATGACCTCAGACCTGAACCGAACACTATCTTAGCCCCAATCTTAACCAAAGGTGGGGTTTTCCGGTCGCCCATACCTGGGGCTCTTCTCTGGAATCCCTCTTTTGGAGGGACCCTTGAGACAGAAAACAGGACTCCTCCCTTACCACAGAATGACCCAGAACGATTGGAAGCTGGGCCAAATCCCCAGAGAGGGAGAATCGTCCGTGGCCCACTAGGCCACCCCTACACTCCATGGCCATCCTTGACACAAAATCCAGAGAAAAAAGACTGAGATACCGCCTCACACTCGCCCTTATTTCATATCCCAAGGAGCTCCCCTCGCAGTCTTTAGATCGGGCTTGCCATATCCTTGGCCCCAAACTTAAGCCGAGTTTTTGTTTTCAGAATTCTGTCCACACAACTCTGGCCCATACATTCTTCAGGCTGGGGCTTCTGGGGCCACACTGCAGGACTGTGTATACTCCCTCAAAGGAATCTGTGCCCATTCCATTTGCCAAAACCCTACAGATTAGGAGAAACCTACAAGGTCCTCGAAGCCATCCCAAATGCATAGTCCACCCTGGACTAAAGCATTTCTGACACATCCTGAGCAACTACCTCCACTCAGACATGTAGACAAATGTCCCCAGAGACAGAAGATTGAACCAGACATGCCCCTAGGCCCTAATCTGAATGCTAGGTTAGGTTGGCAGGCATCTCTCCCCAGAGTCCTGTTTGAATACTGGCATATGGGGGTTTCCTGATCCGCAAAGCAGTACTCCTCCTTCCCCATGGCAAGAAACCTTGCTGTTGGGATGGGGGTCAAAGTCAAACCCTCAGAGTAGGAGAAACCTGCATGGCCCATGAGGCCACGCCCATTCTTGAAGGTCGCTTTGGGCACAAACACACATCGGGAACCTCAGCCTGAGCTTCATTTTCAAATGAGGCCTCTCGGTAGCTGGACCAAGAGCCTGCATATCAGGCTAGCCATGCCCCTAAGCCCCAAACCTAACTAAAGGTGGGATTATTCATTCTCCCGTACCTGCAGCTGTATTCTGGAACTCCTCCTTTGGACGGACACCTGATACAGAAAACAGGACTCCTCCCTTACCACAGAATGATGTCAGACTCTTGGGAGCTGGGCAAAATCAGCAGAGAGGCAGAACCGTCCATGGCCCATGAGGCCACCCATCCATTCCATGTCCCTCTTTGACAGAAAATCCAGAGACAAAAGCCTGAGCTACCGCCTCACATTCGCCCTTATTTCATATCCCAAGGAGCTCCCCTCACGGTCTGTAGATCAGGCCTGCCATACCCTCAGCCCCAAACCTAAGCCAAGTTTGTGTTTTCAGACTTCTGTTCCCAGTGCTTTGCTGTTAAACCCCACTTTTTGAGGGACACCTGAGAGAGAAAAAAGGACTCATCCCATCCCTCATAATGAACCCAGACTCTTGGGAGCCTGGCAAATTACCCAGAGGGGAAGAATAATCCATTGCCCATAAGGTCACCTCTACATTCCACAGCAATCCTTGACACAAAATCCAGAGAGAAAACCTGATCTACCGCCACATATTTGCCCTTATTTCATATCCCAAGGAGCTCCCCTCATGGTCTCTAGACAGGGCCTGCCATACACTCTTCCCCACACCTAAGGCGAGTGCTTGTTTTCAGACTTCTGTCCCCAAAGCCCTGGCCCACATGCACTCCAGGATGGGGACTATGGAGACACACTGCATGACTGGGCCTGCTCTCCTGAAGGACACTCTACCCGTCACAGTTGCCCAAACCCTCCAGATTAGGAGACACCTGCAAGGCCTCTGAGACTACCCCAATTTTGGAGGCCGCTCTGGTCCAAAATGCACAGTCTGACACACTCTCGGCACCAACATCCAATCAGACACCCAGGTCAATTGTCATGAGTCAGAAGATTGAAACTGGGGTGACCCTAGGCTCTCATCAGAACCCTAGCTTAGGTTTTCAGGTATGTGTCCACAGAGGCCTGTTCCCGAAGACCAACACAAGGTCTACCATGTGCTCTGTGAGCTACACAACAGAATCCTTCCTGTCCCCAGAAGGAAAATTTGCTCTTGGGAGCTGGGTCAAACCCACAGTGTAAGAGAATCCTGCATGGCCCCTGACCACCACCACATTCTAAGGTCTCCTTGGACACAAACCAGCGTTGTGACACATCAACATGAGATCCCCTGTCACCTCACCCCCCCTGGGCACTTCGCCCCAGAGCCAGCAGATCGAACTTGCCATGTTCTCCACCTGCAAATCTAGCACTAGGTGGTCTTTCCAGGCATCCATGCGGAAAGTTCTACTATCCAATCTTTCCATACAGAGGACTCTGGAGCCATATAACCATACTCTCCCTGTCCGGCAGAAGGACAACTTGCTGTTTGGAGCAGCTCACAAGCCCCAGTGTGGGAAAACCTCCATGGCCTCATGAGGCCACTCTTGCATTAGTTGTCCATCAGGGACACAAACTCAAGCTTGAGCGAACATCTGACACTCACCATTGCTCAAGTGCTGGAGATCTCGAGTCAGCTGCTGCACATTGGAACTGTCACATGCTCGGCACTGAACTGGACCATAGCTTGTGTTTTCAGACTTCAGTCCTCACACTCATGGCCCACAAGCCCTCCAGATTGGGAATTCTGGAGCCACAACGCAGCCTTCTGCCTGCCCACCAGAAAGAAGAAGTGCCCTATGGGTCTGCCCAGAAACCCCACATGAAATTTAACCTCTCCGGCCCTTGATGGCACCCCAATGTCCTAGGCCACGCTGTACACTAATGCTCTGTCTGACACAGCATGAGCCCCGACCTCCTGTCTGCCACCCAGATAACGGACCCCATATCCTGCAGGTTGGACCTGCCATGGCCCAAGGCCGTCATTGTGGGGGCCTGGTTAGCCAGAGGAACTTATTGTAAGCCCTGGATATAGGGGAGCGCCAGGCCAGATAGCCGTATCCAATCAGTGAGGTGCACATATATTAACTGTGGTGTGTGGGCCGGGCTCAACCACCTCTATAAAGGTTAGTCTGTGAGGCTGGGTGGGGGTGAGAAGTAGGAGGAGTTAGAATAGCCATTGGAGAAGTAGGAGGAGTTAGAATAGCCATTAGAATAGCCGTTAGAGTGGCCGTTGGGAGCCGTTAGTGTAGTTGTAGGAGTGATAGCGTCAGGGTCGTCTGGAGCGTCAGAGCTTCAGGATCATCGGGAGCATCGGGAGCGGCATGACTGGGAGTGGCACTGCCCCAAGCAGCAGTGCCGCTCTGAGCGGCCTCGCCACCTGTGACCTGCCTCGCCGTGCCTGGCTGCGACCAGCCTCGCTGCCCCGAGCCGCGACTTCGCCCACGTGGCCTAGCTGGAGCATGTCATTCTGGTGAGCGGCCTGGTCCAGAGTGGACTCTTCATCATCGGGAGTGGAGCAGCACAGCCCCGAGCCGCAGCCCCACCGCCAGCGGCCTCGCCGCCCCCAGCCACGGCCCCGCCACCGGCAGCCTTGCCGTCCCAAGCTGCGGCCTGGCTGGAGTGGCTTGGTCTGGAGTGGCCTCGAGAGAGCAGCGTCATTCTGGGGAGCAGCCTCTTTGGCATGCGGCCTCGTCATTGAGCGGCCTCGTCCAAGGCGGCCTCTTCATCATCAGGAGCGGCCTTGTCTGGAGCGGCCTCTTCATCATCGGGAGCGGCCTAGTCCAGCATGTGGCCTCGTCTGGGGAGTGGCCTCCTCCAGGGAGTGGCCACTCTGTGTCATCAGGGTTGTCATCCTCGTCACCCTCACCTCTTTGTCATTGGGAGCAGCGTCCTCGTCGTCGTCGTCGCCTCTACGTAAGAGATGGCCCCGACCAGTCGGTTTGATTTTCGATGCTTGGCATGAAAAAAGCTTTGCTTGATTTTCGCTTTGTGTCAGTCTCATTTCTTTGATTGCAAACCCTAACATTGGGGGCTTACCGGGATCAAACAACAAGAACTGAGTCAGCATCGGAATTTATGGGAAAAGCCTCCAGAGGTGTTGGGATCTTGTCTGTCTCTCTGGTTGGAGTTCCACGGTATGGCCCACCAGAGAGAAGCTGGATACAGTGATGCTCCCCAGAGCTGGAGTGGATGTGGGGATGCCCCATCCCTCTGCTGGTAGATTGACAGGGGGTTCGAGTCCACCTGGGCATTCGGGGGGTTCGAGTCCCCCAGATGGTCAGGGGGTTCGAGTCCCCCAACACGGTCACCAGGGGGTTTGAGTCTCTCTACGTGGTCACCATGGGGACCGAGTCCCCCTAGGCAGTCAGGGTGTTCGAGTCCCCCTAGGCGGTCATTGGGGGTTTGAGTCCCCTGAGGTGGTCATCAGGGTTTCGAGTCTCCCGAGGCAGTCATCAGGGGTTCGAGTCCCCTGAGGCAGTCATTGGGGGTTTGAGTTCCCCTAGGAAATCCCCACCGGTGGAAGGACTGCTGGGCCTTTGGTTGTCTTTGTAGTGTCTTTTTGTTGTCTGCTGTGTTGTTTGTTATGTTTGAGGGAATGGGCCAAGCAAAGAGTAAGCGGACTCTGACTTTCGTCCCTCCATTCCTCTTGATACATGTGGGGCTTCTCCCTCACTCATTTCTTGTGTTAAGAGCTATCATTAGAGCCAACTGGGGTAAGTCTAATTGGGGACAGAGACTTTAAGGAATATTCCAAAGCAGCTGACAAAACTCCCTTTGTTTCGGGGAGTTCCTTGCCTTCTCTGGCCTGACGTGGACTGCCTAGGCCCTCACCCTTGCTGGTGGGAAAGCATGGCGTTTGAAGTGGAATGGGCCCAGGTGGAACATGAAATCTGTTAGCAAAGAGATGACTGAACTGATGGTTAATTGTCTGTCTCAGGGTTTTAATGTGTAATTGTTAAAGTAGCTTTCAGTGTCTTTGGTAACCTGAAACTTTGAAGTTTTGCTTGGATGACAAATGGGATAAAGTGCTGGGGCGCTGGTTGCTGGAACTAAGTTTGTGCTTTTGAAATCTATTGGTAAACATGTTTTGTGCTTAACTGAATTCTGTTGTAACAGTTCACAATTGGCTAAAATGTGAATGGTTTTCTCTTTGCCCGCCCAAAATTATAAATGAGATCTCTTTGACTCATAAGGCTTTTCCCTGATATGCTAAGTTACTCAGGAAGAACTGTTAAATCAATGATAAACCTTGGTTTACATTTGGGTAAATGCTGTAACTACTCCAGAGGTTCTATACATTCCCTAAAACATTAATGTTTTGATAAGGGTCATCATTTGATGTTTAACTATATCTATTCTGAGTTTTTTGTCATTTGTAATTGTTTTAATTATCTTGTAAGATGAATTCCTCCTTAAAGGAAATTCATATGGGAGTCTTTCAGAACAGGTCCTTGATATGTTGAAATCCTGGAACAGAATTTCCAGAGGTGAAAGTTGCACTTGGACTAAACCAGAATTAGTACGGTGACTCAAGGTAAGAATGAGTCTCCATGAGCTTTCCTAGAAAGTCTTATTGAAGCCTTTAAAATGTATAGCCCCCCCCCAAAAAATGTATAGCCCGATCGACCCTGAGGCACCCGAAAATCAGGGGGCAGTGAATCTTGCTTTTGCCAGTCAGTCAGCCCTGGATATGAGGAGGAAACTTCAAGAAATTGAAAGATTTGAAGGGAAGAATCTTATTGAGTTACTGGGAATAGCAGAAAAGGTGTTTAACAACAGGGATGCACAGGAGGATGAAAAACAGACAAAAAGCTGGTTAAGGTTTTGGCATTACATGAGATAGGTAAGGGATAATAAATGGAAGGAAAAGCCTAAGCACAGAGAAGGCAGGTGGGAAGAATTAGATACTGATCAGTGTGCTTCCTGTAAGAAAAAAGGACACTGGGCCTGGGAGTGCCCCAAATGGAAGATGGCAATGCTGGCCACCAGAGTAAAAATTGAAGTGGAGGGGAAATCAGTTGATTTTTTGGTGGACACAGGAGCCCAATTTTCATCATTACTTAAACCTATGGGAAAACTATCTGGAGAGGAAGTTTGGGTACAAAGAGCTAATGGCACAAAGAGACATAAATGGACAACAGAAAGGACTTTAAACTTGGCCTCAGGAGTAGTGAAACATCGACTTTTGGTCCTCCCTAATGCCCCATATAACTTGAAGAGAAGAGATCTCCACCACAAGTTATGAGCTGTCATTCAGTTCTCAGAAGGAGACACGACTGTAACCTTGAGACAACCTACTGTACAGGTGCTTATGGCAGCAGTAGATGAATACCTCCTTTACGAGCCAGTCTCAAAACCAGAGGAGACAAAGGGTGGGGGAGCCTTATCCAAATCCTACACGTCGAGTTTCCCGAGGTCTGGGCAGAAGGAAAGCCCCTTGACTTGGTCAGAGGACAGCCTCCAGTGGTGGTACAATTAAAGGAGATGGCTATGGCTGTTCACATTCGGCTGCAACTCCTTCCCCAGGAAGCAAAGGAAGGGATCAGAAAACACATTAACCACCTCTGAGGAGATGAGATCCTAGTTCCTTGCAAATCTCCATGGAACACAACTTTGCTGCCCGTCAAAAAGGCCGAGACTGGGGAGTACTGATCCATTCAGGAATTGTGGGAAGTTAATAAACGTGTTGAAGATATCCACCCAATGGTGACTAACCCCTATACCCTACTTGCCCTCCTGGGCCCCAAAGGAACTGTGTATACCATCTTATATCTCAAGGATGCATTTTTCTGCATATCTTTAGCAAGGTAATCTCAGCCCCTTTTTGCTTTTGAGTGCTCCAACACACAGAAATGGTTTCAAGGCCAACTCACCTGGCCAAGACTTCCCCAAGGATTCAAGAATTCACCCACCATTTTTGAAGAGGACCTACATGAGGATTTGTGTGGCTACAGAATCTCCAACCTGGAAGTCACTCTGTTACAGTATGTTGATGACTTGCAAGTAGCTGCTGAAGACTATGAGTCATGTTTTCAGGGGACAATAGCTCTCTCACAGGCTCTGCAGGAGAAAGGGTATCGGGTGTCAGCAAAGAAAGCACAGCTCTGTCAGAGCCATGCCACATATCTAAGCTTTGATCTCCATGAGGGAGTGCATTCACTGAGTCCAGGTAATAAGTGATCACCAGATACCCCCGCCTCACCACCTCCCGACATGTGAGGGAGTTTCTTGGAAGGTGGGCTACTGTAGTCTGTGGATACTGTGGTTTGTGGAGATTGCCCAACCTCCCTACATACTGGCAAAAGGGGAGGGGGTGCTCACTATGATAGAGTGGACAGCTGAGGCAAAAGGAGCATTTTGGGAATTACAAACAGCTGTACTGAGTGCCCCAGCATTGGCCATCCCAGATGTTACAAAGCCCTTCCACTTGTATGTGGATGAAAAAGCAAGGGTGGACAAAGGAGTTTTGATTCAGACTCTGGGGCCTTGGCAAAGGCCCGTAGCCTATCTTAGCAAGAAACTAGATCCAGTAGTGGCTGGGTTCCCCTCTTGCCTCTGCATAATTGCTGCCACAGCCCTCCTGGTCAAGGATGCAAGTAAATTGACTTTGGGTCAAAATCTCATCATAACCACCACCCACGCTATCGAGGGCCTTCTCTGGACTCCACCAGACGATGGATGACAAACGCCTGAGTGACGGGGTATCAGGCCCTCCTCCTCAACGAACCAAGAGTGGCCTTCTGGCCCCTGGCTGCCGCTTCTAGTCCATGATGACAGGAGAAGAATTAGGCACAAACAAGTCAGCTTCAAGAGATTGGGAGCAGGGGGCAACAATCGAAATGACTGCAGCCATGAACAACTCCACAGTCTCAATTTTATTAGATTGAAATAATAGTCAACAGAAGAATCGATGAAGGTCAAACGTTAGTCACATGTCTTGTGGACAACAGGCAAAGAGGAGGATAAAGTTTATAGCTAACCAAGCACACTCAAAGGACCCATCTAAAAGACAAAGGGTGCTTCTGGGAAGACAATGGAGCGATAATGGAAAAGGGAAGCAGGTGGTATTTCATTCCACACTGAGCTGACCGGCATTCCCAGGTGCTTGACTTCCCTGAAGCAGGCGGCATTCCACTCTGGGGGGGCTGGGCGTTCCCGGATGCCCGGCTCCTGTGAAGGGGCAGTGTTCCACCCTGAGTGAGCCAGGCATCCCCGGCTGCCCAGCTTCTGTGAAGGGGTGGCATTCCGCCCTGAGTGAGCTGGGCATTCCCAGCTGCCCAGCTTCACAGTCGTACACTGTCTTTCTCCCCAAAGACCTGTTGCCAGTATATGTTTTTCTTAAGGCCATATATAAATGTGCTTGGCAACTAGTGAAATCCTCCAGGGACTATAGTTTAAGCAACAAATTGTTCTGAGGGACAGTAGCACCTGGCAGTGCTAAATCCAGTCATGCTGCTGCCAGAGGAGCTGGCTGACCATCCACACAACTGCGGGGAGGTCCTAACCCAAGTTGCAGGAATAAGGCCAGATCTCAGAGACATTCCCCTCCCAGATGCCGAGATGACTCTGTTCACAGATGGGAGTAGCTACATGGTCAATAGAAAGAGGTATGCGGGGGCTGCGGTAGTTTCTTCTGGGCAGAGACTCTGGACAGCAGCCCTGTGACATGGAACATCGGCACAAAAAGCAGAGCTGATTGCACTCACTAAGGCACTGAAGATGGCCAAAAGTAAAACCGCCAACATCTATATGGACAGCAGGTACGCCTTTGCTACTCTCCATATACATGAGGCTATTTATAAAGAAAGGGGCCTATTAACAGCAGAAGGAAAAGGAATTAAAAACAGAGGAGAAATATTGGCTCTCCTCCAGGCTATTTGGGACTCAAAAGAGGTGGCCGTTATGCATTGCCCGGGACACCAAAAGGGAACTGATCTTATGTCAAAAGGAAAACAATTAGCAGATCAAGCCACAAAGCAAGCAGCCCGAGAAACAGTGCAAGAACTGGTTACACTCCCGACTCCAGCCCTACCAGAAAATCCGAACTATTCAGAAGAAGATTTAAAGTATTTAAATGGGTTAAATTGCACTATGAAGGGGACTGGGCTAAGACTGAAGCAGGAAAAATAATTCTTCCTTGAAGACTAGGTAAGAAGTTAGTAGACCAGATACATCAGGGTACTCATTTGGGGATACGCAAACTCAAGCAGCTTATAGGCAAACAGTTCCAGGTTTCTAAATTAGGGCGTATGGTACAGGATGTAGTCGATAGATGTGCACAATGCCAGTCAGTTAATGTGGGAAGAACGAAAATGGGAAGAGGGAAAAGAGAAAGAGGTAAGGAACCAGGAATTTATTGAGAAATAGATTTTACAGAAATGAAACCTGGAAAATATGGGCACAAGTACATGTTAGTTTTTGTAGATACCTTTTCAGGCTGGGGAGAGATTTTTCCTGCCAAACATGAGATGGCAGGAGTGGTAGCCAAAAAGCTACTAGAAGAAATAATTCCTAGGTTTGGGCTGCCTCTTGCAATCGGGTCAGACAATGGCCCTGCATTTGTGAGTTCAGTCTCACAAGCATTGGCTAGGGCCAGGGCACAATTGGAAATTACATTGTGCCTACCGGCCTCAGAGTTCTGGACAAGTAGAGAGAATGAACCGGACCCTTAAAGAGACTTTGACAAAACTAATTCTGGAGACTGGCGGTGGATGGGTGGATCTCCTTCCTTTTGCCCTCCTCAGGGCACGATGTACACCTTATTTAAACAAGGTAACCCCATTTGAAATAATATTTGGGAGATCCCCCCTCTCTGTCCTCGACTACTAGAGGTTGCCCTAGCATAAATGACTGATCAGTCTGTACTCCAGTCACTGCAGGCATTAGTCTGTCTTTAAAAAAGCCCAGGCAGGGATCCTGACTGCCCACACTGGGATGGAGAGGAAGGTGGAACCACATCCTTACCAACCTGGGGACTTGGTTTAGATACGTTGCTATCAAGGGGGAAACTTGGAGCCTCACTGGACGGGACCATTTACTGTTATCCTGAACACCCCTATGGCAGTAAAAGTAGAAGGCATCAGGGCCTGGATTCACGCGGGTCATGTCAAATGAGCCGAGGATGAGGACACCCCCCAGAGATGGAAGCAGCAGTCGACAGACCCCACTAACCATGGACTAAAGCTAAGATTAAAATAACTGTGAGTTTATTGTTGCTCCTATTGTTACCTTTTTATGTAAAGTATAGGTGGGAAATTAGATGAACGGAATTAGGAAAAAATGGAAAAAGTTATACAAAGTGTTGAATGGCTAACTCATCAGCCGACTGTGTACTACTGTTACTTTTTGACCCCTGTATTATAAACGCCCTAATGTCATTTGTACCAAAGAAAATTGGAGCGATAAAAATGCTAGTCTTGGGTACGTGTACCCGAATGTTTATAGCAGCAATGTCTACAATAGCCAGACTATGGAAAGAACCTAGATGTCCATCAACAGATGAATGGATCAAGAAGATGTGGTATATATACACAATGGAATACTATGCAGCCATCAAAAGAAATGAAATCATGCCATTTGCGACGACGTGGATGGAACTAGAGCGTATCATGCTTAGTGAAATAAGTCAATCGGAGAAAGACAACTATCATATGATCTCCCTGATATGAGGACATGGAGAAGCAACATGGGGGGGTAGGGGGATAGGAGAAGAGTAAATGAAACAAGATGGGATTGGAAGGGAGACAAACCATAAATGACTCTTAATCTCACAAAACAAACTGGGGGTTGCTGGGGGGAGGTGGGATTGGGAGAGGGGGAGCGGGCTATGGACATTGGGGAGGGGAGGCGAACCATAAGAGACTATGTACTCTGAAAAACAACCTGAGGGTTTTGAAGGGTCAGGGGTGGGAGGTTGGGGCAACCTGAGGGTTTTGAAGGGTCAGGGGTGGGAGGTTGGGGGAACAGGTGGTGGGTAATGGGGAGGGCACGTTTTTCATGGAGCACTGGGTGTTGTGCAAAAAGAATGAATACTGTTACACTGAAAAAAATAAATAAAATAAATTAAAATTGCAAAAAAAAAAATGCTAGTCTTACATGCTCAATATAACCCGCTTACAACAGGAGAATATAGAACTGGCTGAAAAGTCAAGGGTTTGACTGATTTCCAAAGAAAAAGGGGGAATATACGGGTCTGATTAGCCAGAGGAAGTGTAAACCCCGGATATAGGGGCGGGCCTGGCCAGATAGCCATATCCAATCAGTGGGATGTGCATATATTAACTGTGGTGAGCTGAAATCTCATTGGCAACCTGTATGTGGGTCGGGCTCAACCACCTCTATAAAGGTTAGTCTGTGAGGCTGGGGGGGGGGAGAAGTAGGAGGAGTTAGAATAGCCATTGGAGTAGTGGGTGAAGTAGGAGGAGCTAGAATAGCCATTGGAGAAGTAGGAGGAGTTAGAATAACCATTGGAGAAGTAGGAGTAGTTAGAATAGCCATTGGAGAAGTAAGAGGAGTTAGAATAGCCGTTGGAGAAGTAGGAGGAGTTAGAATGGCAGTTAGAATAGCAGATAGAATAGCCATTAGACTAGCTGTTAAAGTAGCCTTTGGGAGTCGTTAGAGTAGCTGTTAAAGTAGCCTACCGTTAGGGTAGCCTTTGGGAGCCATTAGGGTAGTCATAGGCGTGGTAGCGTCCGGGTCATCAGGAACGTTGGAGCTTCAGCATCATCGGGAGCAGCATTGCTGCAAGAGGCCTCACCACCTCAATCCACAGCCTCTCTGGAGTGGCCTCACCAGGGTGGCCTTGCTGGAGGGGCGTCATTCCAGGGAGCGGCCTCGTTGGCGTGGGCCTCGTCGTCGAGTGGCCTTGTCCAGAGCGGCCTCTTAATCATCAGAAGTGGCCTCATCTGGGGAGTGGCCTTGTCGGAGTGGCCTCATGGGGAGCAGAGTCTGTGTCATCAGGGTTGTCATCCTCGTCGTCCTCCTCATCCTCACCTCTTTGTCATCGGGAGCGGCGTCCTCGTCATTGTCGCCTCTACGTAAGAGATGGCCCCAACCGGTCGTTTTGGTTTCTGATGCTTGGTGTAAAATAAAGCTTTACTTGATTTTCACTTTGTGTCAGTCTCATTCCTTTGATCATGGACCCTAATGCCGCCGAAACAGGGATTCCAGAGACGGGTTCTTGGTCCGAGCCCCTGGAGAACCTCACCCAAGTTTAGGATTTGGCTCTAGGAACATGGCAGTCCCGCTCTGAAGGATCCTGGTCCAGCTCCTGAGGGGTCTTGTGAGGGTCACAATGCCTGTTTGTGCCCAATGCGGTCCTCCTGAGTGGGTGTGGTCTCATGGGCCATGCAGCTGGCTCTGATGCTGAGGGATGGACAACCATCCCACCAGCCAGGTTTTCTGCCCTGGCAAAGGAGTAATCTTTTGTGCTTCAGGTTACCCCATAGGCAGGGATTTGAGCTATGGTCTGGCGACAGATGCCTGAATACCCAGGTTGCTTTGAGATGACAGCCTCGGGCCTCGGTTACTCCCACCTTCAGCATATGGGGCACGCTATCTTTATGACGAACAGGAGGTCAGGGCTCAGGCTGTTTCATACAGAGCAGTAGTGCACCGGGCGGCCTGTGATATTGGGGTGCCATCGAGGGCTGTGCAGGTGCATCCTCATGTGGGGTTTCTGGGCTGACGCATAGGACACTTCTTTCTGGTGGGCAGACAGAAGACTGCATTGTGTCTTCAGAATTCCGAGTCTGGAGGGCCCAAGAGTGTGAGGATGGAAGTCGGAAAACACAAGCGATGGTTCAGTTCAGTGCCCAGTGCGTGGCAGTTCCCATGTGTGGGGGCTGATTCGAGATTTTCAGCACCTGAGTAAGGGTGAATGTCACATGTCCACTCACCCTGGAGTTTGTGTCCATGATGCCGATAAATGGAGGGGTGGCCTCAAGAGGCCATGGACACTTTCCCACGCTGGGACTTGTGAACTGCTCCAAACAGCAAGGTGTCCTTCAGGGGGATAGGGGGAGTCCGGGTAGAGAGCTTCAGGGTCCCCCATATTAAAAGATTGGATAGCAGAGTTCTCAGCATGGATGCCTGGAAAACCCAACTCGCATTGCTATTGCAGGTGAGGAACAGGGCAGGTTCGTTCTGCTTGCTCTGGGGCGAGCTACCAAGGGGACTGAGTTTAAAAGGCATCTGGTGCTGAGGGTCACAATGCAGGTTTGTGTCCAGTGCAACCTTCAAATGTGGCTGTGGTCTCAGGGCCCATGCAGGATTCTACTACCCTGAGGTTTTGATAATGCTCCAAATAGCAATGTTTCCTTCTAGGAATTGGAGGTGTTGTGTTCTGTGGTTCAGGGATTCTCCAAATGTTGGTATTCGGGACCCGGCCTCTGGGGTAAGATGTCTGAAAACCTAAGCAAGGGTTCAGATTAGAGCTTAAGTGCATATCAGCTTCAATGTTCTGTCTCTGGGGCCATCTGCATGGGTGTCTGGCAGGTGGTTATTGCTCAGGGTGTGTCATACTGCACATTTTTGTCCAGAGCATCCTACAAAATTGGGGTGGCCTTTGGAGCTTGCAGGTTTCTCCTAAACTTGAGGTTTCTTGAAGCTCTCTCTATAGGACCCAGCTTCCCTCTGGAGTCCAAGCACAGTTCTGTGGTGTGGCTATGGCATACCCAGCCTGGAGGCTTTATGGGGCAGGAGTCTGGGAGAGAAGTATGAAAGCACCAACTGAGGTTAGGATTAGTACCAGAGGTATGTCCGATCTGCTGACCCTGCGGCGAGCTCCTAGGGATGTTATATTAGGGCAAATGTGAAGCGGAAACTCAGGCTTTTGCCTCTGGTTTTGGTGTATAGGATGGCCACGGAATATAGGGGTGGCTTCATAAGACCATGGAAGATCCTCCCTCTTTTGGGGTTTTACACAACTCCACATTGCATGGAGTCATTGTGGGGGAGAGAAGGAATCCTGATATCTGTTTCAGTTGTCCCATAAGGAGGGATTCGAGAGCTGGGCTCTGTGTATGGGTGTCTGGAAACCCAAAATTGGGTTAGGATTTGGGCCTAGGGTCACAAAGTCCTAGGAGTATGGCAGGTCCGATCTGGTGGATAGGCAGCCAGCTACCTGGGTGGCTGAGAGGAGGTCATTACTCAGGCTATGGCAGACAGTACACTAGTGCACAGGGTGGCCTATCATCATTTGGGTTTTTTGTGGAAACCCATAGGGCAATTTTTCCTTCTGGTGGGCAAGCAGAGTGCTGCATTGTGGCTCCAGAATTCCCAGTCTGGAGGGCTTGTGGGCCAGGAGTGTGAGGACCAAAGTCTGAAAACACAAGCTAGGGTTACTTTTAGTGTATATGGCTCAGCAACCCTAATCTGCAGAGGGTGAGGCATGATCTCCAGCACCTGAAGTAAGGGCGAGAGCCGGATGTTTGCTCAGGCTGGAGTTTGTGTCCATGATGGCTGCTGAATGGAACAGTGGCCTCATGAGACCATGGAGGTTTTCCCAATCTGGGGCTTGTTGCTCTCAAACAGCAAGGTTTCCTCCTGCGGGCAGATGGAGTCCTGTTTGATGGCTCAAGTGTCCCCTTATGGAAAGAGAGCAGGACTCTATTTTTGGATGCCTGGAAACCCCACCTCGAATTTCCAGTGGTGCCTAGGAACAAGACAGCTTGGATCTCCTGGCTCTGGAGCTAGGCACTCCCAGCTCCCAATAGTTTGGTGTCATTCTGGGGAATGTTAGTCCCCTTTTTTTCTGTCTCAGTGGTCCCCTAAGAAGAGGGATTCCAAAACAGGGCTCTGGGTATGGGCACCTGGAAATCTCCACCTTGGGTTAGGATTTGGGTCTAGAAGTGCAAGCCCGATATGTGGGCACATGTTCTGGCTACCTAGGGCCATATATGAAATGCGGGCTCAGGCTGAGGGTCACAATGTGTGTTTGTGCCAATGCGGTCCTCAAGAGTGGGCGTGGCCTCCTGGGTCCTGCAGGTTTCCTCTGCTCTGAGGGTTTTACACCCTTCCCAACAGCAAGGTTTCCTGCCAGGGGAAAGGAGGAGTTCTGTTTTCTGCATTAGTTTCCTCCATATGCAGGCATCTGAGATAAGGTCTAGGGACAGATGCCTGGAAACCAAGGCTGGGTAGAGATGACAGCCTAGGGCCATGGCAAGTCTGTTCTGCTGGATATGTGGCCAGCTGTCTGGGTTGCTGATGGGAGGCCTTGGCTCAGTCTGTGTCAGACAGAGCAGTAATACACAGGGCAGCCTATGGTACTGGGGTGTCGTCGGGGGCTGTGCTGGTTGATCCTCATTTGGGGTATTTGGGTAACCCCATAGGGCAGTTTTTTCTTCTGCTGGGCAGGCAGAGTGCTGTATTGTGGCTCCAAAATTAGTATGCAGATTATTATTTCTATTGGGAGGACTACTTGATTGTCTACTTCTAATTGTCATAGTTCTCCAGGATTTAGCTCTTCAGTTGGGTTTATATAGGAGTCAAAGTGTAAGTCTTCATAATCTGTGTACTCATAACTTCAGTATCATTGGTGACCCATAGTTTATGTGGTCAAGGAAGGATTATTGATCTCATCTATTATACAGATGACTCATTGTGAAAGTAAAGCAATTAAAATTAAAATGATAGCAGGTAGGATAGTTCATACTCTTTCAACTTCTTGAGTGTCGATAGTACTGGTATGTGTTAGTTTAGTAGTTAGTATTAATGAAATGATGTAGACAGCAAGAGAGCTGATTAAGAATATGATTATTAATGTATGGTCATGGAAATGTAATAGTTCTTCTATAATAGAGGAGGTTGCATCTTAAAGGCCTATTTGGAAAGGGTACGCCTTTAGTACCCTTTCCAAATAGACTTCCACCTATAATCTGACTTTGACAAAGTCATGTAATTTTTATTAGTATCTCTTTATCGAGAAAGACATAGTGGTTAGGATATTGGCTTGAAACCAATTCTAGGGGGTTCTATTCCTTCCTTTCTTAATTTGGTAATACTTAGGTAGGCTCTTCGAATGTGTGATATGGAAGAGGGCATCCATGTAATCATTCAATGTTTGTTGAAATAAGTTCTCCTATTATCACCTCTTGTTTGGATGCGAAGGCTTCTCAGATTATGAAGATTATTAATAATACTGCCATTAATGAGATAAATGAACCCATGGAAGACACCATGTTTCATGTTGTATAAGCATCTGGATAATCGGAGTATCATCGAGTTATATGATCTCCCTGATATGAGGACATGGAGAAGCAACATGGGGGGTTAAGGGGATAGGAGAAGAATAAATGAAACAAGATGGGATTCGGAGGGAGACAAACCATAAATGACTCTTAATCTCACAAAACAAACTGGGGGTTGCTGGGGGGAGGTGGGGTTGGGAGAGGGGGAGGGGGTTATGGACATTGGGGAGGGTATGTGCTATCATGAGTTCTGTGAAGTGTGTAAACCTGGCGATTCACAGATCTGTACCCCTGGGGATTAAAATACATTATATGTTTATAAAAAAAAAATTGGAGGGGGAGGCGAACCATAAGAGACTATGGACTCTGAAAAACAACCTGAGGGTTTTGAAGGGTCAGGGGTGGGAGGTTGGGGGAACAGATGGTGGGTAATAGGGAGGGCATGTTTTGCATGGAGCACTGGGTGTTGTGCAAAAACAATGAATACTGTTACACTGAAAAAAAAGCATTTAGTGTGTAACCTGTGAACAGTCGGAATCAATGGACAAACCCGCCTATGATTGCAAACACTGCCCCCATTGAAAGGACACAATGGAAGTGTGCTACCACGTAGTATGTGTCATGAAGAACAATATCTAATGATGAGTTCGATAATACAATACCTGTCAATCTGCCCACTGTGAAGAGAAAAATAAACCCTAGTGCTCATAATATAGCTGGCAATCATTAAATATTCCCCACGTGTAGAGTGGCCAGTCAGCTAAATACTTTTACTCCCATTGGAATTGCAATGATTATAGTAGCTGAGGTGAAGTATGCTCGTGTGCCGGCGTCCATTCCTACGATAAACATGTGATGGGCTTATACAGTAAGTCCTAAGTAACTGATAGATATCATTGCTCAGGCTATTCCTATGTAGCCGAATGTTTTTTTTTTTTTTTTCTTGAATAATAGGTTATAACATGTGAGATAATTTCAAATGCTGGTAGAATTAGAATATATACTTCGGGAGGTTCAAAAAATCAGAATAGGTGTTGATAGAGAATAGGGTCTCCTCCTCCAGCTGGGTCAAAGAAGGTAGTATTTAGATTTCTGTCTCTGAGTACTATGGTAACAGCGGCTGCTAAAACTGTTAATGGTAAGAGTAGAAATACAGCTGTGATCAGGACAGATCATATGAATAGAGGAGTTTGATATTGTGGTATTGCAGAGGGATGTATGTTTATAATGATAGTAATAAGGTTAATGGTTCCCAGGATGGATGAGACACCTTCCGGGTGTAGGGAGAAGACTATGACATCTACAGATGCTCCTGCAGGTGCTAAATTTCCTGCTAGAGGAAGGTACACAGTTCATCCTGCTCCTGCACTTGCTTCTACCATGCAAGAAGCTGGAAGGAGAAGAAAGGAGAGGGGAAGAAGTGAAAATCTTATATTATTTATTCGTGGAAATGCTATGTTGGGTGTGTCAGTTATTAAGGGTACTAATCAGTTTCTGAATCCTCCAAACATAATTGGCATTACTATAAAGAAAATTATTACAAATGCATGGACAGTTAAAATTACTTAGTATATTTGGTCATCTCCTAGTAGAACACTTGGATGGCCCAATTCAGTACGGATTAATAGGCTAAGAGCAGTGCCTACCATTCCGGCTCATGCACCAAATAAAAGGTAAAGGGTCTTTATGATTTGTGGAGAATAATCATCGCTTTATGAACATAGGTAAAATGGCCAATAAAGGCATTAGACTGTAAATTGAAGAATGGGGGTTTGAGTCCACTTTATGCCAAGTTCTGTGGTGAAATATTACGTTGAATTTCAAATTCAAAGCAGCAGCTTCAACTCTGCCAGTGTTCTCCCACCTTTTTTTTTTCCTTCACAGCAGGAGAAGTAGATTGAAGCCAGTTGACTAGGGTATTTAGCTGCTAACTAAAGTTTCGTGGGATGATAGCCCATCAGTCTAGAAAGGGCTTAGGTTAGTTAAAGTGATTTGCATTCAGTAGATGTGAGATATTCTCTTGCACTCCTTAAGGTGAGATTCAAGAGTTAAGTGAATGGCACTTACTCAGGGCTTTGAAGGCCCTTGGTGTTTTTAACCTAAACTGCTAGAACAGTGTTAGTATTATTGGGGTTATTGGAAGTAATATGGTCGAAGTTACAATTAGTGGAGATAAAAGAATTACAGTTTTTTTGTGTGTGTTTTCAAATTGCTATTTTCTTTTTATGGTATTTATTGAGGGGAATGTAGTTAGTGCTGTTGCGTGTGTTAACCACATATAAAAGTGTAGGTTTAGTAGGGCCGTAATTGCTATAAATGTTGATATAACAATTATATTGTTTTTTGTAAGTTTGTGGATGATTATTCTTTTATTGATGAATCCTGAGAGGGGAGGTAGGACCCTTAGTGATAGTATGATTCTTAGGATTAGTGAGGTAATTAGTGGGAGTTTGTTTCATATATGAGATAATGATAGTGTGGTTGTAGATGAACTGAGTGTGAACAGTATGAATGTTCCAAGTGTTATTGTAATGTAGATTAAGAGGTTTAATATTATTAGGGTAGGGTTATATGTTGTTACTGCAATCATTCATCCTATGTGGGCGATTGATGAGTATGCTAGGATTTTTCATAGTTGTGTTTGGTTAAGACCTCCTCAGCCTCCTGCTAGAATGGATATAATAGCTATGGCTACGAGTAAGTTTGGATTTATAGATGGAGAGATTTAGATGAGATTTAGATATAGATTTAGAGAGATGTAGAATGGATAAGGGGACGATTTTTTGTCAGGTTAGTAGAATTATTCCTGATAATAGTGGGATTCCTTTGGTTACTTCAGGTACTCAGAAGTGGAAGGGTGATAGTCCTAATTTTATTGCCAGAGCTACTGTTATGTTTGATGCAATTGGGTTAGGAGTATTTAGTATTGTTCATTGCCCTGTCAATAGTAGGTTAATAATAATTCCTAATATTAAGAGTATAGATGCAGAGGCTTGGGTAAGGAAATATTTTGTTGATGCTTCTATGGCTATGGATTGCATTTTTTATTAAAATGGGGATAATAGCTAGTATATTTATTTAGAATCCAATTCAGATTGTCAGTCAGTGAGAGCGTATTAGTACTATAATGTTTCCTGAAATTACAGTTGATATAATGAGAGTAAGTATGGGGGGGGTTTAATTAGTATTGGAAGGGGATAAACCAACATTTTTGGGGTATGGGCCTGATAGCTTATTTAGCTGACCTTACTGTAGAATTTGATGTGAGTTGGGTAACACAAAGATTTTTTGAGTTCTTAGGATTAGGTTCAATTCCTGTAATTCTAGAAATAATGGGCTCAAACATCTATAATCAAAGTAACTCTTTTGTCAGACATATTTCTTATGTTTGGGGAGAAATAGTTGCTGTTATAATGGGTAAGGCTACATGTCATATGCATAGGGCTAGTGTCAAGGGGAGAAAGTTTTTTCATAATAAATGTATGAGTTGGTCATAATGGAATCGTGAATAGGATGCTCGAATTCATAGGAAGGAAGTTTTTAGTAGAAGTGTTTTTATGGTAAAATTGATGGAGTGTAGTTCCGGTAAGTATGGGATGTGGAATGTACCAAAAACACCATAGTTGTAAGGATATTCATTATAATAATGTTGGCATATTCAGCTAGGAAAAATAGGGTGAATGGTCCGACTGCCTATTTTGATGTTGAATCTGGAGACTAATTCTTTTTTTTTTTTTTTTTTTTTTTTGAAGCTTTCTTACTTTTTTTTTTCCCTTTTTATTAATTTTTTCAGCGTAACAGTATTCATTCTTTTTGCACAACACCCAGTGCTCCATGCAAAACGTGCCCTCCCCATCACCCACCACCTGTTCCCCCAACCTCCCACCCCTGACCCTTCAAAACCCTCAGGTTGTTTTTCAGAGTCCATAGTCTCTTATGGTTCGCCTCCCCTCCCCAATGTCCATAGCCCGCTCCCCCTCTCCCAATCCCACCTCCCCCCAGCAACCCCCAGTTTGTTTTGTGAGATTAAGAGTCATTTATGGTTTGTCTCCCTCCCAATCCCATCTTGTTTCATTTATTCTTCTCCTATCCCCCTACCCCCCCATGTTGCTTCTCCATGTCCTCATATCAGGGAGATCATATGATAGTTGTCTTTCTCCGATTGACTTATTTCACTAAGCATGATACGCTCTAGTTCCATCCATGTCGTCGCAAATGGCAAGATTTCATTTCTTTTGATGGCTGCATAGTATTCCATTGTGTATATATACCACATCTTCTTGATCCATTCATCTGTTGATGGACATCTAGGTTCTTTCCATAGTCTGGCTATTGTAGACATTGCTGCTATAAACATTCGGGTACACGTGCCCCTTCGGATCACTATGTTTGTATCTTTAGGGTAAATACCCAGTAGTGCAATTGCTGGGTCATAGGGTAGTTCTATTTTCAACATTTTGAGGAACCTCCATGCTGTTTTCCAGAGTGGTTGGACCAGCTTGCATTCCCACCAACAGTGGAGGAGGGTTCCCCTTTCTCCACATCCTCTCCAGCATCTGTCATTTCCTGACTTGTTAATTTTAGCCATTCTGACTGGTGTGAGGTGATATCTCATTGTGGTTTTGATTTGTATTTCCCTGATGCCGAGTGACGTGGAGCACTTTTTCATGTGTCTGTTGGCCATCTGGATGTCTTCTTTGCAGAAATGTCTGTTCATGTCCTCTGCCCATTTCTTGATTGGATTGTTTGTTCTTTGGGTGTTGAGTTTGCTAAGTTCCTTATAGATTTTGGATACTAGCCCTTTATCTGATATGTCGTTTGCAAATATCTTCTCCCATTCTGTCAGCTGTCTTTTGGTTTTGTTAACTGTTTCCTTTGCTGTGCAAAAGCTTTTGATCTTGATGAAATCCCAATAGTTCATTTTCGCCCTTGCTTCCCTTGCCTTTGCCGTTGTTCCTAGGAAGATGTTGCTGTGGCTGAGGTCGAAGAGGTTGCTGCCTGCGTTCTCCTCAAGGATTTTGATGGATTCCTTTCTCACATTGAGGTCCTTCATCCATTTGGAGTCTATTTTCGTGTGTGGTGTAAGGAAGTGGTCCAATTTCATTTTTCTGCATGTGGCTGTCCAATTTTCCCAGCACCATTTATTGAAGAGGCTGTCTTTTTTCCATTGGACATTCTTTCCTGCTTTGTCGAAGATTAGTTGACCATAGAGTTGAGGGTCTGGAGACTAATTCTGATTCTCGTTCTGTTAAGTCAAATGGGGCACGGCTGGTTTCTGCTAGGGTTGAGATAAATCATATTATAGCTGGGGATCATGCGGGGAGAATTTGTCATAGGTGTTCTTGTGTAGTAATAAGTAGTAATAAGTGTGGATAGGGTAAAAGAGCCATTTATTAATAATACTGATAGGAGGATAATGGATAGTGTGACTTCATAGGAAATTGTTTGGGCTACAGCTCAAAGGGCCCCAATTAGGGCATATTTTGATTTTGAGGCTCATCTGGACCATAAAATAGAGTAAACAGGTAGGCTTGATATTGCTAGTATGAATAGGATTCCTAGGTTTATATTGATGAGAGGGTAAGGTTTTGGTAATGGGATTCATATGTCTAGGGCTAGTGTTAGGGCTAGAATTGGGGCTATTACAAATATAGTGATAGATGATATTAAGGGTAGTAAAGGTTCTTTAGTGAATAGTTTTATGGCATCTGCAATTGGTTGCAAGAGGCCATAGAGTCCTACGATGTTTGGGTCTTTACAGAGTTATATATGCCTTAGGATTTTTCATTCCACTAATGTTAGAAAGGCTACAGCAGGTAGGATAGGTACAATTAGTGAAGTGATATTAATTATAAACATAATGTTAGGAAGAAAATTTGATCTCTGAGGATAAAAGTTTAAGTTTTATGCAATTACTGGGCTCTGCCACCCTAAAAGTCCTATCTATAGGGCTATAAATGAAGGTGGACTATTAATATTAAGATTATATCCTCTATTAGTCCTAAGGCATTCCCATAGAATAGGCCTTATTTCTCTGGTCCTTTCATACTGGGAGAAGTTGTTGTAATAGATAGAAAACGACCTGGATTGCTCTGGTCGGAACTCAGATCATGTAGGACTTTAATTGTTGGACAAACAAACCTTTAATAGCTGCTGCACCATTGGGATGTCCTGATCCAACATCGAGGTCATAAACCCTGTTGTTGATATGGACTCTCAAATAGGATTGTGCTGTTATCCCTAGGGTAACTTGTTCCATTGATCAAATTTCTTGCATCAATAAATGATACTATATTTTGACTGGTTTCTCTATATTTGTATCAGTCGGAGGTTATTTTATTCTCTGAGCTCACCCCAACCTAAATTGTTAATCCATTAATAAGATTGTGTTATGCCTAATTGGTGATTAAATAGACTTACTATGGACTAGTTAATTGAAGCTCCATAAGGTCTTCTCATCTTATTAGTTTATTCCCGCCTCTTCATGGGAAGGTCAATTTCACTGATTGGAAGTAAGAGACAGTTAAACCCTCGGGTGGCCATTAATACAAGTCCTTATTTAGAGAACAAATGTTTATGCTACCTTTGCATGGTCAGGATACCACAGCTGTTTAACTAGTGTCACTGGGCAGACAGTGTCTCCAATACTGGGCATGCTGGAGGTGATGTTTTTGGTAAACAGATGGGGTTTGTACTTGACGAGTTCCTTTTACTTCTTTTAATCTTTCCTTGTTGCATACCTAACAATTGATTTTATAAGTGTTTTATTAGTAGTTTATTTTTATCATGTTAACTATCAGTGGGTATTCATTTACTGTTATAAGCTTATTCAAGAAGAAATGTTTTTTGTTACTCATACTAGCATTATTGCTTCTATTATTAAACAGATTAGTCCAGTAGTACATTAAGAGTTGGTTTAAGATTTTTGGAATTAAGAGGGTTGGGTTGTTGACCTTAAACGCTTTCTTAATTGGTGGCTGCTCTTAGGCCTAATGGTTTTATTTAACTTTACTCTCTAAGTAAGGTTGTATCTTATTCTAAAAAGCTGTACCCTTTTAGATTATATTTTAAATTTACATTATAATTTTGGGATTTGTTGGGTAAATTTAAAGTTGAACTGAGATTCTATTCTGGGCAACCAGCTATCACCAGGGTTGTTGGGCTTTTCAACTCTACCTATAAATCTTCACACTATTTTGCAACATAGGTGAGTTTATTCCTGTGGTTTGTTCATAGGTAGCTCATCTGGTTTGGGGGGAGTTAGCTTAATATCTCTTTGCTAAATTATTCTAGATAGCTCATTATGCAAAATGTATAAGGGGTGATCTTTGCTGTTTATTACTTTAAACTTTCTTTCATCATTCCCTTATGGTACTTTCTCAATAGCTCTAAGTAAAATTTCTATCTCCTATACTATAATGATGTAATTGAATGTTTTGCTTAGAGGTTTATTGTAGTAGTTGAGTTAGTGGTTGGTTGGGCTAGTTTTGGTTCAATGTGGTCATTGGTGTATGAAATCTTTTGGGTGTAAGCCAGATGCTTTAATTAAGCTACACTTTGATTTATCCAAGCTCACTTTCCAGTATGCTTGCCTTGTTATGACTTATCTCCTCTTAAGTTGGTTTAGTCTATTATGTAGTGTTTGGGTGTATTGCTTGAGGAGCATGATGATCACTGTGTGCATGCTTCATGGCCCTCTTCAATTAAGCTTTCTACTCTTAATTTACTACTAAATCCACCTTTAGTTTTTAGTTTTCATAAAAACTTTAGTGAGCATATTCTTGATTAGAAAATGTAGCCCATTTCTTCCCACTTCATGATTTACACCTTGACCTAACTTTTAAATGTATAATTATTATGCTTACTTTTCTTCCTTTTGAGGGCTTTCTGAAGGTGTTGGTATATAGATTGACTTAACTAGAAGTGGTGAGGCTTATCGGGATTTATCAATTATAGAACAGGCTCCTCTAGAGGGATGTAAAGCACTGCCATGTCCTTTGAGTTTTAAGCTGTTTCTAGTAGTTCACTGGCAGACAATTTTGTTTTACAAATTATTTATGTTTAGGGCTGAGCATAGTGGGGTATCTAATCCCAGTTTGGGTCTCAGCTATCGTGTGGTCGGAAACAATAAAGTCATTTTCGTGGTATATTTTATGTTAACAGTAGCTTTTTACAGCTCGGTTAAATTTTAACTTTAGTGTGATGTAGTACTTAACATGTTTTATGCTGTGGGCCTATTAATTTGGGTTAATGTGACCACGGTGGCTGGCACGAAATTTACCAACTCTTAATGTTAACATGACTTAGTCAAAGATTCGTTCATGGCTAAATTTCTGTCACTGCTGTATCCCGTGGGGGTGTGTTTGAGCAAGGTGTTATGAGCTACTTATTTAATGTTGTTGATACCCGCTCCTTTTTAAAAAATATTTTATTTATTTGACAGACAGAAATCACAACTAGGCAGAGAGGCAGGCAGAGAGAGAGGAGGAAGCAGGCTCCCCACAGAGCAGAAAGTCGTGATGTGGGGCTCGATCCCAGGACCCTGGGATCATGACCTGACCTGAAGGCAGAGTCTTTCACCCACTCAGCCACCCAGGTTCCCCAATACCCGCTCCTTTTAATCAGTTTAGGGATTTAGAGGGCATTATCACTGGGATGTGGACACTTGCATTTGTAATTCTATTAATAATCAATAGGAAGGCTAGGACCAAACCTTTATGTTTATGGAGTCTTATGACTCTTCTAGGCATTTTCAGTGCCTTGCTTTATTTAATAAGCTACATTAACAGGTGTAGGATTAGATCATTTAATGTTAAGGTGTTTAGGCACAGTAATTTAATTATTAGTATTAAATGTAAGTTCATAGGGGGTATTAGATGTGGGGTATTACATCTATAGATAGCTTTCTTGAATAGAGTATTCTGGGTAAATTAGTGATAGAGATTAATGTATGGAGTATCAGTATAAGTGGCTTCTTATATATGTTGCATGTGCTTAGTTCTGTTTTGGGGCTTTTGCAGGACAATTTTAAGTGTCTGTATACTTTTGAAGTTATGGGGGAAAGGGAGTTTGATTTAGCTAATTTCTATCTGTTGAATACACGTACGTGTGTACGTGTGTATGTGTGTACGTGTATACGTGTGTATGTCCTGTAACCTTTGACCGAATGGCAACTTATGGTTGTGCGATGCAGATAAATGATGATGATTAAGCCCAGCTACAAGTTATTTGAATGCGACGAGGCCTTGACAGCCATAGCTGAGTGATACCAGCCCCCCCCATTTTTTTAATTTGGTATTAAAAAAATACCAATTGCATGACAGCACAGTTTTGTGTGATCATGGGCTTATTAGTCGTTAGTCCATTGAGATGTCCCATTTTAAGGGTTAGTAGGATTGGATTGAGGACTATCATGGCCCTGAAGTAAGGACCAGATGCCAGTATAGTTTCATTGTAGAAACCCCCACATTCGATGGGCCTGGAGCAAGAACAGGTACACATCACACAAGGATTGATGGTTTCTCAATGCCTGGTGATCAAGCTCGTGGTCTAGGTGAGGTGCACGTATGTAAAATCAATCATAGTATGTACACGCTTATATGCATGGGGCAAACCATTAATGCACCAAAAATACATATTGGGGAAGCACAGTAGATTTTTTTTAAATATATGAATTGAAATAATGAGAAATCAGGGAATAGTTTAGTTAGAATGTCAGCTTTGGGTGCTGATGGTGGGGCTATTACTTCTTCATTGAGTCTTAGGAAGATGGAGTTCTCAATTTTTGGTTTACAAGAAGAAAGTAATTATATACTACAAAGACTTCATTTTAATAAGTTCTTCTCGATAATGCTGATAGTTGTTATAATTGGAAGGATTGTGAAGTAAAGGATTGAGGCTCATTGACCAATGGAGATGAAGGGGTGTTCTACTGGTTGAGCACCAATTCATGTTAAGGTAAGAAGATTAGCTACTAGTAATCAAAATAGGCACTGGCTTAGTGGGCAGAATATCATAACTTGTTATTTTGAAGTATGTAATACTGGAATAATGGCTAGGACTAGAATGGAGAAAACTAGGGCTAGTACTCCTCCTAGTTTATTAGGAATAAATCGTAGGATTGTGTATGCGAATAAGAAATATCACTCGGGTTTGATATGGGGTGGTGTATTAAGTGGGTTGGCAGGGATGTAGTTGTCAGGGTCCCCTACTAGGTCGGGTGAGAATAGTACTAGTATTACGAGTACTAGGATTAGGAATAGGGCACCTAGGATGTCTTTAATTGTGTAGTATGGGTGGAATGAAATTTTGTCCGAATCAGATGGGATTCTGGAAGGACTGTTGGATCCTGTTTCATGAAGAAATATTAGATGAATTGCTGCTAGTGCTGAGATGATGAATGGTAGGATAAAGTGGAAGGCAAAGAATCATGTTAAGGTGGCATTGTCTACTGAAAAACCTCCTCAGATTCACTCTACGAAGTTGGTTCCAATGTATAGGATGGTTAATAATAAGTTGGTAGTTAGGGTTCTGCCTCAAAAGGACATTTGTCCTCATGGTAAAACATAACCTCTGAATGCTGTTGCTATAACTGCCAAGAGTAGGATAATGCCGATATTTCATGTTTCAGGGAGTATAAAATATCCATAGTATAGGCCTCATCCTGCATGTGGGAATAGGCAGATGAAGAATATGTAGGCTCCGTTGGCATGTATATATCGGATGATTCAGCCGTAATTGGCATCTCAACAGATGTGTGTATTTGATGTGAAGGCTGTGGTTGTGTGTGATGTGTAGTGTATAGCTAAGAATAAAACTTTAAGGATTTGAAGGATTAGGCAAATTCCGAGACAGGAGCCAAAATTTCATCATGCTGAGATGTTTGATGTTTGTGGTAGGTCGATAAATGAATTGTTGAAAATTTTAGTTAGTGGGTGGGACTTACGAATGTTGGCCATTAGTGTTCTTATAGTTGAAATACACTGATTTGTGTGTGTGTGTGTGTGTGTGTGTGTGTATGTGTGTGTGTTACCAGTCATGGTTAGATTCCATGTAGGAATAATGATGACATACAATGTATTCATTTTAAGTATTATTTTTGTAGTTAGTGTGAGGACAGAAATCTGAAAACAAAAGCTTGTGTAATTTTTAGAGCCTAGGGCATGGCAGGCCCAAAATGCAGAGGCTGAGGTAAGAATCCCATCATCTTAAGTAAGGGCAAGGTTCAGACGTCTGCTCAGGTTCAAGTGTGTGTCCTTTATGGCCGACTAATGCAATGTGGTGTCATGATGCCATGGAGGTTTTCCCAATCTGGGGATTGTGCACAGCTCCAAACATCATGATTCCTTCTGCAGGACAGGAGGCATCAGGTTGATGGCACATAGGTCCCCAGTATAGAAGATTCAGTGTCAGGGCTCTATGTATGGATGCCTGGGAACTCCACCTAGGGTTACCATTGAGACATGAGACATGGCTTTGTCTCATGAGAGGTTCGATCTGCTGGCTCTGGTGTGAGCTACACAGGGGGATGAGTGGAAATGGAGTCTCACACTGATGGGTCACAATCTGGTTTTGTGTCCAGGGAGATCTTGGAATGTTGTGGCTGCTCGGGGCCATGAAGGATTCTATTGCCTTGAGGCTTAGACACAGCTCCAAATAGCAAGGTTTCCTCCTGCTACAGAAAGTTTTCTGTTTTGGGCCCCAGGAACCCCCCATATGTTGGTATTTGAGACCAGGGCTCTGGGGACGGATGCCCGAAAACCACAGCTGGTGTTCAGATTAGGGCCTAGGGACATGTCAGGTTCAATCTTCTGTTTCTGGGGCCATCTACCTGGGTGTCTGACTGTATATCCATGCACAGATCCATGCAGTCAGACTGCTTATTTTTATCTAGGGTGGCCTACGAAACTGGGTGGCTTGAGGGCCTTGCAGGTTGCTCCGTATCTGGAGAGTTTTGGCAACTTTAAAGGGCACAGTTTCCTTAGGGAGTGCAGGCATAGTCCTATAGTGTGGCTCAACATGCTCCAGTCTTGAGGGTGTGTGGGTCATGTGTCTGGGTACAGAAGTCTGAAAAGATAAAATGGGTTAGGGTAGGCCTGTGGGTATGGTATTTCTGATCTGCCGACCCTGAGGGAGCTCCTTGAGATCTGAAATTAGGGCGATTGGGAGGCAGTAGCTCAGGCTTTTTCCTCAGGATGGCCATGGAATGTAAGGGTGGACTCATCGGGCATGGAAGGTTCTCCCTCTCTGGGAATTTTGCGTGGCTCCCAATAGTTTGGTGTCATTGTGGAGGAAGGGAGGAGTCCTGTTTTCCTCGCAGGGGTCCCCCAAAAAGAGGGATTCCAGATTACGTCTCTGTGAACTGGTGTCTGGAAAACCCTTCCTTGGGTTCATATTTGGGCTTATGGGCATGGCAAGCCCAATTCGCGGGCTCTTGGTCCAGGAACCAAGAGGCCTTATTTGAAAATGGGGCTCAGGCTGAGGGTCACAATGCATGTTTGTGCCCAAGGTGGCCCTCAATTTTGGGTGTGACCTCATGGACCCTGTAAGTTTCACCAATTTGGAGGGTTTGACACCCATCCCAACAGTAAGGTTTCCAGCCATGGGGAAGGAGGAGTTCTGTTTTGTGCATCAGGTTCCCCCATATGCAGGGATTTGATATAAGGTCTGGGGACAGATGCCTGTAAACCTCATCTAGGGTTCAGAATATGGCATAGAGGCATGTCAGGTTCAATCTTCTGTCTCTGCGGCCATCTACTTCGGTGTCTGACTGGAGGTCATTGCTCAGGGTGTGTCAGACTTCGCATTTTTGTCCAGGGTGGCCTATTTAATTGGGGTGGCCTCGTGGCCTTGCAGGTTTCTCCTTATCTGGAGTGTTTGGCAACTTTAAAGGGCACAGTTTCCATCGGGAGGGCAAGCACAGTCTTGTGGTGTGGCTCTGGAGGCTGGAGCCTGGAGGGTGTGTGGGACAGGGCTCTGGGAACAGAAATCTGAAAACACAAACTTGGGTTAAACTTAGGGCCGAGGGTTTGGCATGCCTGATCTGCAGACCCCGAGAGGGGTTCCTCGGGATCTGAAATTAGGGTGACTGTAAGGTGGTAGCTCAATCTTTTGTCTATGGATTGTGAGTTTAAGTTGGCCGCAGAATGTATGGGAGCCTCATGGGGCCATGGAAGATTCTCTCCTCTGTGGGGATTTTGCCAGGTCCCAATAGTTTGGTGTGATACTGAGGGAAGGGAAGAGTCAAGTTTTCTGTCTCAGGGGTCCCCCCAAAACAGGAATTCCATAGCAGAGCTCTGGGTAAGGGCACCTGCAAAACACCACCTTGGGTTAGGATTTGTGCTAGGTGCATGGCAAGCCTGATATGCATGCTCCTGGTCCAGCTACCGAGGGGCCTTATTTGAAAAGGACTAAGGCTGAGGGTCAAAATGCGTGTTTGTGCCCAGGGTGGCCCTGCAGGTTTCTCCAGCTCTAAGGTTTTGACACCCTTCCAAACAAAAAGGTTTCCTGCCATGCGGAAGGAAGAGTTCTGTTTTGTGCATCGGGTTCCTGCATATGCAGGAATTTGAGATAAGGTCTGGGGACACATGCCAGAAAACCAAGGTTGGGTAGAGATGCAGACCCAGAGCTATGTCTGGATATGCGACTAGCTCCCTGGGTGGCTGACAGAACGTCTAGGCTCAGGCTGTGTCACACAGCATTAGTACACAGGATGGTCTATGAAATTGGGGTGCTGTGAAGGGCCATGAAGTTTTATCCTCATTTGGGGCTTTTGGGCAGCCACATAGGGCACTTTATCCTTCTGGTGGGCAGGCAGAGTGCTGCATTATGGCTCCAGAATTCCCAGTCTGGAGGGCTTGTGCTCCAGGAGTGTAAGGATGGAAGTCTGAAAACACAAGCTCTGGTTAGGTTTAGGGCCTAGGGCAAGAGAAGCTCAATCTGCAGAAGCTGAATTGAGATCTCCAGCACCTGAAGTAAGGGCAAGTGTCAGACATTCACTCAGGCTGGACTTTGTGTCCATGATGGCCGCCTAATGGAGGTGGGGCCTCATGAGGCCATGGAGGTTTTCCCACTCTGGATGTTGTGAGCTGCTTGAAACAGCAATGTTTCCATCTTTGGGACAGGGCTAGGCTTGTTCAATGGTTCATAGCTCTCCCATATGGGAAGATTCAAGAGGAGGGATCTATGTATGGATGCTTGGAAACCCTGCCTCCTGATCCCTTTGGCCCCTAGGATCAAGGCAGGTTCGATCTACAGGCTCTGGGGCAATCTACCCAAGGGAATGTGTTGAAATGGAGTCTCATGCTGATGCATCACAATGCCAGTTTGTGTCCAGGGAGACTTTGGAATGTGGTGATGGCTCAGGGGCCATGCAGGATTCTACTAACCTGAAGGTTTTACATAGGTACAAATAGCAATGTTCCCTTCTGGGGACAGGGTGTGTTCTGTTGTGTGCCTCAGGGATGCACCATATGCTAGTATTGGAAATCAGGCCTCTGGGGAATGATGCTTAAAAACCTAAGCTAGGTTTCAGATTAGATCCTAGAGGTATGTCAACTTCAATCTCCTCTCTCTGGCTCCATTTACCTGGGTGTCTGGAGGGAGCATCTGAGACCTGTAGTGTTCCTCAGCCAAAATCCTAACCCAAGTCTGGGTTTCCAGTCCTTAATACCCAGAGCCCTGCTTTTGAAGCCCTCCTTATGGGGACCTCTGAATGAGAAAACAAGATTCCTACTTTCCCCCACAATGACACCATGCTATTTGGAGCTGTGAAAACCCCCCAAAGGAGGAGAATCTTCAATAGCTCCATGAGGCCACCCCTACATTCTGCATATACCCAAGAGACAAAAACCAGAGGCAAAAGACAGTCTCACCTCACACTCGCCCTATTTTCAGATCCAAGGATCTTCCCTAAGGTCTGCAGATTGGACCTGCCATACCCTCGGCCTTAATCCTAACCCTAGTTGGTGATTTCAGAATTCTGTTCCCAGAGTTCTGCCCCAGACATCCTCTAGCATGGGGATTCCATGCCCTCACCACAGGACTATGCTGCCCTCCAGGTGGAAGCTCGACCCTTTAGAGCTTCCAGAAACCTCAAGAATAAGAGAAAACTGCAAGCCCCCTGGGCCACCCCAAATTGATAAGACAACCAACAAGGCACAGTCTGACACACCCTGAGCAACTACCTCATATCAGACATGCAGGTAGATAACCCCAGAGAGAGAGATGATTGAACCTGAAATGACCCTAGGCTCTAATCTTTACCATAGCTTGAGTTGCCAGGCATCAGGACCCAGAGGCTTGGTCTTGAATACCAATATTTGGGGGATCTCTGAGCCACAAAACACATCACATCCTGTCCCCAGGAGGAAATGTTGCTATTTGGAGCTGTGTCAAACCCTCAGGGTAGGAGGATGGGCCACCGCCACATTCCATGATCTCTCAGGACTCAAACTCGCATTGTGACCGATCAGCATGAGACACCAATCCAAATCAACCCCCTGGATAGTTGGCCCCAGATCCAAAATATCAAAACGGCCATGTTCCTAGGCTGCAATGGTAAGGCGAGATGGGGTTTTCCAGGCATCCATACATAGAGCCTGCTCTCGAATATCTCCATATGTGGGAAAACTGCTTCATTAAACAGCACAGCACCAGGGCCCACGATGCCAACCACGTGTGTATGCCTCCCTGGATACTAATGCACACCTGAGTCACGTACCCCCAAGCAGCCACTGAGACATTTGGCCTCAGAATCAGGAGATCGAACCCTAGGCCCTTATGCTAAACCTAGGTTGGGTTAGCAGGCATCCATACCCAGAGCCCTTCTCTCAAATCTCTCCACATGGGGGACACCACAGCCACAAAACAGAACTCCTCCAGCCCCCTGGAAGGAAACCTTGGTTTTTAGAGCTATGTAAAAAACTCATAGATGGCAGAAACCTGTGTTGCCCCCTGAGGCCACACCCACTTTTGCAGGCCATCCTGGACACAAACACCCATTGTGACACTTAGCCTGAGCTGCATTTTCAACAAACCCACATGGGTAGCTGCGCCAGATCCAGGATCTAAGTCCTGCCATGCCACTAGGATCAAATGCAAAACCTAAGCTGGGTTTTCAGGCATTGATACCTGGAACCCTGCTCTCAAATCCCTCCATATAGGGGAATCCAGATTCTTAAAACAACACAGGACCTAACCCCAGAATAGACCAAGCACCTTGGATGTGCACAAAATCCCCTCATCGGGACAAATCTCCTTGCCACCATGAAGCTAAACCTATATTTGGCACATCTAATCTACACAAACTCCAGACGGAGCGACACCCTGATCCTTGTCTTAACTTCAGATTCCCTGGAATTTGCCTCAGCGTACGTATGTTGGGCCTTCGATGCCTAATGCCCTAACCTAGCTTGGTTCTCAGGCCTCCATCTAGAGAGTCCTGGTCTATGAACCCTCCAGATAGGGTATACCTGAGAAAGAGCACAGTACTCTTCCTGTCCTCCAGAAGGAAAATGTGCCCTATGGAGCTGCACGCAACCCACTGATTCGGAGAAAGCTGCATGAACCCACAAAGCCACCCTCATTTACGGAAGCTGGCCCTGGACACTAAAACATTCTGTCCCTCACTTGAGCCCCGACCTCCAGTCAGCCACCCACATAGCTGGCACCAGAGTCAGCACGTCAGAGTGGCCATTCCCCTAGGTAGGAATCGTAACAATAGGTTGGGTTTTCAGATATCGATCCACAGTCCCCTTCTCTCAAATCCCTCCACATGGGAGACCCCTGAGTCACAAAACAGAACTCCTCTTGTCCCCCAGAAGCTTTCTGGAGATATGTATATCCCCCAGAGTTGGGCGAAATCTGAAATGCCCTTGAGGACACACCCATTAATGCTGGACACAAACACCTATTGTGACCCCTAACCTGAGCCCCATTTTCAACACAACTCCATGAGTAGCTCCACCCAGAGCCAGAACCTAAGGCCTATGATGCCACTAGGACCTAATCCTAAACCTAGTTTGAGTGTTCAGGCATCCATACCTGTAGCCCTACTCTCGAATCCCCCATATGGGACACGCCTGAGCCAAAAATCAGGACAGTACCTATTCCCCAGAATAGAACAAACTATTTTTTAACTATGTAAATATCCATGCCCCCATGATGCCACTCGCAGATTCGACGGATCTCATGGACACAAACATCAACCTGAGCAACCTCTTCACACTCGCCTTAACCTCATATCCTGGGGAGATTTCCTCAACAACTGCAGATTTGTTCTATCATGCCCTAGGCCCTTACCATACTCCTAGATTGTCTTTTCAGACTTCCATCCTCACAGTCGTGGTCTACAATCCCTCCAGCTAGGGAACCCCGGAGACACACTACAAGACTCTGCCGGCCCTCCAGATGGAAAACATGCCCTATGGACCTGCATGCAAACCCCAGATTAGGAGAAAGTTGCAGGATACCCCTAAGCCACCCACAGTTAGAAGCTGACCCTCCACACTAATACACATTCTGTCCCTCAGCTGAGCACCGACCTCCAGTCAGCCACCCATTAGCTGGCGCCAGAGTCAGCAGATCGGACTTCCCATGCCCCATGCCTAAGCCAAAACCTAGGTTCAGTTTTCAGGAATCCATAACCAGAGTGCTGGTCTGGAATCCCTTCATTTGGAGGACACTAGAGCCATACAACAAGACTCCTTCTGTCCTCCAGATTGAAACCATAGTATTGGAACTGTGCAAAGCCCCCCAAGCGGGAGAAACCTCCATGCCCCAGCAGGACACCCACAACTTCAGCGGCCCTAGGACACCAATTCTAGTGTGAGCGAATGCCCGACACTCTCCTTCAATTCTGAATCCGGTGACCTTCCCTCAACATCTGCAGATCAGAGATCCATAGCCTAGACCATACACGTAAACCTAGATTGGGTTTTCAAATATCGGTCCCCAGATTCCTGGAACATAAGTCCTCCAGATTGGGGACTCAACAGCCAAACCACTGGATGATCCCTGCACTCCAGATTGAAACTGTGCCCTATGGAGCTGCACAAAACCCCTAGATTAGACAAACATGCAAGGCCCCAATACCACCACTCATTTGAATACCACCCTGGATCCTAATGCACAGGAGGGCACAACCTGAGTCCCGACCACCGATCAGCCATTGAGGCAGCTTGACCCAGAGGCTAATCCTAACCCTAACCCTAACCCTAACCCTAACCTTCCATGCCCCTAGGCTGAAATCCTAAACCTAGTTTGGGTTCTCAGGCATCAATACACAGAGCCCTTCTCTGGAATCCTTCTACATGGGGGGCTCCTGATCCATAAAATAAATCTCCTGACCCCCAGAGGGAAACATTGCCTTTCGGAGCTATGCAAAATCCTCAGATGGAAGAAATGTGCTTTTCCCCTGAGGACACGTCCAGTTTTACATGCCATCATTGACACAATCACCCATTGTGACCCTTATCCTGAGCCCCATATTGAACATAGCCCCAAGGGTACCACAGCCCAGAGCCAGGGTATAAGTCCTGTAGTGCCACTAGGATCTAATCATAACCCTCAGTTGGGTTTTCAGTTATCAATACCTGGACCGCAGCTCTCGAATCCCTCAATATGGGGCACCCCTGAGCCACAAAACAAGACACCACCAACAGCCAGGAATAAACCAAGCTATTTGGAACTGTGAAATCCCCAGAGTGGAAGGAAACTCCATGCCACCATGAGGCCACTTATGAGTTCAGCGGGACTCATGGACACAAACTGAGCCTGTGCGACATGCTGACACTTGCCTTCACCTCAGATCCCATGGAGCTTGTCTCACCATCTATAGATTGGGCCTGACATGCCCTAGGCCCTAACCCTATGCCTAGCTTGGGTTCTCAGACTTCCATCCTCAAAGTCCTGCTCCACAATACCTACAGATAGAGAAACATGAGCCACACCACGGGACTGTGCCTGCCTTCCAGAAGGAAAATGTGCCGTATTGAGAAGCACTCGACCCCCATACTAATACTACGAGAGAGCTGCATGAATCCCCAAAGCTATCCCATTGACGACAGCATGCCTTGGACAATAATACACATTCTACCCTCAACCAGAGTGCTGACCTCCAGTCAGCCACCTACTAGCTGGCACCAGTGTGAATAATTCAGACTTTTCATGCAACCAAGCCCTACTGCAAACCCGAGGTTGAGTTTCAGGTATATATACCCAGGGAACTGCTGTCGAATCCATCCATATGGAGACTATATACAGAACCTATACAGGACTCCAAATCCCCCCAAATGAAAACAAATTATTTGGATCTTCGCTAAATCCCCAGAGCAAGTGAAAACTCCATGGCCCAAGAAGGCCAAGCGCACATAGGAAGGCCCTAGTGGACCCAAATGGTAGTCTGAGTGAATCCATAACAGTTGACCTAACTTCAAGTCCGGGACCTTGCCTCAGCATCTGCAAATCGGTGATCACGCATTAGACCTAACCATAAACCTAGCTTGGGTCAGACTTCAGACACCAGAATCCTGGAACACAGGCCCACCAGACTGGGAATTTTGGAAAAACAATGCAGCACTCTGCCTCTGCACCAGAAGAAAAAAAGGTGCCCTATGGGTCCGCCCAGAAATCCCAAATGAGGACGAAACTGTAAGGACCTCGACCCCGTGAGAATTTCATAGGCTTCCCTGTACACTAATGCTCTGTTTGTCACACCTTAAGCACAGACCTCCCCTCAGACACACAGACAGCTGGCTGCATATCCAGCAGATTGGACCCATCTTGGCCTTAGGCTGTCATCTTTTCCCAACCTGGGTTTTCAGACATCTGTCCCTAGACCTTATCTCAGATCCCTACACCTGGGAGAACCTGATGCACAACTCAGAACTCCTCCTTCCCCGTGGCAAGAAACCTGGCTGTTGGGATGCTGATGGGTATCAAGATCAAACGCTCTGAGTAGGATAATCCTGCATGGCCCATGAGGCCACGCATATGCTTGAGGAGTGACTTGAGCACAAACACACATTGGGAAACTCAGTGTGAACCCCATTTTCAAATAAATCCTCTCCTTGGCTGGACCAAGAACTGCATATCAGGGGTGCCATGCCCCAGCCGCAATCCTAACCAAAACACGGGTTCTCCAGTCACCTGTACCCAGGGCTCTGCTCTGGAATCCCTGTTTTGGAGGGACCCCTGAGAAAGAAAATAGGATTCTTCCCTTCCCACAGAATGACCCCAAATTCTTGGGAGCCGAGAATAATCCGCAGAGAGGGAGACTTATCCATGGCCCATAAGACCACCCTTCCATTCCATGTCCAACTTTGACACAAAATCCAGAGACAAAAGCCTGAGCTACCATCTCACACTCCCCCTTATTACCTATCCTGAGGAGTTCCCCTCACTGTCTGTATATCAGGCCTGCCATATCCTTGGGCCATAAACCTAGGGCGAGTTTGTGTTCGCAGACTTCTGTCTCCACAGCCCTGGCCCACACACCCTCCAGGCTGGGGTCTCTGGAGCCACTGTGCAATACTGTGCCTACCCTCTCCAAGGAAAGTCTGCCCATTCCCCATCCCCACAGCAAGCTTTTTCGGCCCTCGGGAAGGAGGAGTGCTCTTTTGTGCTTGAGATTCCCCCATAGGCCGGGATTTGAGCTATGTTTGGGGGCACAGTTGCCTGAACACTCAGGTTGGCTAGAGATGACAGCCTCGGGCCATGGCCGGTCCCACCTGCAGGAGATGGCGCCTGCTACCTGGGGTGCTGACTGGAGGTCGGGGATAAGGGGGTGTCAGAATATTAATGCGTAGTGCAGCCTGGATATTGGGGTTCTGTCTAGGGCCGTGCAGGTTGTTCCTCACATTGGAATTCTAGGGAGACCCATAGGGCCCATCTTCTTTCTGGAGTGCAGGCAGAAGGCTGCGTTTTGGCTCCAGAATTCCCAATCGGGAGGGCTTGTGATCCAGGAGGGTGAGGACAGAAGTCTGAACGTACAAGCATCATTTCAGTTCAGTGCCAAGAACATGTCATTTCCAATGTGCAGCGTCTGACTCCAGATCTCCAGCACCTGAGTCAGGGCAAGTGTCAGATGGTCGCTCATGGTGGAGTTTGTGTCCATGATGGCCGACGAGTGGAGGGGTGGCCTCATGAGGCCATGGAGGTTTTCCCAGGTTGGTGCTTGTGAGCTGCTCCGAACAGCAAACTTTTCTTCTGTGGGACAAGGGGAGTCCCTTTTGAAGGCTCCAGGGTCCCCCATACGGAAAGACGTTGTAGCAGAAGTCACCATATGGATGCCTGGAAAGCCCAGCTCACCTTACCCTTCCAGCCAAGGAACAAGGCCATTTTGAACTTGTGTCTCTGGGCCAAAGTGCCCAGGGGGCTGAGGTGACAGGGAGCCTCATGCTAATGGCTCACAATGTTGGCTTGTGTCCAGGAAAAACTTAGAATGTGGTGGGGGCTCAGGCGCCATGCAGGATTCTCCTCCACTGAGGGTTGGACGCAGCTCCCAAGAGCCAGGTTGCCTTCTGGGGACAGGTGGTGTTCTCTTTTGTGGCTCAGGGATCATGTGTTGGACCATATGAAGGTATTCCAGAGATTGACTCTGGAGGCAGTTGCCTGCAAACCTAAGCTAGGGCTCCGTTGAGGTCCTAAGGGTATGTCATGTTCCATCTTCTGACTCAGGGCCATTGACCTGGGTGTCTGCCTGGAGGTAGGCGTCTGGCATGTGTCCGAATGCACATTTTTTCCATAGCGGCCAACGAATTTGGGGTGGGCTCAGGGGCCTTGCAGGTGTCTCTCAATCTGGAGGGTTTGTGCAACTTTGACAGGCAGAGTTTCCTTCCGGTGGACAGGCAGAGTCCAGCACTGTGGCTCCAGAGGGCACATCCTGGAGCCTGTCAGCCAGGGCTTTGGGGACAAAAATCTGCAAACACAAACTCGGGATAGAGTTAGGGGCGAGGTGATGGCACACCTGATCTGCAGACCGTGAGGGCAGTGCCGGGGGATCTGAAATGAAGGCGACGGGGAGGCAGGAGTGCATGCTTTTCTATCTGGGTTGTGTGTCTCATTTGTTTGGCCAGGGAATGTAGCAGTAGCCTCAGGGACCATGGGAGATTTGCCTCTTTGTGGATTCTGCCCAGCTCCCAAAGGTGTGGTGACTTTCAGAGGGAAGAGAAGAGTGCTGTTTCCCGTCTCAGGGGTTCCGCCATAGCAGGGATTCCAGAGTCAGCTTCTTGGTCTGGGCCCATGGAGAACCTGACAGAGGGTGAGGATTTTGGCCGAAGGGCATGTCAGGCCTGATATGCAGGCTCCTGGTCCAGCTAGCGAGGGGTCTGGTTTGAACGAGGGCTCAGGCTGAGGGTCACAATGCCTGTTTGTAGCCAGCGCAGCCCTACTTGGTGGGCGTGGTCTCATGGGCCATGCTGCTGGCTCCCACTCTGAGGGTTAGACCCCCATCCCCACAGCAAGCTTTTCCCATCGTGGGGAAGGAGGAGTGCTCTTTATGCTTGAGATTCCCCCATAAGCCGGGATTTGAGCTATGGGGAAAGGGGTGGTGCTTGAGAAGAGGTAAATATTAATGGTAAATGATGATGAACTAACTATTCCATGAGGTGTGAAGGGGGGGGGGGAGAAAAACAAGGCGTAGGGGCACCTGGGTGGCTCAGTGGGTTAAGCTGCTGCCTTTGGCTCAGGTCATGATCTCAGGGTCCTGGGATCGAGCCCCACATTGGGTTCTCTACTCAGCAGGGAGCCTGCATCCCCCTCTCTCTCTGCCTTTCTCTCTACTTGTGATCTCTCTCTCTCTCTCTCTGCTCTCTGTCAAATAAATAAATAAAACCTTTAAAAAAAAAAACAAAAACAAGGCGTAGAACTCCCCCCGGCCTGTAAAGGAAAAAAATAAACTTTATTCGTTGGTTCTTTTGTTTGTTTGCTGGATTTTCAAGTACACATATCTCGGCGCGCCTGACTGGCTCCCTCTGAGGACCACAAAACTGCGAATCTTGATGTACGGGGAATCCTGAGTTCCAGCACCATGCTGGAGGGATGGGTGGAGAGATTACTTAAAAATATAAAACCTTGAAGACACACACGCACACACACACACACACACACACACACACACACACACACACACACACACACAAGGAGCAGCATTATCTATCCAAGATAAACACCCCTGGGCAAGAAGTGGGGTGAGAGGAAAACAGAAACAGCGGTGGCAGGGGGAGAGGACATTAGAGGGCAACAGCAGCAGCATCCTCTCTAGGTGCTCTGGCGCTTTTGTGCTTTACAAAAGCCCAGGTGGAACCTTTCAAAACCCTGGCCCTCCTATCCCCCAGCGGAGAGGGCAGAAGCTACTGTCCAGCAAGAATGCCTTTGATTAGAGGTAACTCTTCTCCCATGAAACTTCACCATTTTAACATGGCTTCCTTACCAAGCCTTTCTCTTTGCTGCCTTCTCACCTCCGTGAATCCCTGATCCCACTTTGCAACAATCCCTACCCATCTCAACCCCATCGTGACCCCCCCACACATTTCTCTCCCTCTCTCTCTCTCTCTCTCTCTCTCTCTCTCTCTCTCTCTCTCACACACACACACACACACACACCAGGATGTAAACTGTTCTCTGTCAACCATCCATCTGGAGCACTCAATATAAAAGTAAATGAGGAAACGCAGACAAGAGAGAAATCAAGCAAATAATGTGACTCTGAAGGCTGGGCACCTATTGAGTCAAGAGAATTGAGCAAACAGCAGAAACTGGAAAAGAAGGTTTTCCTCCCAAGTCGATTCCTCCATCGTTGGCTACACGACATTCTTTCACCAGTATTTCCCCAAGAGTGCGACGATCCAAATAAGGTTTCCCACTGCAAAGTTCATGGGTGCAGACTTCACACCTCTGTTTCAAGTACACGTCTTTCAGGGCACCTAGCTGGCTCCGTCCGGAGGACCCCCGAGGAAGGCAACTCTTGATCTGTGGGGGTCCTGAGTTCCAGGGCCACACTGGGTGGGTGTACAGAGCTGACACGCAAAAGAAATTTGAATCGCTATGACAATGTCAAACATAACAAAGGAAAACAAAACAAAAATCAGAAATAAAGTCACCCCTGGTCGAATGCTTTCTTTGTAGAAGCCATGGAGACCCTGTGATGTTGGCAGACAGAGAGACACGGTGGGTCAGTTGATGAATCGATGGAATGGAACAGATACCAAAAGAGATATGCCTAAGCCCAACCAAAGTTCTGCCGATGCGCAAAGGCCGTTCAAAGGAGGAAGCATGGCCCACCTCCCCACAAAACCAGAGGACAGTCAGTCACCAGACATCCACAGACCCAACATGCAGGCAAGCAGGCAGACAAAGAAACAAGAAAACTGGGCGCCTAAGTGGCTCGGTTGGTGAAACGTCTCTGCCTTTAGCTCAGGTCATGATATCTGGGTCCTGGGATCAAGCCCCGCATCCATCCCTTGGGGCTCCCTACTCAGCAGAGACTCTGCTTCTCACCTCCCTCTCTCTGACCCTCCTTTTCGATCCTTCGCTCCTTCGCTCCTTCGTCCTCCCTCCCTCCCTCCCTCCCACCACCACCACCAACATTCTTTTTTAAGGAGGGAAAAAAAAGAAAGAAATAAGGAAAGAAAGAAAGAGGAAGAGGAAAGCTTCTGTCCAAACAGGCAGACCTCACTCCTCCTACAAATGTGAATTCCAAACGGATCTCACACTTCCATGGGAAACAGAACACTGGAACACACGTGTGTATGTGTATGTGTGTGTATGTGTGTGTGTGTGTGTGTGTGTGTGTGTGTTTGTTGGGGAGTGATTCTAGGGGAAAAGCTGGGGATCTAGGGCCAGGCAAAGATGGTTTAAGACAGGACACCTGAGGCGCGATCTGTAAAAAAGAAACGGAGGGGTTGTAAGTCAACAAAATTAAAAACCTAAGCTCTGAGAAACACCCTCTGAAGGGGACCCAAGGGCAAAGGACACACAGAGGCCTGGGGGATCAGCCAGGAGTGGGAGGTGGTGGAGGGTGTTGCTCAGAGAGAAACAAAATGAGGAAACGCTCCCAGAGGTCGGATCAGGGTCACTAGGAGAACGGGGTACAATCCATTCAGATGGGATGTCTGCCACAGGGCCAAAGGCAAGGAAGAAATCCAAGATTTTCAAGGTCAGGTCCCTTCGAGCAGGTCGTGTCTACGACAAGGCCACCAACTCAGAAAACCAGCGAGGTTGTTTTATGTCTAATTCCAAAGGGACATGAAGTCTGGGGTTGAGAGGCAGGGAGTCCATCCCTGATCATCCCAGAGGCGATTAAAAAGACAGAAGAACCATAGCACGGACAAACTCTGCAGGGCCCAGGTTCGAATGGCAGGGAAACTTCCGATTTTCTTTTTAACACCGAGGCCCAGGAGCCTATGCCCAGGCACCCTGCTGCTTTGGAGGAGCCTCGGGAATGGCCGGAAAGAAAGGAGCCAGCGATGGCGGGACCAGGGATGGCGAGAGGGATTCCCGAGGAACAAGGACCCACCCGTGAGCCACTTACCCAGACTGCCCTGAAGGAAATCAGAACCTGTCACCCTGAAAAGGTGCCCACTGTGGCACGTCGGTTATCTCAAATTCCACTCCTTGTAGACACAGCAGCTACCAGAAGAATATGCCGACCCTTCTGGTCTTCCCAAGACCAAGAGAGCCAACTCCCATGTGACAGGTACCTTCCCTGGAACCAGGAAGCAGAAAGCCATCCTCCATCACCAGAGACAGGAGAAGGGAGCCGGAGAATTAGGGTCTGAACCGTCCATGTCGATGAAACTTCTTCAACCAGCCCCCCAACCCCACCCCCACCCCCGTCTTCCCAGGGCTGTCTTTGCCACGGCCTGCCTGCCCTTTGCCCAAACCCCTTTGTCTTGTCCGTTCTTCACGAGTGAATCAAGTCTCTGTCTTGTCTTGTCTTTCATTTTTCTTTTCTTTTTTTCTTTTTTAAGATTTTATCTTATTTACTTATTGGAGAGACAGAGATCACCAGTAGGCAGAGAGAGGGGGTGGGGGGGCAGGAATCAAGCTCCCCATAGAGCAGAGAGACCAATGCATGTCTCGATCCCAGGACCCGGAGATCATGACCTGAGTGGAAGGCGGAAGCCAAACCTACTGAGCCACCCAGGCACCCCTCGATTCCGCGCCTTTAGGCCCTTGGGAAGGCCCCCCTGTGCAAGCAAACACCAACCCACGGTTGGATGCCCTTCTCCAGGGAAGCTCTTCTGTCGGTCGCCATCCTAGGCCCAGCCACAGACCCTAAGCAGGTAGAGGAGAATGTGTGTCCACTACCACGACCAAACACCACCACCAACAACAACACCACCCCCACCACCACCCGAGCAGTGAGATTGTCCACCTGGAATGTCACTCTTGCCAAGGCAAGAGAAATGCGGCGACAGCGAGGTCCCCTGACCACTTGTAACCCACTGATGAATCCCTGACACACATAGAGGGTGTAACACCCCTACAACTCCCTCAAGGATTTTGTTCCATGTTTTACCCGTGAGGATCGCTCTAGTCAGTGTCCCTTCACTCCGATAGCCACACATGCCCACAATATGCTAACATCCCTCTTCCAACACGGGGTCAACAGACACACATCAAAAGGGTCCCATGACTAATGCTTTGCTAAAACAAGAGGGACTCACCTCACCTTGACAGTGGGTAGTCCCGCAAGGTCTCGGAGACCTTGCTCGCAGCATACACACATTCCTTGGAGACTGACCTCATCCCTAACCCCCACTAACTGGAAACCGTATCACCAGTTTCCCCTCACAATCCCAGCACAGCTCTTTCTGCAAACAGGTCCCGTCCCCGTGCTGTAATAAAAGCACCTTTTTGCACCAAACACATCTCTGCAATTCTTGCTTGGCCATTTCCCCGGCAGCTCCACATCCGGTCTGCCTGTCTGTCTGTTTTTGGGTTTGTTCCTTCGTGTGTGTGTGTGTGTGTGTGCATGTGTGCGCACACACACACACGTTTCATGGGCCTTTCTTTTTATTTATTTATTTACTTACTTATTTACTTATTTTGAGTGGTTTTGGGTTCACAGCCGAATTCACTGGATAATACGGGCAGTACCCACAGGACACCTGCTCTGCCATCGCTCACTGCTCACTGGCCCCTGCCCCGCCCCCCAACACTCAGAGCACAGGCCTGCTCCCTGAGAGCTTCCCACTCCCCCACGAGCCTATCGATCATCCAACCATCCGTGGCAAACCTGGTGAATCGCTTACAATGGATGAATCCACACAGAGGCATCATCATCACCCACTCAGAGCCCAACATTGTCCATTCTCTGGGGTTTTGTTTTCCTTTTTATAATGATTTTATTTATTTATATGACAGAGAGAGAGAGAGACAGACAGACAGAGAGACAGACAGACAGACAGACAGATCATAAGTAGGCAGAGAGAAAGGGGAAAACAGGCTCCACGCCAAGCAGAGAGCCCGATTCCGGGCTCAATTCCAGGACCCGGAGGTCATGACAAGAGCCAAAGGCAGAGACTTGACTCATTGAGCCACCCAGGCACCCCTCCTTCTGTGGGTTTCGACAAAGGTATCTTACCACCACAGTAGCTCTCTGAATAGTTCCACCGCCTTAAAAATCCTCTGTGCTCTGCCTAGTCACCCTACCCACCCACCTGAGCCCTCCCCTCCACCCACCCACACACACATACCCTCCACCCCCACCAAAACCCCTGGCAGCCGAATGATCTTTGTTGTCCCTTTTGCCTGCCTGCCTGCCTGCCTGCCAGCCTTCCTTCTTACCTTCCTTATCATTAGTTTGAATATCATTCGCTTATTATGAAAGACAGACATGGAAATAACTCACATGGGGCAAGATTTCACCACTTCAGTGGACTGAGTAATTTCACGGGATGCCATTTCAATCATGATTTTTTTCAGTCTATATATTTTCTCAGAATGTCACCGTCTCTAAGTAAGAAAATACTCCACATCATCTAGAAATACTCCGATGCCTCCATATTCTGGGAGAAGACAGTTACCGAAAACTTTCAGGCCAACTGGCTGAATCTCTCCACCCTTTCCTCCGGAGCATGACCAGTAGCTATTTCTGTTGCTTGCAGTATTTTTCCTTGAGATTTATCGGGAAGCATCCTTCCTCCTTCGGTTACAATCTGGGCTGCACTCCTTTGAAGCAAAACCTGGTCAAAGAGCGGGAGAAACCCTCTGCACACACCTGTCCGTCCATGACGCTGTCTGATACAGTTCATACTCTGCTCTCCAGCCTACTGATCTCGTGACCCTCTCAATAGTTTGGCCTCCCTCAGCATGTCACATGGAGTTGGAACCGTGAGGTGGGTTCACCTCTTCTGACTGGCTTCTCTCAGTCAGCAAGACACACGGAAGTTTCCCCACCTGGCTCCCCATAGCTCCCCATAGCTCGCTCATCTCTTTCCAAAGCCCCGAGAGCCATTTCTTTCGTGGCCTGGATGTACCCCATTCTCTGTATCCATTCTCCTCCTGAGGGACTTCTGGATTGCCTCCAGGTTCAAGCCATTACTAGTGAAGGGGCCGTGAATGTCTGCATGTACGTTTCTGTGCAGACATCCGTCTTCAACTCGTTTGGGTCATCGATACGTACCAAGGAGCAGGATTGCTGTGTTGTACGGTAAGAGTATGTTTAGCTTGGAGAGGCCATCCCCCATATTTCTGGCCTTTGTGAGGGGGGTAGTGCGGGAGCCGAGCGGAGGGGTGTGCACGGAAAGAATGAGGTCATGAAGGAGGGAGAATTCAAAGATGCTGGAAAGGAAGACCTCAGGGTTGGTGGCAGACCTTAAGATGATATTGACATGAGACAGAGTAACGGGAAAAGGAGCCTACAAATTTGTTTCCTAAAAGTGTCCCATGAAAAAGCCCTCCCGAGGAAAGCCAGACCCTGAGAAGGAGCAAATCCTAGTTGCTGGTATATTGGTTTGAACAAGAAGAGGCGATTGTGGAAGAGTAACTACACTGTGTGGGGAAGCTATAAGAACACACAGATTTGAAAGAAAGAAGGAAAGAAAGAAAGAAAGAAAGAAAGAAAGAAAGAAAGAAAGAAAGAAACAATATCAGTTTGTCCACAATTCTCATGTTCATTATCAACTTGCTGTCCTTGAAGATAAGAATGTCCCTCACAGGGTATCTGGGTGGCTTAGCCCCTTAAGGGTAAGAGGCTGCTTTTGGCTCAGGTCCTGATCCCACGTTCCTGGGATTGAGTCCCACTTCAGGTTCCTTGCTCAGCAGGGAGCCTGCTTCTCCCTCTCCCTCTGCCTGCCCCTCCCCCTGCTTCTGCATGCCCAGAATATATGTGTGTGCATTCGTGTGTGTACACATATACATATAGTACGTATATACACATATACATATATACATGTGTGTGTGTGTGTGTGTGTGTGTGTGTCCCCCTCTCTTCTCTTTCTCTCCCTCTCCCTCTCTCTCTCACTCAAAAAAAAGAAGAAAGAAAAAGGGATGTCACTCACTCCCCCTTCTGTGATAGGGGAGACATCTCCCAGGGGAATGGGCAGGGGATGCTTCAGGGGAGAAAGGGGAGAGAGTTATCTCTCCCTCCTTGCATCTGTAGTTGGGAGGGGGTTGTGTGTTTGCTGCTGCTGCTGCAGCAGCTACGTTTTAGAAGTGTCTATAGTTCAAAACAGTATTCTGGTTTCCTTTACATCTAAACCTTATCTCAGGTTTGGGTTTTGACAGGACGGAGGGAGGGAGGGCGGCCCACGTTTTTCATCAACATGGTGGAGAAGGAGAATATGGGTGCGGGCCTGTTCATATTCTTCTCCATGGTGGGGTGAGCAGAGGATTCACATTCAGCTCTTGCCAGAAGGGATATAATCTCTCCATAAACAATCAGGCAAAATATCAGGCCAACAGTAAGGGCAAGTAACGGTCAGAGGAACATAGACAAGATTGGCTCTAGATGCTGGAGTTTCCCAAGCAATGATCTCAGCAGAGGCACACAAATGTCAAAGATTTCCAGAGACCATGCTTAGGTATGGACGTCATTCCAAAGGTAGGGTGCTATCATCCGGTGAGTGTTGTCTGCTGTCCCCCGGCTCCCAGGAGCATTGTATCTTGCTGATACAGTACGAGGCTCATCCCTGGATGGAATTGTGCCAGAGAAAGGGAGACAGCAGCATGTCCTTGAGCCTAAGGTGTGTTGAAGAGAGTGACTCTCTAAAGCACATTGGGCTGAAGAAGACCAGCTGGATTTCTGTGGGTTGGTTTTATGTATTGGTGACAAGGGGATGGGTGTGGGTGGGTGTAGTTTGTTTACTTTCAGAAGGAGGTGAAAGCCCTCTTCAAGTGGAAGTATTTGCACGGGGAGTCTGGCAGGATGGGAGGGTGTGGCTCGGTCCCTTTACCGAGAAGTCAAGAGAATCGGGCATTTTAAGAGCTAGGCAAAGAGACTAGTTGAGCTTTGGCCATCGCAGCCCCTGGCACCTCTGCAGAAAAAATAGAAGGTTCCCAGAATGAATTGAGCTGCAGGAGTCAGCGTGAGCGGACCCCACCACCCTCAGCCCCCAGCCCCTAGCCCCTCCCAACCCCCAACCCCAATGCGGGGATAGGGAGTAGCTGTAGTCCAGAGCTCCAGATCTGGGTCCTCCTCCCCCTACCAGGGCTCCCCCTGCCCTCTTCTCAGCCAGGGACGTATATGTGAGCATGATCCCAGAGAAAAAATCCCCTCATCCACAGAAATCTTGCCACCAGTTGGACCACTTTGCCTGAGAGACCAACTCATCTGTACCCGACCATGATTTTTTACTAGGGACCTGGAGCCTAGTTCACTACTTAGGATGAACAGTACCACCACCACCCCCGCCACCCCCCCCACCCCCTGCCATCCCCACCCCCAGCCTACTGCTCCCAATTCGACCTGAAGATGGCAGGGGTGGGGGGGTGGGGGATGGGAGGACTGCTAAAGAGAGGTTCCGGATGACCCATTCTAATGGGCCTCATTCAATCAAATCCTTTCATTCAAATGCAGAAAGCTTTCTGTTAAAGTCAGAGCCTGGGGCTTCTCTCCATTAAATGGCATTCTTCAAATCCCCCAACCCTTAGGCTGTGGCTTGCAAACTTCGGGAGGGAGGAGGCAAGGGGGAAGGAGACAGAGCTTGTCTCTAGAGCTGACCTCATCTGGGGGCAAGGAGTCCCCTCCTTTTCCTAACACAGTAAATGCAGCTAAACCCTTTGGGAATCATGGATGTGGAGGATGACGTCTGACCTGAAAGCCTTCCAAGGGTGGGGTGTGCAGGTAGGAGGGTGTGGCATGGTGTGGCTGGGTCAGTCAGAGGGGGACAGGAAACACATGATGGTGGTGTCTTAGATTTGAGAGGCCAAACACAGGCATGGACTGATGATGGTGCTGTCTTAGGGGTCAGAAGGCAAACACAGGCATGGAGTGATAGGGGATAAGAGCTAAGAGCCACCTGACAGGGGACAGTTCTCACTCATCCACTGAGTTACAGGGCTGATCAAGCCCACTCCTCTAAAGCGACATGAACAGTTGATTGATTATCCATCGGCCAGTCCTCCCTCTCCCACCTGCTTCCCAAGGGAAACCCTCTGTCTCATTTCCACATAGCCACTGACTGTTTCACATGCCACTTTCTGTCCACTAAAAGAAGAAAGGAAGATGGGGAACCATAAACCAGCTCCACAGATAGCACCTCTGCACAGAGGGGTGAGTCTGGGTCTCATTGGGCAAATGGTCACTCTGAGCCTTGATCCCTGGGTTGTTTTTAAAAAATGCACTGGAGGGAGCACCTGGCTGGCTCAGTCCAAAGAGCACATGACTGTTGATCTCAGACAGGATCATGAGTTCAAGCCCTGCATTTGGTCCACAGATAATGGAAAATGAATGAATGAATGGAATTTTTTAAAACATAAAAGTATGTAATGTTGTTCTCTCCCCCCCCCAAAAAAAAGGAATGGAGGGGCGCCACAGTCTATTAAGCATCTGCCTTCAGCTCAGGTCATGATCTAAGGGTACAGAGACTGAGCCCTGCCCCTCTGGGGCTCCCTGCTCAGTGGGGAGTCTTCTCCCTCTCCCTCTGTCCCTCCCTCACTCATGTGTTCATGTGTGTGCGCTCGCTCTCTCTCTTTCTCTCTCTCTCTCTGAAATAACTAACTTACTAAATAACAATCAAACTTCAAAAGAAAAAGGGCAGGGACATTAACGATTATTCACGGGGAAAGATGGAGCCTGCACAGTGGGGAAACATCCTATATACTGTCTATCCCCATGTTTACTTTGGGGTGGAGACTTGACCTGGGAAGGAGGAAAATTGAGTCCCTTATGTCAGGAGGTTACCTTAGGAGAAGGAGAAGGGGATGTGGGCATGCTGTGATAGCTGGTCTAACCGGAATGGGGTCTCAGGCTCCTCTCAGGTAAGGAGTATCAGGGCGGTGCTTGTTGATAGGCTGCAGCCCCATCAGTCGACCTTCAGTCCAGACTTCTGCAGAGATGCCTGGTATTTGGTAGCAAGGCCTGAAATGAGACGGTAGCTCAATAGGGGGAACCAATTTTCTGAAAAACAGGCTTTGAGTTTTCAGCTAGCATCAGCCCATTTACCTTATGAGGCATGGTTTCAATCCATCCCTCCCGCCACCCCTGCCAAGTTATGCTGTGGCTATTCTTTTATTTCCTCAGCGGAGGTAGGTTTATGGTAAAGAAGTTTCTGTACATCTTAGCTGTAACATGCTTATGTGCTGGGCTCAACAGAGGCTTTTCCCCTGTAGGTTAAAAGGGAATAGAAACAACAGGGAGTCAGACATGCTATGTTTTCCCATATAATTCCCATATAATTTCCCATATAATTTCCCATGGTCAATCCTTCATTCCATTTCTATGGAACAGGGGCAGAGGTCTGCCTTCTGTAACCGCTTCAAGCTGAATGAGGGTGCAGTGGAAGCTTTGGAATGGAAGGATCTGAAACAGGGCATCCTCTACTCAGAGGAAGAGTACCCTACATGGCGCCTGAGCCCCCGCCACATTCTAAGTTCTCCCTCGACACCAGCCATCATTGTGACCCATCAGAATGAGGCTCCCTGTCACCTCAGTCCCCTGGGCACTTAGCTCCAGAGACACCAGATCAAAACGGCCTTCTTCCTGGGATGGAAGGCTAGGAGGAGCTGGGCTTTCCAGGCATCCATGCAGTGACTTCTGCTATGACATCATTCCATATGGGGATGCTGGTGCCATCCAAACGGACTCCCCCTGTCCCGCAGAAGGAAAGCTTGCTGTTCGGAGCAGCTTACAAGCCTCAGCCTGGGAAGACCTCCATGGCGTCATGAAGCCACGCCTCCATCCGTCAGCTATCCTGGACACAAACTCCAGCATGAACGAACATATGCCCTGACATATGCCCTGACTCAGGTGCTGGGGATCTCGATTCACATGCTGCACTTTGGAAATGCCATGTGCTCGGCACTGAAAGAAACTTGCACCTGTACGTTCAGAATTCCGTCCTACCCTCTTTGCCTGCCAGCCCTCCAGATTGTTCATTCGGGAGCCACAACCCAATCTTCTCCCTGCCCTCTAGAAAGAAGGGCCCTAGGGGTTTTCCCAGAATCCCCAAGTGAGCATCAACCTGCAAGGACCTCGACGGCACATCAATGTACTAGGCCGCCCTGTGCACTAATGCTCTGCCTGACACAGCCTGAGCTCCGACCTCCCATCAGGCCCCAGGTAGCGGGCACCATATCCTTCAGGTGGGATGTGCCAAGTCCAGAGACTGATACCTCTTCCCAACTAGGCTATTCAGGTGTCTGTGCCCAAATCATAGCTCAAATTGTGGCCTATGTGGGAACCTCAAGCATCGAAGAGAACTCCTCCTTCCCCACAATGGGAAAAGCTTGCTGTGGGAATGGGGGTCGAACCCTCATAGTGGCAGGCAGCTGCATGGCCTATGAGACCACGCCCACCCAGGAGGTCTTCCCTGGCCACAAACAGACAAGTGACCCTCAGCCTGAGGGCGCTAACTGAACCAGGCGCACGCATATCGGACGTGACATGCCCCTAGGCCCAATCCTCACCGTCTGTCGGTTTCTCCAGTTAACCCGACCCAGAAGCTGATTCTGGAATCTCTGCTATGACGGGACACCTGAGATGGAAAACAGCTCTCTTCCCTTCCCCACGAAAGACACCAAACCCTTGGGAGCCGGGTAGAATCCTTACAAAGTTAGAATATCCCATGGCCCCATGAGGATACCATACATTCCGTGGACAACCAAGACACACATCCCAGACAGAAAAGCCTCCACTCCCGCCTCCCCATCGACATAATTTCAGATGCCGTGGCACTGCCCTCATGGTCCACAGATTGGGTAGCCATCACTCGCCCAGAACCCTATCCCGAGTTTGTGTTTGCAGAATATTGTCCCCAAAGTCCTGGCCAACAGGACCTCCAGGATGGAGCCTCTGGAGCCACAGCACAGGACTCTGCCTTCCCACCGGGAGGAAGCTCTGCCATCCCATTTGCACAAACCCTCCAGATTGAGAGATACCTGCAATGTCCCTGAGTCCACCCCAAATTCGCTCGATGAATTGGAAAAAAGGTGCTTGCGGACACATGCCAGACACTTATCTCCAGGCAGACACCCAGGTCAATGTCCCTGAGTCAGAAGATGGAACATGACATACCCCCAGGACTTCAACAGAACCCTAGCCTAGGTTTGCAGGTATCTGCCTCCAGAGGAAATCCCTGGAATAACTATATGGTCCAACACTTGATCCCTGAATGACAAAACAGAACACCTCCTGTTCCCAGAAATCAACAGGACTCTTGGGAGCTGCGTCCAACCCTCAGGGGAGGAGAATCCTGCATGGCACCTGAGCCCCCGCCACATTCTAAGGTCTCCCTGGAAACCAGTCAGCATTGTGACCCATCAGAATGAGCCTCCTTGTCATCTCAGGCCCCTGGGCATTTTGCCCAGAGCCACCAGATCAAAAGGGCCTTGTCCGGGCTGGGAGGGTAAGCAGAGCTGGGCTTTCCAAGCATCAGTGTGGTGACTTCTGCTATGGCATCTTTCCATATGGGGGATCCTGGTGCCTACCAAACAGATTCCCCCTGTCCTGCAGAAGGAAAGCTTGCTGTTCGGAACAGCTCACAAGCCCCAGCCCGGGAAAAGTTCCATGGCCTTATGAATCCATTCGTCGGCCATCATGGACACAAACTCCAGTGTGAGCGACTTCTGACACATGCCCTGACTCAGGTGCTGGAGATCTCGAGTCAGAATCTGCACATTGGAAGTGTATTGTGCTCGGCACTGAACAGACCCGGAACTTGTGTTTTTAAATTCCGTCTTCACCCTCCCGGCCCTCCAGCCCTCCAGATGGTTCATTCGGGAGCCACAACGCAGTCTTCTGCCTGCCCTCCAGAACGAAGAAGGGCCCTAGTGGTCTGCCCAGAATCCCCACGTGAGGATCAACGTGCATGGATCTCGACGGCACCTCAATGTCCTAGGCCACCCTGTGCACTAATGCTCTGTCTAACACAGCCTGAACCCGACCTCTCATCAGCACCCAAGGTATCAGGCCCCATATCCTGCAGGTGGGACGTGCCAAGGCCAGAGACTGTCATCTCTCCACATCCTAGGTATTCAGCTGTCTGTGTTCAGATCATAGCTAAAATCCGGCCTATGTGGGAACCTGAAGCATCAAAGAGCACCCCTCCTTCCCCAGGATGGGAAAAGCTTCTTTGAAGATGGAGGTCTTACCCTCAGAGTAGGAGCCAGCTGCATGGCCCTCAAGACCACGCCCACTCAGGAGGGCTGCCCTGGCCACAATCAGGCATTGTGTCCCTCAGCCTGAGCTCACTTTCAAACCAGCCCCCTCGCTAGCTGGACCAGGAACCCGAATATCAGGCCTGACATGCAACTCGGCCCAAATCCTCACCCTTGGTGGGGTTCTCCTGGTGCCCAGACGCAGAAGCCAAAACTGGAATCCCTGCTATGGGGGGACCATGAGACGGAAAATAGCACTCTTCCCTTCCCCCCGAAGATACCTCTCCATTCCGTGGCCAACCGAGACACACAACCCAGACCGAAAAGCCTGTGCTCCTGCCTCCCCATCGCCATCATTTCAAATCCCGTGGCAGTGCCTTCACGGTTTGAAGATTGGGCCTGCCATCACCCTGCCGCTAACCCTATCCTGAGTTTGGGTTACAGACTTTTGTCTGTGAAAACAAAAGTTTTTTTTTGGGGCCAGGCCCAAAAACCTGGCCATCAGGCCCTCCAGGATGGGGCCTCTGGAGCCACAGCGCAGGACTCTGCCTGCCCACAAAAAGGAAACTCTTCCCGTCACATTTGCACAATCCTTCCAGATTAGGAGACACTTGCAATTCCCCTGAGCCCACCCAAAATTCGTTGGCCGCCTTGGAAAAAAGGCGCCTTTGGACACGGGCCAGACCCCTACCTCCAGGCAGTCTCCCGGGTCAATGACCCTGAATCTGAAGATGGAACCTGACATACCCCTAGAACCTCAACAGAAATCTAGCTTAGGTTTGCAGGCATCTGTCTCTAGAGGCAAACTCTAGAATGCCTACATATGGTACAAAACTTGATCCCTGAGCCACAAAACAGTAGACTTCCTGTCCCGAGAAGGCAATCTGGCTCTTGGAAGCTGCGTCCAATCCTCAGGGTGGAGAATCCTGCATGGCGCCTGAATTCCCGCCAACATTCTAAGGTCTCGCTCGACGCAAGCCAGCATTGCAACCCATCAGAATGCGTCTCCCTGTCACCTCAGCCCCCTGGGCCCTTTGCCCCAGAGTCACCATATCCAAATGGCCTTGTTCCTGGACTAGAAGAGTATGTGGAGCTGGGCTTTCCAAGCATCCATTCAGTGACTTCTGATAAGTCTTCTTTCCATACGGGGGACACTGATGCGATTCAAATGGACTCCCCTGTAGTGCAGAAGGAAATCTTGCTGTTCAGAGAAGCTTCCAAGTCCAAGCCTGGAAAGACCTCCATGGCCTCATGAGGCCACCCCTCCATTCATTGGCCATCATGGACACAAACTCCAGCATGAGCGACCATCTGACACGTGCCCTGACTCCAGTGCTGGAGATCTTGAGTCAGATGCTACACATTGGAAATGGCAGGGGCTCGGCACTGAAGAGAACGGTGTGTTCAGAATTCCGTCCTCACCCACCTGGGCCGCAAGCCCTCCAGATTGTTCATTTGGGAGCCCCAATGCTGCCTTCTGCCTACCCTCCTGAAAGAAGAAGGGACCTTGGATTCAGCCCTGAATCTCCACTTGAGGATCAACCTGCATGGAACTCAACGGCACCCTAGTATCCTAGGCCACCCTGTACACTAATGCTCTGTCTGACACAGCCTGAGTAATGAACTACCATCAGCTCTCCAGGTAGTGGGCCCCATATCCTGCATGTGGGACATGCCAAGGGCAGAGACTGTCATCACTACCCAACCTGGGTATTCAGGCTTCTGTGCCCAGACCATAGCTCAAATCCCAGCCAATTGGGGAACCTCGAGCGTAAAGAGCACTCCTCCTTCCCTATGATGGGAAAAGTTTGCTGTGCGGATGGGGGTCTAATCATCAGAGTTGGAGCCAGCTGCATGGTCCATGAGACCATGCCCACCCAGGAGGTCTTCCCTGGCCACAAATAATCATTGTGATCCTCAGCCTGAGCCTGCTTTCAAACCAGCCCCCTTGCTAGCTGGACCAGGGGCCCGCATAAAAGGCATAACGTGCCCCTAGGCCCAAATCCTCACCTTGGGCGGGTTCTCCAAGCACACGTCAAAGACGCCAAATCTGGAACCCCTGCTATGGCGGTACCACCGAGACGGAAAACAGCTTTAGGGTCCATGATCCAAGGAACGAGACTGACACAAAGTGAAAATCAAGAAAAGCTTTATTTCACACCAAACATCAGAAACAAAACAGACCCGTCGGGGCCATCTCTACGTAGAGGAGATGATGACGAGGATGACGCTCCCGATGACAAAGAGGTGAGGATGATGAGTACGAATATCCTGATGACACAGTCTCTGCTCCCCATGAGGCCACTCCGACAAGGCAACTCCCCGGAGGAGGCCGCTCCCCAGATGAGGCCATATGCCAGACAAGGCCACTCCCAAAAATGAAGAGGCCGCTCCGGAAAAGGCTGCTCCTGACGATGAAGAGGCTGCTCTGGAGGAGGCCGCTTGACGACGAGCCCACATGCCAATGAGGCCGCTCCCCGGAATGACCCCACTCTGGCGAGGCCACTCCAGCGAGGCTGCAGCCCGCGGTGGCGAGGCTGCTGCTGGAAGGGCCTTGGCTCGGGACGGTGCTGTTCCTGACGAGCCCAACGCTATGACTCCTATGACTACCCTAATGGCTCCCAATGGCCACTCTAACAGCTATTGTGCTATTCTTTTTTTTTTTTTAAAGATTTTATTTATTTATTTGACAGATAGAGATCACAAGTAGGGAGAGAGGCAGGCAGAGAGAGAGAGAGAGAGGAGGAAGCAGGCTCCCTGCCAAGCAGAGAGCCCGATGCGGGACTCGATCCCAGGACACTGAGATCATGACCTGAGCTGAAGGCAGCAGCTTAAACCACTGAGCCACCCAGGCGCCCTGCTATTGTGCTATTCTAATGGCTATTCTAACTCCTCCTACTTCTCTAATGACTATTCTAACTCCTCCTATTTCTCTAATGGCTATTCTAACTCCTCCTACTTCTCAAATGGCTATTCTAAATCCTTCTAGTTCTCCCCCCTCCCAGCCTCACAGACTAAAATTTAGAGAGGTGGTTGAGTTGGGCTCACACACAGGTGGCCAATTAGATTTCAACTCATCACAGTTAATATATGTGCACCCCAATGATTGGATATGGCTATCTGGCCTGGCCTGCCCCTATGTCCGGGGTTGACAGTTTCTTTGGCTAGCCAGGCCCCTACATTCCCCCCTTCTCTTTGGAAATTAGTCAAATCCTTGACTTTTCAGCCAGTTCTATGTTCTCCTGTTGTAAGGGGGTTTATTAACATGTAAGACTAACATTTTTATCGCTCCAATTTTCTTTGGTACAAATGACATTAGGGCATTTATAACACAGGGGCCAAAACTTAACCGTAATGCACAGTCGGCTGATGAGTTAGCCATTCAATGCTTTATATAACCATTTCCATTTTTTTCCTAATTCCGTTCATCTAATTTCCCACCTATACTTTATATAAACAGGTAACAATAGGAGCAAAAATAAACTCAAAGCTTTTTAGTCTTAGCTTTAGTCCATGGTCACCAGGGACCATTGGCTGCAGCTTCCATCTCTGGGGGTGATCCTCATCCTTGGCTCATTTGACATGACCCATGTGAATCCAGGCCCTGATGATTTCTAATTTAACTGCCATGGGGTGGTCAGGATAACAGTAAATTGTCCCTTCCAGCAAGGCTCCAAGTTTCCCCCTTGATAGAGACATATGCAAACCAAGTCCCCAGGTTGGTAAGGATGTGGTTCCACCTCCGTCTCTGTCCCAGTGTGGGCCGTCCAGATCCCTGAGCGGGCTTTTTTTAAGACAGACTGTAATGCCTGCAGTGACTGGAGTACAGATTTATCAGTCATTTCTGCTAGGGCAACCTCTGGTAGTCGAGGACAGAGAGAGGAGTCACCCAAACATTATTTCAAATGGGGTCACCTTGCTTAAATAGGGTGTACACCATGCCCTGAGGAGGGCAAAAGGAAGGAGATCCACCCATCCACCGCCAGCCTCCAGGATTAGTTTCGTCAAGGTCTCTTCAAGAGTCCAGTTCATTCTCTCTACTTGCTCTCTTCAAGAGTCCAGTTCATTCTCTCTACTTGCCCAGAACTCTGGGGCCGGTAGGCACAATGTAGTTTCCAATAAGTGCCCACAGTCTTGGCCAATGCCTGTGAGACTGAACTCACAAATGCAGGGCCATTGTCTGACCCGATTGCAAGAGGCAGCCCAAACCTAGGAATTATTTCTTCTAGTAGCTTTTTGGCTACCACTCCTGCCATCTCATATTTGGTGGGAAAAGCCTCTACCCAGCCTGAAAAGGTATCTACAAAAACTAACATGTACTTGTGCCCATATTTTCCAGGTTTCATTTCTGTAAAATCTATTTCCCAATAAATTCCTGAACAGGTAAGGAACCTTACCCATTTAAGTATTCCCACATTAACTACCTGGCATTGAGCACATCTATCAACCACATCCTGAACCATAAGCCCTAAGTTAGAGACCTGGAACTGCTCGCCTATAAGCTCCTTGAGTTTGCATGTCCCCAAATGAGTACCCTGATGTATCTGGTCTACTAACTTTTTGCCTAGTCTTCAAGGAAGAATTATTTTTCCTGCTTTAGTCTTAGCCCGTCCCCTTCATAACCCAATTTAACCTATTTCTGTAAATACTTTAAATCTTCTGAATAATTCAGTTTTTCTGGTAGACCTGGAGTCGGGAGTGTAACTATTTCTTGTACTGTTTCTCGTGCTGCTTGCTTTGCGACTTGATTTGCTAATTGCTTTCCTTTTGAAATCAGATCAGTCCCTTTTCTTGTCCTGGGAAATGCATAACAGCCACAACTTTTGGGTCACAAATAGCCTGGAGGAGAGCCAATATTTCTCCTCTGTTTTTAATTCCTTTTCCTTCTGCTATTAATAGGCCCCTTTCTTTATAAATAGCCCCATGTATATGGAGAGTAACAAAGGCATACCTGCTGTCCCTATAGATGTTGGCCATTTTACCTTTGGCCATCTGCAGTGCCTTAGTGCCTGCAATCAGTTCCACATTTTGTGCCAAAGTTCCATGTGGCAGGGCTGCTGTAAAGAGGCTCAGGATAAACCACCACAACCTCCGCATACCTCTTTCCATTGACCACGTAGCTATTCCCATCTGTGAACAGAATCATCTCGGCATCCAAGAGGGGAATGTCTCTGAGATCCGATATTATTCCTGCAACTTGGGTTAGGACATCCCCGCAGTTGTGTGGATGGTCATCCAGCTCCTCTGGCAGCAGCGCGGCTGGATTTAGCACTTCCAGGGGTCCTAAGGTCACTCTTGGTACATTGAGGAGGAGGGCCTGATACCCCGTCTCTCAGGTGTTTGTCATCCAACGGTCTGGTCTAGTCCGGAGAAGGCCCTCAATAGTGTGGGTGGTGGTCAAGATGAGATTTTGACCCAAATTCAATTTACTTGCATCCTTGACCAAGAGGGCCGTGACAGCAATTATGCAGAGGCAAGAGGGGAACCCCGCCACTACTGGATCTAGTTTCTTCCTAAGATAGGCTACTGGCCTCTGCCAAGGCCCCAGATTCTGAGTGAAAACTCCTTTGGCCATGCCTGCATTTTCATCCACATTCAAGTGAAAGGGCTTGGTAACATCTGGGATGGCCAATGCACTCAGTACAGCTGTTTGTAATTCCTGAAATGCTCCTTCTGCCTCAGCTGTCCACTCTATCATAGTGAGCGCCCCCCTTTTGCCATTTCGAAGGGAGGTTGGGCAATCTCCGCAAACGGCGGTATCCACAGCACAGAGAAGCCCACCGTCTAAGAAACTCCCTGACTTGTCACGACTTGGTTGGGTGGGGGTATCAGGTGATCACCTGTTTCCTGGACTCAGTGAACGCACTTCCTTGTGGAGATCAAAGCTTAGCTTAGATATGTGGTGGGGCGCCTGGGTGGCTCAGTGGATTAAGCCGCTGCCCTCAGTTCAGGTCATGATCCCAGGGTCCTGGGATCGAGCCCCGCATCGGGCTCTCTGCTCAGCGGGGAGCCTGCTTCCCCCTCTGTCTCTGCCTGGCTCTCTGCCTACTTGTGATATCTCTCTCTGTCAAATAAATTTAAAAAACCTTTAAAAAAAAAAGCTTACATATGTGGCATGGCTCTGACAGTGCTGTGCTTTCTTTGCTGACACCCGATACCCTTTTTCTTGCAGAGTCTGTAAGAGAGCTCTTTTCCCCCTCAAACATGACTCATCATCCTCAGCAGATACTAGCAAATCATCAACATACTGTAGCAGAGTGACTACTGGGTTGGAGGTTCTGTACTCATGCAAATCCTCATGTAGTGCCCTGTTAAAAATTATGGAATCCTGACTGAGGGTTGGACCACTCAAAAACAAAAAGTGGTTGAGATTCCCATGCTAAAGATATGCAGAAAAAATGCATCCTAGAGATCTGAGATGGTATACACAGTTCTTTTGGGGCCCAGGAGGGAGAATAGAGTATATGGGTTAGTTACCTTCGGGTGTATATCTTCAACCCATTTATTAACTTCCCACAATTCCTGAATGTGTCAGTACTCCACAGTCTCAGCCTTTTTGATGGGTGTCAAAGGTCTGTTCCATGGAGATTTGCAAGGAACTAGGATTGCTTCTCCTCGGAGGTGGTTAATGTGCTTTTTGATCCCTTCCATTGCTTCCCGGTGAAGGGGGTGCTGCCGAAAATGAACAGCCATAGCCATCACCTTTAATTGTACCACCACTGGAGGTTGTCCCCTGGCCAAGCCATGGGGCTTCCCTTCTGCTAAAACCTTGGTAAACTTGACCTGTAGGATTTGGAGAAGGCTCCCCGCCTTTGTCTGCTCTGGTTTTGAGACTGGCTCGTAAAGGAGGTATTCATCTACTGCTGCCATAAGCATCTGTACAGGGTGTTGTTTCAAGGTTACAGTCATGTCTACTTCCGAGAACTGAATGCCAGCTCCTAACTTGTGGAGGAGGTCTCTTCCCATCAAGTTATATGGGGCATAAGGGTGGGCCAAAAACCGATGTTTTACTACTCTTGAGGCCAGATTTAAAGTCCTTTCTGTTGTCCATTTATGTCTCGCTGAGCCATTTGCTCCTTGTACTCAAACTTCCTCTCCAGAGAGTTTTCCCATAGGTTTAAGTAATGATGAAAATTTGCTCCTGTGTCCACCAAAAAAAAAATCAACTGATTTCCCTTCCACTTCATTTTTTACTCTGCTGGCCAGCATTGTCATTTTCCTTTTGGGGCACTCCCTGGCCCAGTGTCCTTTTTACTTACAGTAAACACACTTATCTGAATCTAAGACTTCCCAGCTGCCTTCTCTGTGCTTAGGCTCTTCCTTCCATTTACTATCCTCTACGTATCTCATGTAATGCCAAAACCTTAACCAGCTTTTTGTCTGTTTTTCATCCTCCTGTGCATCCCTGTTCTTAAACACCTTTTCTGTTATTCCCAATAGCTCAATCAGATTCTTCCCTTGAAATCCTTCAATTTCCTGAAGTTTCCTCCTTAATCCGGGTCTGACTGACTGGCAAAAGCAAGATTCATTGCCCCCTGATTTTCGGGTGGCTCAGGGTTAATCAGGCTATACATTTTTAGGCTTCAATGAGCCTTTCTAGAAAAGCTCCTGGAGACTCATTCTTACCTTGAGTCACCGTATTAATTCTGGTTTAGTGCGACTGAAACTTTTACTTCTTGAAATTCAGTTCCAGGATTTCAACCTATCAAAGAACCATATTTGATCGGAAAGTCTCATATATGAATTTCCTTTAAGGTGGACTTCATCTTACAAGAGAATTAAATCAATTACAAATGACAAAAAACTCAGAATAGATATGGTTAAAAATCATATTATGACCCTTATCAGCAAGGGGAGGTGCTAGGCAGTCCACCTCGGGCCAGAGAAGGCAAAGAATTCCCCCAAAACAAAGGTAGTTTTGGGAGCTGCTTGGGAATATTCCTTAAAGCCTCTCTCCAAGTTAGAATAACCCCAGTTGGCTCCAGTTATAGCCCGTAACCCACGAAATGAGTGAGGACGGAGCCCCACATCTATTATGAAGAACAGAGAGATGAGAGTTCCCTTACTCTCTGCCTGTCCCATTCACCCAAACACAACAAACAACACAGCTGACAACAAAAAGACAAGACAAAGACAACTGCAGGCCCAGTGGTCCTGCCACTGGTGGGGAATTTCTAGGGGGACTCAGACCCCCGACCACCTAGGGGGATTCGAACCCCCGATGACCACCTCCGGAAATGTGAACCCCCAAAGATTGCTTAGGGGGATGCAAACCTCCTGACTGCCTAGGGGGATCAAACCACTTTGTGACCACCAAGGGGGACTCGAATCCCCTAGTGACCGTCTAGGGGGACTCGAACCCACTGTCTATCTAAGGGGACTTGAAATCTCCCGACCACCAAGGGGCACTTGAACCCCATGTCAATCTACCAACAGAGGAATGGGGCATCACCGCATCCACTCCAGCACTAAGGAGCATGGCTGCATCCAGCTTCTACCCGGTGGGTCATACACTGGAGCTCCAACCGACAGATGAACAAGATCCCAAAACCTCCGGGGGCTTTTCCCATAAATTCTGATGGTATCTCAGTTCTCATTGTTTGGTCCTGGGCGAGCCCCAGTATTAGGGTCTGTGATCAAAGGAACCAGACTAACACAAAGTGAAAATCAAGGAAAGCTTTATTTCACACCAAGCATCGAAAATGAAACTGACCAGTGGGGGCCATTTCTTACGTAGAGGCGATGATGATGAGTTCGCCGCTCCTGATGACAAAGAGGTAAGGATGACGAGGACGACAACCCTGATGACACAGACTCTGCTCCCAAAGAAGCCACTCTGAAAAGGCCGCTCCCCAGACGAGGCCGCTCTGGACGAGGCCACATGCTGGACGAAGGCTGCAACCAATGATGAAGAGGCCAACCTGGACCAGGCCACTCTCCGATGAGGCCACACGCTGACGATGCTGCTCCCCAGAATGACGCCGCTCTGGAGAGGCCACAGCTCTGGGAAGCGAGGCAGTTTGCGATGAGGCAGGGCGTGGGTGGCTCTGCTGCTCGGGGAGGCGAGGCCACCCCTGGCAGTGCCACTCCCAGCAATGCCGCTCCCAATGCTCCCAATGATCCTGAAGCTCCGACGCTCCCGACCACCCCGACGCTATCATTCCTACGACTACCCTAACAGCTCCCAATTGCTACTCTAACAGCTACTCTATCTCCTTCTACTCCTCTAACAGCTATTCTAACTCCTCCTACTTCTCTAAAAGCTATTCTAACTCCTCCTAATTCTCTAATGGCTATTCTAACTCCTCCTATTCTCTAAGGGCTATTCTAACACCTCCTACTTAACTCCCACCCCCACCAGCCATATAGAATAACCTTTACAGAGGGGGTTGAACCTGGCCCACACACAGGTGGCCAAAGAGATTTCAAGTCACCACATTTACTATATGCACACCCCACTGATTGGATAAGGCAATCTGGCCAGTCCCGCCCCAATATCCGGGGTTTACAAGTAAGTTCCTCTGGCTAAGCAGGTCCCTACATTAGTACCTACATATGTTCCAACGCTAGGTCCCTGATCCAGAAAACAGAACACCTCCTGTCCCCAGAAGGCAACCTGGATCTTGGGAGCTGCATCTAACCCTCAGGGGAGGGGAATCCTGCATGGTGCCTGAGCTCTTGCCACATTCTAAGGTCTCCCTGGACACAAGCCAGCATGCTGACCCATCAGCATGAGGCTCCCCATCAACTCAGCCCCCTGGGCACTTGTCTAAGAGCCATCAGATCGAAACTGCCCTGTCCCTGGACTGAGAGGATAAGCTGAGCTGGGCTTTCCAAACATCTATGCGGTCAGCTCTACTACCATGTCTTTCCATTTGGGGGACCATGGAGCCATCAAAACAGACTCCCCCAGTCCCACAGAAGAAAAGCTTGCTGTTCAGAGCATCTCACAAGCTCCAGCCTGGGAAAACTACCATGGCCTCATGAGGCCACCCTTCCATTCATCTAGCATCATGCACACAAACTCCAGCATAAGCGACCATCCGATACTCGCCCTGAAACAGGTGCTGGAGATCTAGTGTCAGACGATGGACATTGGAACTACCATGTGCTCGGCACTGAACAGAAATAACGCTTCTGCGTGCAGACTTCCGTTCTCACCCTCCTGGCCAACAAGCCGTCCAGATTGGGAATTCTAGAGACACAACGCAGTCTTCTGCCTACCCTCTAAAAAGAAGAAGGGTCCTATGGGTCTGCCCAGAATCGCCATGTGAGGATCAACCTGCATGGCCCTAGATGGAACACCAATATCCAGGCCAACTGTACATTAATGCTCTGTGTGACACAGACTGAGCCATTACCTCCAGTCAGCCCCCAAGGTAGCGGGTGCCATCTCCTGCAGGTGGGACCGGCCATGACCCTAGGCTGTCATGTCTACCAAACTTGGGAGTTCAGGCATTTGTATGCAGACCATATCTCAAATCCCGGCCTATGGGGGAACCTCAAGACAAATGAGGACTGCTCCTTCCCCATGGCTGGAAAAGCTTGCTGAGGAGATGGGGGTCACACCCTCAGAGTGGGAGCCAGCTGCATAGCCCATGAGAACACGCCCACCCAGGAGGTCTGCCCTGGGCCAAAACAGGCATTGTAACCATCAGCCTGAGAATGCTTTCAAACAAGCCCCCTCACTAGCTGGACCAGGAGCCCGCATTTCAGGCCTGGTATGCCTCTAGGCCCAAATCCTCACCCTCGGTCGGGTTCTTCTGGCGCCCGGACACAGAAGCCAAATCTGGAATCCCTGCTATGGCGGGACCCCTGAGACGGAAAACAGCTCTCTTCCCTTCATCCGGATACACACCAAAACCTTGGGAGCCATGCAAAATCCCCACAGAGTCAGAACCTTCCATGGACCATGAGGCCATCACTCTGTTCCTTGGCCAACTGAGACACACAACCCAGACAGAAGAGCATGCGCTCTCGCCTCACCATCGAAATAATTTCAGATCTCGAGGCACTGCCCTCACAGTCTGCAGATCGGGCCTGTCATCACCTCACCCCTCATCCTAAACCGAGTTTGTGCTTTTGCAGAATTTTGTCCCCAAACCCTGGCCCACAGGCCCTCCAGGATGGGGTCTCTTCAGCCACAGTTCAGGACTCTCCTGCCCTTCCAAAGGATATTCTGCTCATCACAGTTGCACAAACCCTCCAGATTGGGAGAGACCTTCAAGGACCCTAAGCCCACCCAATTTCGTTGGCCACTCTAGTCAGAAATGCACATTCTGACACATGACAGACACCCAATTCCAGGAAGACACCCAGGTCAGTGGCCCTAAGTCAGAAGAGGAAACTGACATACCCTTAGGATCTCAATGGAATCCTAGCTTAGGTTTGCAGGCATCTGTCCCCAGAGGAATATTTGTAGTACATACCTATGTTCCAACGCTAGGTCCCTTATGCAAAAAACAGCACATCTCCTGTCCCCAGAAGGCAACCTGGCTCTTGGGTGCTGCGTCTAACCCTCGGGGGAGGAGAAACCTGCATGGCGCCTGAACCTGTGCCACATCCTAAGGTCTCCATGGGCTCAAGTCAGCATTGTGACCCATCAGCAGGAGACTCCCAGTGACCTCAGCTCCCTGGTCACTTTGCCCCACAGCCAACAGATCAAAACTGCCTTGTTACTGGACTGGAAGTGTAAGTGGAGCTGGGCTTTCCAGGCATCCATGTGGTGACTTCTGCTATGATGTCTTTCCATACGGGGTATGCTGGTGCCATCAAAAAGGGCCCCTCTGTCCCGCAGAAGGGAAGCTTGCTGTTCGGAGAGCTCACAAGCCCCCGCCTGAGATGACCTCCATGTCCTCATGAGATCACCCCTCTATTCATCAGCCATCATGGACACAAAACCAACATGAGTGACCATCTGACATTTGCCCTGACTCAGGGGCTGGAGATGTCGATTCAGATGATGCACATTGGAAATGCCATTGTTAGGGTCCATAATCAAAGGAACGAGACTGACACAAAGCGAAAACCAAGCAAAGCTTTATTTCACTCCATGCATCAGAAACCAAAGTGACGAGTAGGTGCCTGAGCCCCATGCATTAGAAACCAAAGTGACTGGTAGGTGCCCGAGCCCCTGCATTAGAAACCAAACTGACCAGTAGGTGCCCGAGCCCCATCCATTAAAAACAAAATGACCAGTAGGTGCCTGAGCCTTATGCATTAGAAACGAAACTGACCAGTAGGTGCCTGAGCCATGCTGGGGGCCACCGCCTCTCAGACAATGGGGTCCCTCCTGGAGGCTCCCTGCCCCACCCTCACTATACCACAGGCCGCTCCCAGTGAAGCTGCTCCCCAGATGAGGCCACAGCCAACGAGGCTCCCAGCAATGTTGCTCCTGATGAGACTGCACCGTCGGCTCCTGAGAGGCTGCGCCTGGTGGTGGCACTGCCTGAGGCGGCGAGGCTGCTTGCGATGGCGCTGCTGCTGTTGCTGCTGCTGATGCTCCTGCTCAGGGCAGCGAGGCCACTGCTGGTGCTACTGCCCGAGGCACGAGGTCACTCGCGGTGGTGCTACCGCTGATGGTGCTACTCTTCAAGGCGGCAAGGCCACTCACGGTGGTGCTGCCGCTGCTGCTGCTGGTGCTACTGCTCGGGGCAGTGAGGCCAATTGCGGCGGCGCTGCTGCTGCTGGTGCTGCTGCTTGAGGCGGCAAGGCCCCTCACAGCGGTGCTGCTGCTGCTTGTGCTACTGCTTAGGGCGACAAGGCTGCTCCCAATGACTCCCCTACCGGCTACTCTGACTCCTCCTGCTCCCCTCTGCAACCTCACAGACCAGCTTTTACAGAGGTGGTTGAGCCCGGCCCACACACAGGTGGCTAATGGGATTGCAATACACAGAGAAAACTGCACAGGCATGCTAGGTGTGCCACACACACACACACACACACACACACACACACACACACACACACAAACTGCTAGGTAACACAGAGGTGGCCAATTGAATTTCAATTTGCCCTAGTAGATATATGTGCTCCCCACTGATTGGATGTCTTCACCTGGCCTGACCCACCCTTGTATCTAGGCTTTGCAAGTAAGTTCCTCTGGGAGGGTTGGGGTCAATCTAAGTTCACTACATAAACACAAAATGACTCCCTATGGCCAACCAGGCCCTTACATTCCCCCCTTTTCTTTGGAGATTAGGCAAATCCTTGACTTTTCAGCCAGTTCTATGTTCTCTGGTTGTAAGGGGTTATACTGAGCATGTAAGTCTAACATTTTTATCCCTTTAGTTTTCTTTTGTACAAATGACACTCATGCACAGTTGGCTGATGAGTTAGCCATTTACCACTTTGTATAACATTTTCCATTTTTCATAATTTTGTTCATCTAATTTCCTACCTATACTTTACATAAACAGGTAACAATAGGAGAAACAATAAACTCACAGTTCTTTTAGTCTTAGCTTTAGTCCATGGTCAGCGGGGTCTGTGGACTGCACCTTCCATCTCTGGGGTGTGTCCTTGTCCTTGGCTCATTTGACATGACCCGCATGAATCCAGGCCCTAATGCCTTCTACTTTTATTGCTGTGGGGGTGTTCAAGATAACAGTAAATGGTCCTTCCAGCGAGGCTCCAAGTTTCCTACTGGATAGTGACGTATCCAAACCAAATCCCCGGGTTGTTAAGGATGTGGTACCACCTCTGTCTCTGTTCCAGTGTGGGCAGTCCACATCCCTGAGTGGGATTTTATTTGACATATTGTAATGCCTGCAGTGACTGGAGTACAGATTTATCAGTCATTTCTGCTAGGGCAACATCTTGTATTCGAGGACGGGGGGAGGTGTCTCCCAAACATTATTTCAAATGTGGTCAGCGTGCTTAAATATGGTGTACATCATGCCCTGAGGAGGGCAAAAGGGAGGAGATCCACCCATTCACCGCCAGTCTCCAGAATTAGTTTTATCAAGGTCTCTTCAAGAGTCCAGTTCATTCTCTCTACTTGCCCAGAACTCTGGGGCCGGTAGGCACAATGTAGTTTCCAATTAGTGCCCATGGCCTTGGCCAAGGCCTGTGAGACTGAACTCACAAATGCAGGGTCATTTTATGACCTGATTGCGTGAGGCAACATAAACCTAGGAATTATTTCTTCTAGTAGCTTTTTGGCTACCACTCCTGCCGTCTCATATTTGGCGGGAAAAGCCTCTACCCAGCCTGAAAAGGTATCTACAAAAACTAACATGTACTTGTGCCCATATTTTCCAGGTTTCATTTCTGTAAAATCTATTTCCCAATAAATTCCTGGTTCCTAAGCTCTTTCTCTTTTCCCTCTTCCCATTTTAGTTCTTCCCACATTAACTGCCTGGCATTGAGCATATCTGTCAACTACATCCTGTACCATATGCCCTAATTTAGAAACCTGGAACTGCTTGCCTATAAGCTCCTTGAGTTTGCATGTCCCCAAATGAGTACCCTGATGTATCTGGTCTACTAACTTTTTGCCTAGTCTTCGGGGAAGAATTATTTATCCCACTTCAGTCTTAGCCCAGTCCCCTTCATAGATCAATTTAACCCATTTCTGTAAATACTTTAAATCATCTTCTGAAAACTTTGGTGTTTCTGGTATGGCTGGAGCCAGGAGTGTAACTAGTTCTTGTACTGTTTCTTGAGCTGATTTCTTTGCAGCTTGAACAGCTAATTGGTTTCCTTTTGAGATCATATCACTCCCCTTTTGGTGTCCCAGGCAATGCATAACGGCCACCACTTTTGGGTCGTAGATAGCCTGGAAGAGAGCCAATATTTCTCCTCTGTTTTTAATTCCTTTTCCTTCTGCTGTTAAATGGACCCTTTCTTTATAAATAGCCCCAGGTATATGGAGAGTAGCAAAGGTGTACCTGCTGTCCGTATAGATGGACACAAACTCCAGTGTGAGCGACAATCAGACATGTTCCCTGACTCAGGTGCTGGATACCTGGACTCAGAAGCTGCACACTGGAAATGCCATGTGCTCAGCACTGAACAGAACCGGTGCTTCTGTGTTCAGAATTCTGTCCTCACCCACCTGGCCCACCAGTCCTCCAGATTGTTCATTCGGGAGCAACAACAAAGTCTTCTGCCTGCCCTACAGAAAGAAGTAGGGCCCAAGGTGTCTGCCCAGAATCCTCACGTGAGGATCAACCTGAAGGGACCTCGACGGCATCCCAATATCTGTGGCCGCTCTGTGCATTAATGCTCTGTCTGATAGAGCCTGAGTCTCGGCCTCCCATCAGCCCCCCAGGTAACGGGCCCCATTACATTCCGGTGGGATGTGCCAAGGCCAGAGTCTGTCATTTCTACCCAACCCAGACCATAGCTCAAATCCCCAATCATGGGGGAACCTCAAGCATAAAAGACCACTCCTCCTTTGCCACGGAGGGAATAGCTTGCTGTGGGGATGGGGGTCAAACCATCAGAGTGGGAGCCAGCAGCATGGTCCATGAGACCACGCCCACCCAGGAGGGCTGCCCTGGACCCAAACAGGCATTGTGACCCTCAGGCTGAACCCACTTCCAAACCAGCCCCCTTGCTAGCTGAACCAGGACTGCTGAGACAGAAAACAGCATGATTCCCTTCCCCCCGAAAGACACCAAACCCTTGGGAGCCAGGCAGAATCCTCACAGAAACAAAATCTCCCATGGCCCCATGAGGCTACTGTTACAATTTGAGGCCAACCAAGACAATAACCCAGACAGAAATCCTGCACTCCTGCCTCCGTGTCGCCCTCATTTCAGATCCCGAAGCACTGCCCTCACGGTCCCTATATTGGGCCTGCCATCACCTCACCCAAAACGTTATCGCAAGTTTGTGTTTGTGGACTTTAATACCCGAAGCCATGGCAGACAGGCCCTCCAGGATGGGGCATCAGGAGGCACAGCACAGGACTCTGAATGCCCATCTGATGGAAACTCTGCCCATCACATTTGGAAACGTCGTCCAGATGGGGAGTCACCTGCAATTCTCCTGAGCCCACCACAAATTCGTTGGATGCCTTTGAAAAAAGTGTATTAGGACATATGCCAGACACCTACCTCCAGGCAGACACCCAGGTCAATGTCCCTGAGTCAAAAGATGCAATCTGACATACCCCTAGGACCTCAATGGAACCCTAGCTAGGTTGCAGGCATCTGCCTCCAGAGGCAAACTCTGGAATACCTACATATGGTCCAACACTTGACCCCTGAGCCACAACACAAAACACCTCCTGTCCCCAGAAGGCATCCTGGCTCTTGGAAACTGCGTCCAACCTTCAGGGGAAGAGAATCCTGAATGGCGCCTAAGCTCCTGCCACATTCTAAGGTCTCCCTGGACAAAAGCAAGCCTTGTGACCCATCAGAATGAGACTCCCTGTCACCTCAGCCCCCTGAGCACTTTGCTCCAGAGCCACCAGATCCAAACGGCCTTGTTCCTGGTCTGGAAGGGTAAGCGGAGCTGAACTTTCCAGGTATCCATGCGGGGACTTCTGCTACGACGTCTTTCCCAATGGGGTACTCAGCTGCCATCAAAACGGACTCCCCCTGTCCCACAGGAGGAAAGGTTGCTGTTCGGAGCAGAACAAAAGCTCTAGCCTGGGAAGACCTAAATGGCCTCATGAGGCCACCCCTCCACTCGTCAGCCAGCATATACACAAACTCCAGGGTTGGTAACCATCTGACACTTGCCCTAACACAGGTACAAAAGATCTCGAGTCAGACTCTGCACATTGCAAATACAAGGTGCTCGGCACTGAATGGAACTGGCGCTTTTGCGTACAGAATTTCGTCCTCAATTCGTGGCCCTCCAGCCCTCCAGTTTGTTCATTCGGGAGCTCCAATGCAGTCTTCTGCCTGCCCTCCAGAAATCAGAAGTTCCCTAGGGGTCGGATCACAATCCCCAAGTGAGGATCA